>NW_024080872.1:705086-990086 GCF_003009895.1 Hyaena hyaena | reverse complement strand
CGAACCAAAATTAAGACTCTTAATTGTAGAGAACAGATGGTTCTGAGGGGTCGGGGTGGGGTTGGTGGGGGGAGGTGAAGGGGATTCAATTTAGGAGATCAACATTACCCTAATACTAAAACCTGACAAAAACATTACAAGAAAACTACAGAACAGCACCTCTCATGAAAATAAATGTAAAAGTTCTTAGCATTAGCAAGTAGAGTCCAGCAAATAAAAATGTTTAATGCATCACGTGAGTGCAGTTTATCCCAAGAATGCATAATTTGTTCAATAGTTGATTATCAATTTACGTAGTATACCACATACAGTAAAAAAAAAAAATGAAAGGGAAACACAGGATTCTCTCAAATTCAGAAGAAGCATTTGACAGAATTTGGCACTCATTCATGTTTTTTTTTTTTTTTTTTAATCAGCAAGATGTTAAAACAATGCAAATTCCTTTAAAAATGTAACAAGGGAAATTCCTCGAGCTGACAAGACCAAAGAAAAATTAGCAAGCAGCATATTTAATGGTGAAATGTTAAACACTTTTGCCTTCAGGTTGGGACTGAGGTAAGGATATATACTTTCACCATTTGTGTCGAGCATTGTACTGAATATACCAACTAGTGCAATAAGGCAAGATAAAGAAAAAACAAATGGAAAACTTAAGTAGGTCCTTCCTCACAGGTGAGATGCTTGTTTAATTAGAAAATCTTAATATAGAATACAAATATCAGAATTAATAAGTGAAATTACTATGGTTGTAAGATACAAGGCCAGTTTAAAAAAAAAAAAATCAATTGCAGTTCTTGATTCTATCCACAAACATTTGGGAAATGAAATGCAAACAAAACCCTATCTATTTAAGTACCAAAGAACAAGAACTGTTTAGAAATAAACTTGACAAGCTTTTGAGGCATTTCATAGTAGCACAATATTTCTGAACACAAAGTAGAGATAGCTTTAATAAAACATCTGTACACAGTACATTGAAGGCTGTACATAGCAAATTACAATTACAGGAAAACTTAAGAGTTCCTAAATTAATGGGAAAATACACTATTTATTGGATCAGAAAAATCACATTTTAAGATGTCCATTCTTTCAAAACAGAGATTCAGTGCAATCTCAATCAGAATCCCAGCAGGCTTTTTAATAAGAATTATCAAGCTTGTTAAATTGCCATAAAAATGTAAAACCAACTTGAATAACTAAGTCTTTAAAAAGACTACAAGGGGCACCTGAGTGGCTCAGTTGGTTAAGTGTCTGACTTCAACTCAGGTCATGATCTCACTGTCTTGTGGGTTCGAGCCCCACATCGGGTTCTACACTGACAGCTCAGAGCCTGGAGCTGCTTCAGATTCTGTGACTCCCTCTCTCTCTGCCCCTCCCCTGCTTGTGCTCTGTTTCTCTGTCTCTCAAAAATAAACATTAAAAAACATTTTTTTAAAATAAGACTTCAAAATAACTTTAAAAGATGTACTTATTTATTTTTGAGGTGGGTGGAAGGGCAGGGAGAGAGAGAGAATCCCAAGCAGACTGCACTGTCAGCGTGAGCCTGATTCAGGAGCTCGAACTCACAAACTGACCTGAGGTGAAATCAAGATTCAAACACTTAACTGATGGAGCGGCCCAGGTGGCCCAAAAAGAACTTTTAAAAGAAAAAGAGAACTTACACTACCTGATGTTAAGGCTTTTAATGAAACATAAAATAATACAATGTGGTATTAGCCAAGGATAGACCTACATCAATGGAACAGAATAGAATGATGTAAAATAGATCCATATGTACATAGTCAACTGTTTTTTTTTTTTTCCAGAGAGAGAGGGAGAGAGAGAATGAGAAAAAGAGAGAGAGAGCATGCACGTGAGCAGAGAATGGGCAGAGAGATGGGGACAGTAGGCTCCGTGTTAACAGCAGGGAGCCCAATGTGGGGCTCAAGCTCATGAACCGTGAGTTCGTGACTTGATCTGAAGGCCAACCCTCAACTGACTGAGCCACCCAGGTGCCCCTCAACTAACTTTCTTAAAAGGCACTAAAGGTATTCAGTGGGAAAAGGACAGAATTTTCAAAACAGAGCGAAAACAGCTAAATATACATCCGGGGGGGGGGGGGGGAATNCCGCCGGAAGGCAGAAACGAAGTCCAGTGTCACCTTGATAAACTGGGGAAGAGAGGCCGTGGCGGTGGCTGGAATACAGGGGGGGGGGGGGGGGGGGGGGGGGGGAATGTACCTCAATTCTTACCATGCAACAAAAACAAAATAAATGACAGAATAGATCATAGTCTTAAATGTGAGAGCTCCAGTAATAAAACTTCGCGAAGATAACATAGGAAAAAACTCCTTTCCATCTTCTAGGAGGCAGATTTTTCAGATAGAACCAAAAAGGATGAATCATAAACTGAAAAAACAGTCTTCATGAAAATTAAAGCCTATTATTCTTTGAATAACATCCTTAGGAAAATAAAAAGAGAAGCCTCAGACTAGAAGACAATATTCATATTACTTAGATGGGACACAAGATTAGCATACAGAATATATAAAAATTCTTCCACGTAAGACAACAAAGCAATTAAACGCAGGCAAAAATACCTGAATACTTTTCACAGACTATGTATGAATGGAAAAAAATGAAAAAGATGTTCAATATCATTAATCATAAAAGAAACGCATACTAAAGACTCAATAAGATATCGTTTAGTCTAATTCAAAAAGTTTTTCAAAAACCCAACAATCCAGTTATTGGAGAATATGTAGAACAAGTGGAACTCTCAAATATTGGAGATGGGAATGGAAAATTGTTTGATACTTTGGTAAACAATTGGCATTTCTTTTCAATCATACATTGATCCTAGGACCTAAAATGTTCATGCCTAGACATTTTTGAAAAATACCTCAATTGGTATCATGCCAAGCGAAGTGAGTCAGAGTCAGAGGAAGACAGATGTAGGGTTTCACCCATATGTGGAATTTGAGAGACACAACAGGTGAATATAGGTGAAGAGAAGGAAAAATAAGAGAAGAACAGAAAGAGAGTCAAACCAGAAGAGACTCTTAAATACAGAGAACTGAGGGTTGCTGGTGGGGGTGGGGGTGGGGGTGGGGGTGGGGGGGATGGGCTAAATGGGTGGTGGGTATTAAATAGGGGACACTTGTTGGGATGAGCATTGGGTGTTATATGAAAGTGACGAATCACTGGGTTCTACTCTTGAAGCCGAGCCTACACTGTATGTTAACTAACTTGAATTTAGATTTAAAAAATAATAAAAACATCTCATTTGTTTAGTGAAATTTTAGGTTCACAGCCAAATTAAGACGAAGGCACAGAGACGCTGCATTTACCCCCAGCCTCTACACATGCATAGCCCTCCCCAATATCAACATTCTCAGTGTATTTATTACAACTGATAAACCTACACGAACACATCATAGTTACCCAAAGTCTATGCTTCACTCTTGGTGTTGCATTTTCTGTGGATTTGGACAAATGTATAATGACATGTACCCACCATAGCAGTATTATACAGGATATCTTCACTGCCCTAAAAAATCTCTGTGTTCCAACTACTCATGCGTCCCCCCAAACCCCACCCCTGACCACTGATCATTTTACAGTGTACACAGTTTTCACTTTTCCAGAACATCGTATACCTCAAATCGTATGGTATGTAGTCTTTTCGGATTGGCTTCTTTCACTTAGGAATAGGCATTTAAGTTTCCTCCAGGTCTTTTCATGGCTTGAAGTCTCATTTCCTTTTAGAGCTGAATCATATTCCATTGTCTGAGTAGACAACGATTTATTCATTCATCTGCCGAAGCACATCTTGGCTGCTCCCAGGTTTGGGTAGTGATATGTAAAGGTGCTATAAACATCCAAGTACAGGTTTTTGTGTGTATACGAGTTCTCAGCTCCTTTGGGTAAATACCAAGGAGTGTTCTTATTGGGTTGAAGGGTGAAGAGTAGGCTTAGTTGTGCAAGAAATGTCAGTCTTCCAAAGTGGCTCCTTTAAGCCTGGGATTTTCTTCCTACTTACGGGTCACTGCCATGCTGGCGGTTTGGTTCCCAACCACGTGGCTGCCCCTTCTCCTCTTCTCGGTGTGGCTTTCTTTATGGCTCTAGCTGCGGAAGATTTGTTTTGCCAGTCTTAAAGTATGTCACGAATCACCAAAGAAATGCAAATTAAAACCATAGCAAGAGATACCACGTCACATCTGTTAGAATGGCTGTTAGCAAAAAGAGACAAGTGTGTGGAGCGTGTGGGGTAGGGGACCCTGGGCACGGTTGGTAGAAATGTCAACTGCTACGATCACTGTGAAAAACAGTACGGGGGGGTTCTTCAGAAAGAATAAAAATGGGACTACCATATGGTCCAGTAATCACACTTCTCCGTACATGTCTGAAGGAAAACACTATCCAGAAGTGCTGTCTGCACCTCCGTGTTCATGACATTATTCACAATAGCCACGGCATTGAAACAAGACATGGCAATGGACAGCCTAAGTGTCCGTTAACAAATGAATAAATATAGTGTATATATAGTGTATATATATTTATATACAAATATAGTGTATATATACACAATGGAATATTATCCAGCCATAAGTAAGAAGGGAATGTTGCCTTTTGCTACGACATGGATGGCCCACAAGGGCATTATGATAAGTGAAAGAAGTCAGGCAGAAAAAGATAATTATTGTATGTTCTCATTTACGTGGAGAATCCACAGCAGCCGAACTCATAGAAACAGCGTCGAATGATGGTTACCAGGGGTTAGGGGTGGAGAAAATGAGATCTTGCTCAATGGGGACAGATTTGCACCTCTGAGTTGAGTACGTTCTTCAATTTTTTTCTTTTGAGAGAGCGAGAGTGAGTAGGGGAGAGGGGCAGAGGGAGAGAGAGAATCCTAAGTAGGCTCCATGCCCCAAGGGGAGCTCGATCCCAGGACCGAGATGACCCGAGCCACCCAGGTGCCCCTAAGGTGAATACGTTCTAGGACCTATACTGTAAAGCATGGTGAACATAATGAACAATGCTTGAAAGTTGTTAAGAGGATAAATCTTAAATATTATCACCCTCCCCGTTCCCGACACACGGAGCGGTAATTAACCAACCTTATTGTGACAATCACCTTGCAATCTAGATCTATATCTATGTATCAAATTATTACAGCTTACACCTTAAACTCACATTCCTGTAAAGAACAACAGCTCAATAAACCTGGAAGAAGAGAAAAAGCAAGGATGCTCAATAGCATTGGCCATAAGGAAAAGGGAAATTAAAACCCCAATCTGACAGGTACGTCATACCTGCTAGAATGGCTCAGATGCGAACTATGTCTCTAATACCCAATGCTGGCCAGGCTGTTGAGCAAACAGAACCCCCAGACCTCACTGCAGGGAGTGGAAAATGATCCAATTACTCCACAAGACTGTTTGGCAGTTTCTTATAAAGTTGAGCATATACCCTCCCAAGCTTTAGGAATTTACCCAACCAGAATGAAAACGTACATCCTCCAAAATACTCGTGCAAGATTGTTCGTAGCAACTTGAGTCAAAAAAGTCAAATCTGGAAAGGACCCAAATGTCTGCGAACAGAAGTATGGACAAATTACGGCATATTCATATGATGGAACAGTATTGAAAAAGGAACAATATCTACAGCATGAATGAATTGCAGCAATATTTTGCTGAGCGACAGATTCTCTCACAAGGGTACAGTCTGTATGATCACACGTATATGAAATATTTTTTTAAAACAAGCAAGCCTAATTTATGGTGAGAGAAATCAGAGTTTGAGGGAAGGCGATCACACTGGTATCAAATCTGTCAAAATTAATTGCGGCCTAGATTTAAAATCCCTGCACTTTCTTGTATGGAAATTATAGCTCACTAAACAAAGAAACAGGAAACCTAATGTAATTTAAGATTTTGTCAAACACCAGCAGTATACTCTTGTGGCTCAGAGTTCTGCAGTTCTATTTGCATGTGAGAAGCATCTGGAATTTTTTAAGAATACAATCCTCGGACTCCTTACCAAATATCGAGAGCCCCTGACAGGCTATAGAAACCCCTTCCAGGTTGACTGGGAGGTTGCTACTGCCATATTTTGGTTTTAACTTATTTTTAATGTTTTTATTTATTTTGAGAGCGAGAGCACGCGCGAGCGAGAGCGCGCAGGGGAGGGGCAGAAAGAGAGGGAGAGACCCCCAAGCAGGCTCCAAACATCAGTGCAGAGCCCGACATGGGGCTCGAACTCACAAATGGAGAGAGATCACGACCTGAGCCAAAACCAAGAGTCAGACGCTTAACCGACTGAGCCATCCAGGCGCCCCAGTAATAGTTGAATTTTCACAGCATCTTCTGGTACAGAAATCCACCCCCATACCCAAATGAACCAGGCTGTGCTTGCTCGGAATTATGAATGGTTCATAAAGGGACAGGGGCACGATATTAACAATTATGTCTGAACTCTAGGAACAGATTTCACCTTCCATGGAAGTGTCAAAAGACTTCCATTTAGGATTTATTTTTCTCCTAAGTGCACATGGTAGGTGGGGAACTTACAGAAACCAAAAATCCATGCTATGGGGTCACTGATCGTTCCGTTAAATCTACCCCCCTCCTCAGATCCTGTGTACAACTTTATAGCACACTTTTCATTAGTAGGCTTGCTCCTCTGAAGAGACAATGGAACGTTCTACAAGGATATATGGTCCAGTGCTAGACATTAGCAACAGAATCTTAAATGGAGAGAAATTTTCTTTTTCTTTTTCTTTTTCACATTTATCCGTGTATTTTGAGAGAGAAAGAGAGAAAATGAGCAGGGAGGGGTGGGGGGTAGGACAGAAGATCCAAAGTGCACTCTGAGCTATCAGTGCAGAGCCCGACGTGGGGCTCCATCTCATGATCATGAGATCATGACCTGAGCTGCCAAGAAGAGTCAGACTCTTAATTGAGCCACCCAGGCACCCTATGGGGAGAAATTTTTTTAAAAAATAGAATGGGGTGGAGATGGGGGCGCCTGGGTGGCTCAGTCAGTTAAGCGTCTGACCTCGGCTTAGGTCATGATCTCACAGTTCGTGGGTTCAAGTCCTGCGTCAGCCTCTGTGCTGACAGCTCAGAGCCTGGAGCCTACTTCGGATTCTGTGTCTCCCTCTCTCTGCCCCTCCCCCACTTGTACTCTGTCACGTTCTCTCTCAAAAAAAAAAAAAAATTAAAAAAAATTTTTTTTTTAAAATAGAATGGTTCCCAGAGATCAGGAAAGGAGAGACCACCACTAGAAGAGGAAATAGGAGCGAAAGGAAATTAGCATGGAAGGCAGTAAGAAATCATCAATGTCCTTTTCCACTTTAAGAAGGACGGCCCTACCTAGGGACGATATTCAGAACTTATTTTTAACAATCCAAACGACACTGTCTAAAGCAATACCATGTAAATAAGGGGCAGAGAGAAAACCTTTAACTAATCCTCTGGTAACGTAAATCGGAGATTAATTCGATTGACTTTTGGAAATTTCCTTTTCCTTTCCATGTGGTTACACCTTTTATGAAGGGAGGGCCAAGGATGACCGAACTCTGGCTATTGTGATTCGGCTTCAACTCCAACATGTACGATCTTCCACATTGTGAAAGTACTTGCAGGAGAGTGGGCCATTCCTTGGGTCCCAGGAGCAGAGAGGCAAAACCATGGGCTTTGCTTGGATATCACACACAGCAGGGGTTAAATAGAACGTAAACGCACCTGACACTGACTCCGGTTCGATGGAATCGTTCCCCATCATTCTTTGCATCTCTAACCTTTATATTTCCTCAACGCGAAAACTATATAGCCTCATCTGCTCTGGGTTAAAGCAGTGCCCAACTTAGAATTTCTGCCTGCACTTCCCTCTTCCAAGAATGATCGCTGTGTGAAAGAAGTGACAGTGCATTTTCATTAGAGATCAAGATTTCAGGCAATGCATTTGGGTGTGGGTTTAGAGCCGCCGTCTCCTTGTGTGAATTGAATTCTCAGACGTGCACTTAAGTTTGGGGTATCAAGCAGGCCGGTAGTGAATGTTTAACTTGAGGGAAGAACAGTGCATGCAGACAAATGGCACAGAGCAACTTAAAAAAAAGAAAAAGACACTGGAAATTATAGGGGCCTGAGTGCTCGCGTTTGTAGGTTCTAGTCAGAAGCTTCACATCGAAAGACGAGAATTGTTCGTGGTCAGATGATTAACAGCTGTGCCCTTTAAGTCACCTAAAATGAGTTTTTGCCTGGAGGTAGTAGGAGGCTAATTAGCGTCTCCACTGGTAATCTTACTCGAAAGAGAAGACAAGCTTGTCTAGGAATAAATCTCCCTCGCATATATGTATATATTATCTGTGAAGTCCCATACAAGTCAATAATATCCCATATCAAGCCAAAAATCCAACACAGTTCAATAATAATGCAAACATTCCCAGAAACTGAGCAAAGGAACCAGAAAATCCACAAAAGGTTATGTACCAATGGCCAATAGGCACACGTGAAAACAGCCAACACATCATCACTCATCATGATTGTCTCACAGCCAAGGAAAATCCGCAAGAATCACAATATCTAAAGGGCTCTCAACTGGACGCACAGAGGGCTAGGGGTAACTCTTAAAGGCCACACTGTTTGGACCCAGGAGGAAAATTCTTCACTAGTGCAGAGACGGCCGGTGGGGAGATCCCCGCCAACGAGCGCCCCACGGTCCAGGCTGAGGACTCAACTGGCTAGCAGCCTAGCGGAGGGCATCTTGGCCCGAACGCACCAACGTGGACTGGTGTGCCTAGTAGGGCTGGAGGAAGCTCTCGGCTGGCATTCTGCCGAGACCAGGGTGGACCCTCTGTGGACGCGTGCCTCGGAAGCAGTGCTGGGGCCAGGGAAACTTCTAGCACATCATGAGGCTGAGGGAAGACGTCGTGGACTAGTTAACACTCACCCTATGCTGGTCTACGCGATTGCGCCGGGCCGAGGTGAGTGAGGCCCATCGGGTCAGGAGTACGGTTACGAACACAGGGACTGTGTGGGAACTGACGCCCTGGCTCGGATCCCACTTCCGTGAAAGGCTTGAGGCTCCGGCTGCTGAGAGTGCGGTTTGAAGACAGCCTTCAGCTGCAGCTTGCCTAAGAGCTAGCTGCCTCGCCCGAGGCCACGCCCCTTCCCAGGTGGCCCAAGTCCAAGGTGTGATTTACGGAGACTACACGAGCCCAGCTACCTTGGCCAAATCTGCAACAGTTATTAAGGATTATTCTTGCTCCATAGCCCCTCGTAGGATCTTCCCGGGTGTGCATCATACCTTGACTCTTCCCTGCGCCCAGCCCTGCTTCCTTCCTTTCCCTTCCGCAAGTGTTACTGCTAATAACACTCTCTAGCGAATATCCTACCCACTAAGCCCAAACGGGTCCTAAGGAAACTACCTTAAGACAAAGATTGAATAAGTAAGTGTCGGGAATAGAAGGGATCAAAATATATTAGACGCGAGATATCCGTTAGGCACGAATATGTCAATTAAGTAAACAATGAAATATGCAAGTATGGGACTCAGAAGAGGCACAGAAGGGAGACAGAAATTTGGAAATTCAAGATGTATGGAGTCCCCTCCCCCATCCAAAGAACGATGATCGGCCGGCCACTGGGAAGCTGGCAAAGGGGCTCTGCCCTCAACAAACACCCAGACAAGAAATGACCTGAGACTTCTCTCCCTACCCAAGACACCAGGTCGGCACAAGCAACACAGATGAAGATCCCACCACAACAAGCTATGGACCTCTCTCCATCTCTCATGGACAGGGAGCATCCCACCACATCAAGCGCCCGTTCAGGAAATCGTCTTTATCCCAGTGGGCCAGACTCCACTCCCCTAACTAGAGGCACCGGGCGGCTTAGCTGGAAACAGTTCATTCCACGCCCTCAAAATACCACCTGCGAAAACCAGTGAGAACCTGGGGCACCTGGGGGGCTCAGTTAAACGGCCAACTCTTGGCTTTGGCTCCGCTCATGATCTCAGGGTTTCCTGAGTTCGAGCCTCACATCGGGCTCCGTTCTGACAGCACAGAGCCTGCTTGGGATTCTCTGCCCCTCCCCCCGCTTGCTCTGTCTCTGTCAGTCTCAAGATAAATACACAACCTTGAACAAAAAACGGGGGGAACCCCAGGCGGAGCTTTTAAAGGTAACTGGCTGTTGGGGGGGGGGGATTGTCGTTGTTGCTGGAAGGCAAGCCTAGAGGCAAGAACAGCTGTTTGGACACCATTGCAGTAACCCGGGTGTACCAGGAAACTGGCCAGGAAGAAGCTGGTAGTTTATGGAGGCGAAGGAAAGCATAGGCAGCTGTGATATATTTGGGAAGTAAAATTAACAGGGCTTGCTAATGGAGGGGAAGGAAAGAGAGAAATCAGGAGGCCTCCTGGGTTTCCGCCTTGAATCACTGGGAGGAAGAGGATGCCTTAGTTTGAGTGCAAGGATACTATAAGAACGACAGGTACAAGACAGAAATCAAAATAGGGACGCCTGGGGGCCTCAGGGCGTTCAGTGTCTGACTCTGGATTTCTGCTCAGGTCATGATCTCCCAGTTTGTGAGTTTGAGTCCCACGTCTGACTCTGCGTCTGAATCCGCGTCTGAATCCCTGCTTGGGGTTCTCTCTCTCCCTCTCTCTCTGCCCCTCCCCTGCACGTGCGCATGCTCGCTCGCTCTCTCAAAATAAATAATAAACTTTAAAAAAGAGAAAAAAAGGGGCGCCTGGGTGGCTTAGTCGGCGAAGCGTCCGACTTTCACTTAGGTCATGATCTCGCGGTTTGTGGGTTCGAGCCCCATGTCGGGCTCTGTGCTGACTGCCAGCTCAGAGCCTGGAGCCTGTTTCAGAGTCTGTGTCTCCCTCTCTCTCTGACCCTTCCTTGCTCACGCTGTCTCTCTCTCTAGCCTAGAAATAAATAAAACATTAAAAAAATTAAAGAAAAAAAAAGACTGCTATCCGATGCCGAGATTCTGCATGCAAGAATGGGAGAGGGCAGAATTGCGCAATCTCTAGGTAGAACAGCAATTATACTTTCAGTTCTTTGGTACCTTGAAGTTACAAATATGTCATAACATGGGGTGCCTGGCTGGCTCAGTCTTTAGAGCATGCAACTCTTGATCTCGGGGTCATGGGTTCAAGCCCCACGTTGGGCAGAGAGCTTGCTTAGAAAACAACAACAAATATGTCATAAAATACGGAATAAATCTGCGAAACTAGGCTGCTCACTTGAGCAAGCTCTCAGAGGTTTCTCTGTGAAAACCATCTTCCTCTGTGGTTAGTGGTCCTTTATTCCAATAATTGTGTTTTGGCGCTTTCTTGTGACGTGGGTAGCTTGCGACAAAGGGGGGTTTTGGCTGGAGGTATCTTCTGGCGCTGAGAGTGACCCTAGGTGATAGATTCTTCTGGAAGGTCCATTCCCCCATCATCTCCTTAGGGACTCTGCAAAAATGCCACTTTACCAGAGGTCTTCCCTAACTACCCTTTCTAAAACAGCTCCCCCTCTCTATACCCCTTACACAGTCTTATGTATTTATTTTTGGGTACTTTTTTCCCTTAGCACTAATCATCACCTGCACATATCCATTTTTTTGGTTTTGATTTACCTTCCTCCACTAGAATATAAACTCCACAAGAGAGGACATTTTGTTTAGTTCATTGCTCCTTCCCCCCAGCTCTTACAGCAGTGCCTAGTGCACAGTCAGTGCTCAATTCATTCATATTTGTTGAATGGATGAGTGGATGAATGGATGAAGGAATCCTCTCTAAGCCACAGCTTTCTCTTTCATGAAATGATGATATAACATCTACCTGTATGACATGTTTGAAGAACTAAATAAAAAATGCATGTAAGGGGCACCTGGGTGGCTCAGTCGGTTAAGCGGCTGACTTCGGCTCAGGTCATGATCTCACAGTTCATGGGTTCGAGCCCCACGTCGGGCTCTGTGATGAATGCTTGCTCAGAGCCTGGAGCCTGTTTCAGATTCTGTATCTCCTTCTCTCTCTGCTCTCCCCCGCTCTCACTCCGTCTCTCAAAACTAAATAAATGTAATTTAAAAATGCATGTAAAAGGCTTACCACTGTATCAGGTACACACAAGCATCTCCAAAATGATAGTAGGAAGAATTGTTATTATTCAAGAGGGATTGAATTTATACCTACAAATATGAACAACATAGGGAAAATGTCACCATGAATATATGAATAAAGCACTGAGGGTTTGTCCCCAGCTCCTAACTGCATTATCCACACTAGTCTTTTTAACCCCGGAACTTTGTGTCTGGTTCCAGATTTTAAAAGATGGTATTTAAATTCTTGCTACCATATATTTATGCAAGTCCCACCAGGGCATTGGAATCATCTCCACAGATAGAAATGAAATCTCTTGGGGCACCTGGGTGGCTCAGTCGGTTGAGCGTCCGACTTTCGCTTAGGTCATGATCTCACGGTTCATGGGTTGGAGCCCCGCGTTGGGCTCTGTGCTGACAGTCAGCTCAGAGCCTGGAGCCTGTTTCAGATTCTGTGTCCCTCTCTCTCTGACCCTCCCCTGCTCACGCTGTCTCTCTCTCTCTCTCCTAGAAATAAATAAAAAACATTAAAAAAAAAGAAAGAAATGAAATCTCTTTCTCTGGCGGGCACTTGGTGGGTCGGTCAGTTGAGCATCTGACTCTTGATTTTGGCTCAGTCATGATCCCAGTGTTGTGGGATTGAGCCCCGTGGCGGGCTCGATGCTGAGCATGGAGCCTGCTTAAGAGTCTCCCTCTGCCCCTCTCCCTCACCCGTATATTCTCTCTCTCTTGTAAAAAATAACAAAAAAAGTGTCTTTCTCTGGGTCACCAGGCTCTGGTGTCTGAACCATCAATTGCACTGAAGAAAACCCAGTCCATCAAAGGAGGCTTTCGAAGCACATTTAGATCGCTGAATAATGCGCGTTTTTCAGCCCTTTACAGATTCTGATGGCCCAGGTGAGGACTGGTGATGTGTTGTCTGTTATTGTTTGAGTGAATGTAGGTCAGCGCCTCACTTCCACACCCGGGTCTCAGTAGCACATTTGCTGTTGGGTGCATAGGACTAAAGCATGTTTTTGCATGTCCTTAAAGCATGTCAGACCTCATAATGGCAAGGCAGTAGAAATCAAGGAGACTTAGAACACGCAGAAGGTCACCTCCTGATTCCTAGACTGCCCCCCTGACCCCCAAAAAAGATTCAAGTATGCCAGGGTCCTTTACGTCTTTTTTTTATAAAGTATTTTTTAAAGTTTATTTATTTATTTTGAGAGAGAGAAAGAGAACAGCGCAAGTCGGGGAGGGGCAGAGAGCAAGGGAGAGACAGACTCCCAAGTAGGCTCTGAGCTGCCAGCTGGGGAGCCTGATCCGGGGCTCGAACTCATGAACCCTGAGACCATGACCTGAGCCAAAACCAGAGTCCTTCGCTTAACCAACTGAGCAACCCCGGGGCCCCTACTTCCTTTTATTTTTTTTTTTCATGTGCCCGTATTTTAGCTCAAGTTGTCCTTAAACCTAATTTTACTTCATAAATGTGGAGCTTGCTTAAGAGGTAGACTCCAGAGCCCATTCCACACTTAGACTGCGACTGATTTTGAATGTTCTCCCCAAATCCTTTTTTTTAGGTTTGTTTATTTAACCTAAATAAACTCTCTCTCTTGAGAGAGAGAGAGCACGAGCTAGGCAGGGTGCAGAGAGAAAGGAGAGAGAGAATCCCAAGCAGGCTCCACACTGTCAGCGCAGAGCCAGATGCAAGGCTCAAAGTCACGAACTATGAGATCATGACCTGAACCGAAATCAAGAGTCGGATGCTTACCCAACTGAGCCCCTCTCCCCCCAGAGAAATGTTTACCAAACTCTTCAGGTGATTCTGATGATAACTCAGGTTTCAGAAACACTAAACTATTATAACGCGATGGTGTCTCTTTGTAGAATATTTTTCCCCTCTATCTCTGTATCTTGACATCTAGCTCATACCTCAAGGAACAGTTGAAGTGCAATGCGGTGCCTTTCTTGATGGGAAATCTCCCCTTGTGACAGAAACGAGAAGCATCACCCTCAAGGTGCAGGAGGGCATGGTACGTGACTTCCAGGACAAGGGTAGAGGAAGTGCTCTAAGTTTTACACTGATATTTCCCAGTAGAGTTTCTGTGCTTGGGTCAAAACAAAAGTAACCTGCAACAGGCCTACAATTCCAGCCACCCAGCAACCTTATGTTGGGAGGAACATTGGAAGCTACTTCATAACTGCTACATGAGTGCAATAAATGTTGGGGGAGGCGGGGGGCTGAAATACTGAAGAGGACTTACCTGTGGTGGAGTAACAGGAAGACAGAAAGACGTCGGGACCAGAGGGGAGATAAAGACTGTCTTCACATTATCTCAGGCCAGTGTTTAGCAACGTGTAGTCCCTGGATCACCTGCATGACCACCACGGTTATGTCCCAGATCTACTAAATTAGATCCTTTGGGAGCAAGACCTAAGAGGCTGTAGTTTAAGAAATTTCCAGGTGTTTGTGAAAATCACCCATGCCTGATGAACTCTGGGC
Source organism: Hyaena hyaena (assembly GCF_003009895.1). Classification (NCBI taxonomy): domain Eukaryota; kingdom Metazoa; phylum Chordata; class Mammalia; order Carnivora; family Hyaenidae; genus Hyaena; species Hyaena hyaena. The sequence goes on along the minus strand of NW_024080872.1, from coordinate 975,530 downwards.
TGGAGTGCCTCATCCCTTCTCTTCTCTAGTACTTTAGTACTCCTTGTTTTTCATGGCTTACGCCACAGCTCCCGAAACGATGAGTTATAAGATTCTGCAAACAGAGCCTGTGTTGATACGGCAGTCTTCAATTTTTTTTTTTATGTTTCTTTATTTTGAGAGAGAGAGAGAGAGAGAGGGAGCATGAGTGGGGTGAGGCAGAGAGAGAGAGGGAGAGAGAATTCCAGGCAGGCTCTGAGATGTCAGCACAGAGCCCGAGGTGGGACTCGAACTCACGAACCGTGAGATCATGACCTGAGCTGAGATCAAGAGTCAGATGCTCAAGTGACTGAGCCAACCAGGCACCCCTATACAGCATTTTTCAATTCATAAATACCTCTTACCATCCATGCTTGATTATCTCCCGGCCCTACAACACACCTGTTAGAGGCAAGAGAGAGAAGCTCCAAATAAGTGACCACATACAGAAGACTCCTTTTAACGCATGAAGCATTTGTGGCTTAGTGGGGCTGCAGCAAACAAAACAGCTATACCCACTGATTCGTAAGGCCTCCCTGACTTCAGTCTGTATAACAAATTCTTTTGTTCGTCTTCTTTTACCGGCATGGACGATAATGAAATTATCTGGCAACGAGAAGGAATGAAAGCCACGTAGGACAGCCGCATAAAGTCTTGGGCACCCAGTTAAATTTGAATTTCTGATAAACAGCAAATCAATTTTAGCATAAGTATGCCCCATGCAACATCTGGGACATACTTAGATTTAAAAATTGTTTATTGGTGCTCCTGGGTGGCTCGCTCGGTTAGACGTCTGACTCCTGATTGCAGCTCCGGTCGTGGTCTCACGGTTTGTGAGTTCGAGCCCTGCGTTGGGGCTTCAAGCTGACAGTGTGGGGCCTGCTTGGGAATCTCTCCCTCCCTCTCTCTCTGCCCCGCCCCTGCTCTCTCTCTTTCAAAATAAAGAAACTTAAAAAAAAAAAAAAGTTGTTTATTTGCGAAACCTGGGAAACCTAGCTGAATGAGTGAGAAAATGAAGGAAGAAGCGTCTCTACTTTGTCCCCAGACTAATTTCATCTTCAGCAAGAACTAGTGTGGTTTAAGAGAAAGGTTTGGAGTCCAGAAAGATGGAGAGCTTCACTACCTGGGTGATGACCTTGGGAGAGTCCTTTCTCTCACTTGGCCACAGCGTTCCCCTCTATGAAACAAGAGGATTAAACTAGATGATTTCTCAGCACCCTTCCTGCCCTCAGAGTCTGGCGTTTCATCACCCTTGGAAAGGGGATCCATTTGCACTGTGCTCCCTGGGTATGTCTGAGAGCCGATGTATTCGATAGCTGATCTCCACATGGGGACTAGCATATAGGACTGTCTCTGTACAGTATTTGGCAACATTCCTCATTTTGTCAATAACTCTTGTTGTGATGGGTGAGAAGCCACTCTCCACACCACTGATCGCCTCTGAAACTACAACACGGGAAAGACATATTGGGTTCATCGAGGTTTCAGACGCAGGTGATCTGAGAGAGCACTAAAGAAAGGCTTTTCTCTCCTGTCTCCTTTGTTGGCTTTGGGCCCTTACTCCTGTAAAACAATTGCCTTGAGCTAAATAGTTCGATTACGCATTATTTCCCCCTCCATTCCAGAATAGGTTTTAGCCTACTCTTCCTATTATCATCGGGGCGTGAAGATTACATATGCGCCCCCCATCCTCGGAGGAAGTTAAATTAATGAGGAAAAAAGGGTGTCGCTTTGCCAGCATTCATTTTTATACCGTCCCTCCAGAGAAGCATATTAGTGTTATCATCCTCAGTCACGGATTCGTTTGCATTTCCTTCCCCCAAAACAATTTCATTATCTAATAAACCACATGATTTTCAATTCTCGTCTGTGCTAATTGATTTTTCCCTATTTATATCTTCAGCGGCTGGGAGAGCTTTTCTCCAGATAAGGTAGATTTCATTTTCAAGTCTTCATCATGCCCAGAACTCCGTTTGGTTGGCAAGTTCCTCCAATACAGCCGAAGGTCACTGTCCCTGAACCCCTTCCTATTAATTAATCACCATCTTTATACACGTAATAAATAGTCTTAAGAGACAGAGCTTTTTTTTCCCCCTCGGGAAACTACTCCACACCACCTAACTATTGGCCTCGGTACGATGTTCTACCATATACATAACAGAAATTGTCTTATTTTCAATAAGACAGTTGAAAAAAAAGTAGGGCTTACAGTCGCACACCGAAACCTGTCACCGCCAACCAAAGCTATAGAGCCAGCTCCAAAATGGTACAATTGTAAGCACTTTTCGTTAATTAGCGTCCTGGCTACACTTGTCATGAACTGTAATCTCTTCTTTCCGCAGGAGCGAGTTTTCTATTTGAGAGTGGGTCATGTTTAGTAATAAGCTGAACCTTGACAAGTTGAGAATCACATATTCTGCATTTCCTAAGGAACATCTAGCATGTTTGGTCACGTGCAATATCATGCCGCAGGCCTTTGAAGTTTTTATTTCAATTCCTGTGAGTTAACCTACTGTGTAATATCAGTTTCAGGGGTACAGTAGAGGGAGCCAGCACTTCCCTACAACACCAGGCGCTTATCACGACACGTAACCCTCCTGAATCCCCATCACCTAGTTCACCCATCCCCCCTCCAGCCCTCCCCAGCCACAGTCTGTGGTTCTCCGAAAGACCCAAGTCTTAAACAGATAAAGAATCATGAACCACTCTACAACAGGAGTCTCGTTTGTGCATTTTCTGTTAGCGATTATTTACAGACACCGGACGGCAATCTTTAAGTTAACACGGACTCTTTAAGTTAACATGGACCCAAAGTGATAAAAGAAATTCGCAATAGTAATGGAGGGGCCTTGTATGTACGGGTAGGTTCACGATATTTCAGCATCTTCAAATGGCTTTAGCCTCCAAAAGGTACCTCGATGGAGGGGGACAGTCAAAGCAGGGAAAAGCGTACAAATGGAAATCTTAAACCGGAGCTTCCAGATGATAGTCTGCGAAGCGGTTGCTAATGTGCCCAGAGATTGCTCTCCTGGGGCGGGGGGCCACCCCTGTGTGGCTGACTGTTCAGATCCTTCTCATCACTTCAGCGTGCCGTAATTTTTTTACCTTTTTCTATATATGGTGTGATGTGAAAAAGGTTAGTAAGACTTTCTCTATGCCCTCGGGGTCAGATCACAATTACATTCATGCCCTGACACTATGATAATCATGGCCGAAGTGAGTCACCAGGACTCTTGGAGGTTTATGTTATTCCTCAAATGCATCCTGTGTTCAGCCGGTTACAAGCTTGAGAGTAACTTCCCCATATTCCGTGTGTGTGCACATGCGCGTGCACATGTGCGTGTAGGGGGCATATGAGAGGAATCCAAGGAAATATACACTGTAAAATAAAGATATTATGAACATCTGTTTATTTCTGCCTATAAGGCTGTGCTTTGTCATTCTCTCTCTTCCTCCTCTCTGCTCTGATCAGAGATCTTAAATAGGCTGCCTTAAAAATAAGAACTGGGGGGGCGCCTGGGTGGCTTACTCGGTTAAGCCTCCGACTTTCGCTTAGGTCATGATCTCGCGGTTCGTGGGTTCGAGCCCCGCGTCGGGCTCTGTGCTGACTGCCAGCTCAGAGCCTGGAGCCGGTTTCAGAGTCTGTGACTCCCTCTCTCTCTGACCCTCCCCTGCTCACGCTGTCTCTCTCTCTCCTAGAAATTAAAAAAAAAAAAATTAAGAACTGGGGTGTCTCACAGGCTTAGCCAGTGGAGCATGCAACTCTTGACCTTGGAGTTGTGGGTTTGAGTGGGGCTGGGTGTGGAGATTCCCTAAAAATGAAATCTTTAAAAAAGTAAAAGAGCAGAAAATCTTTAAAAACGTGAGAACCTAGAACCCCACAAGTGGTTACTGTTGGCGCAAGCAATTTCAGAGACAAATATGTAGCAGACGCTGCTTAGGAGACAGGCGAGAAGTCCCTGGTGGAAGGTTTTTGTCTGGACAGGCTGACGTCGAGTGAGATTCAAATCCATTCTTCTCCTCTGTCTTCTCTGTCTTTCTTTTCCTTTCCTCTGCCTCCACTCCTTCATTTCTCTCCCTCGGGTTCCATCCTGCCCTTTCCTTCTTTTTCTCCCTCCCATCTCTCTTTCCTCTTACCTTCCACGGAAGGTCTGCACTGGCGGTGATAAAGTGGTAAGTTCATTAGCTCCCCTCTGTCATCAAGTGAAAGTCCTTTACCCTGACTTCTAATTAGGAAGAGAAGCAGGTTTGAGTAATAAATGCCTTTGTGCTATTTTGATGAACAATGTTAATAAAAGTTACTTGTTTGTTCCACTTAGAATTCTCTTCCCCCAGATATTTGCATGGCTGGCCTCTCCCCCACTTTCTTCAAGTCTCTGCTCAACAGAGAAACCTCCCCTTACCAACTTATATTAAAATAACAGGACTTCACATCATCCATCAGTCTTGGCTAGCTCCTTACCCTCCTGGTTCATGGGACTCACCACAACCTGAAATATTAAAGAGCTGTTTGTGTCTTTGTTGTCTTTCTTCCTTGACCAGACTGTAACATGAGCACAGGCACTTTGTTTCATTATTTTATCCACAGTGGCTAGCCCATAGTTGGCGTTCAGTAAATATCGGTTCAACGAACATCAAAATTTATAAGCAGAACAATATGGGCCCCAAAGCTATATTTTAAGAAAACCCTCTTAGTTCCTATGAATATTTTGAGCCACGCATTTTTTTGTTATTTGCATAAGTGTTATTAAGTGAACTGATATACAATCATAGTAGGAGGAAAAATCAGAGAGTGAATTAAAATACCACTCTGCTAGGGGAGCCTGGGTGGTTCAGTTGGTTAAGCATCTGACTCTTGATTTCGGCTCAGGTCATGATCTCATGATTCATGAGTTCAAGCCCCACGTTGGGCTCCGTGCTCACTGGGCGGAGCCCGTTTGGGATTCTCCTTCTCCTTTTCTCTCTGCCCCCAAGTATGCTCGCTCTCTCTCTCTCTCTCTCAAAATAAATAAACTTTAAAAAATAAAAAAATAAGATAAAATACCACTCTACTCAAGAAGTTTCTCTCAATGTAAGACTCTTCAAAACAACTCAAATGTCCTTCAGTGGGTGAATGGATAAATAAACTGCGATACATCTATGCAGTGGAATATTACTCATCAATAAAAAAAGGAATGAAGTGCTGATCCACACAACTTGGATGAATCTCAAAGGCATTAGGCTGAAAGAAGACAGTGGTAAAAAGTCACAAACAGAAAACCTATAGTGATGCAGGAAGAATGGATGGTTATTAGATGTTCAGAGTTGAAGGATGGGGAGATAGTATGAAGGAGTTTTTTGGGATGATTGAACTTTGCTGTATTGTGGCCATGGTTATATCAATCTACACATGTGTTAAAATTCATAGAACTGTTTGCCAAGAAAAGTTAGTAGATTATAATATGTTGTTTTGTAACCTACTTTTTTTCACTCAAAACTGTATAAAAAAGCATCTTTTGTCTTCGCTAAGCGTAAATCTCTATCATTAAAAAAAATAACCTTGATAACCTTTTTAAAAAAAGAATCTCCGAAGAGATCTTTCCAACTTCTTTTTTTAATTTTTTTTTAACGTTTATTCATTTTTGAGAAAGAGAGAGAGAGAGAGAGAGACATAGCTTGAGCAGGGGAGGGGCAGAGAGAGGGAGATACAGAATCCAAAGCAGGCTCCAGGCTCCGAGCTGTCAGCACAGAGCCCAAGCGGGGCTCAAACCCACGAACCGCGAGATCATGACCTGAGCCAAAGTTGGATGCTTAACTGACTGAGCCACCCAGGCTCACCCAATCTTTCCAACCTCTTAATTCAGGTAGTATTTTGTACCACTTAGGATACACTACCTCAAACTACACATGTTTACACAAGCACGTCTGATCCTTTGGCTAGATGGTTACCCTTCTGTAAGAGCAGAGGGCATGTCTTACACGGTTCCGTTCTCTTTCACCCTGTGGTACAGTGCCGTGGATGCGTTAGACAGTCTCCAAATATATGATAGGCTCATTGCTTATTTACTGTTTATTAGCCTAATGTGGGTATCAGGGAATGGTTTTGTGACCTCATCTGTCCGAGGGAAGACGGAGCCACATCATTCTAGGGTCTTTCTGGCTCTGATTCACCACTTTTCTATACTCAGTCTACCTTCAAAACCTTTATGTCTTCTGTAAAAGGCTTTCTTTTGCTTCAACTCTAATAAGTTGGAAGCACTGCTACTTAAGTCTTAACAAAAGACATTTTGTTAAATCAGTTAAAAATTAGCAACTGTCTGAGATGTCAAGCTGACTGTAATAATGAGCTGAGTTAAAAATAATGTAATGAATTCATGTATCCTTTTAACACACAGAAGTTAGAATGGGCTAAAAATGACTTCCAGGAAAATGGACCATGCTAAAAAAATCTCTACCACATAACTGTTAATATTTCCTCCTTGTTAGATGAGACCCGCACTCCATTCCCATGACATTAAAATAGAAATAATTTTGATTTCCTAACTTGATCAGACCTTTCCGGTCTCAGAGCTTGAGCCTGGCTTTACCTTCACCTTTTCTAGCATTTCTATCTCCATCTAGCTTCTCCAAATGTTGCTAACCTATCATTTCACTGAAATCTGTTCTCTTCAGTCATGTCGTGTTGGGGTGTTTGCATGTTTTCCCTCTTAACCTCGGTGTCTACTTTTCCTCCGACTCCTGGGCAAACACCAGGGTCAAAATGAGAGGTTCTCTCTCATCCCAATTCCGGAATAAGGAGCCACTGTGGCCGTAGAAGTCTACTCCAAGAGCCCCGCTCCTTGGAGACTGACATTGACCCATCTCTGAGGCCAGCTGAATTCCGTCTTCTCCATCACTTTGTTAGGACCAGAATTTTCCTTGTCTCTATGGAAATGACAGACATGGACTATATATCGGGCCACCCATCCCTTTGGTTAGGAGATGGGGGAGTATCCTAGGGGTCTTGTTTCAATATTTATAATAAGAGTTCAATATTCTTTTTACATGTAAACTCTTATTCCATCCTTATACTATTTCAAGAGTTATTTCCACCATAATATTATTAGTACCATTTTACAGATGTGAAAACGGACACTCAGAAATATTTCGTGACTTACATTAACTTGTAAGTAATACACACTGTACTCAAACCCTAGTCTAACCTAACACCAGAGCTCATATTCTTTATCACTAGATTGAACTATCAGTTTGGAAGGAGGCCCGCACTGGAATATGTGCTGAGTGCCCCTGGACAGGTAGTTTTCAAAAGCTCAGTGAACACCTACATTGATTACCTTAATTACTCATATATCATTATAGATAATAGACATGAACAAAGATCCCCAAGGGAGAATCTCTACTTTGTATGAGGAACTTTCCTATTTGACAAAGGATTTTAGAGGATTGGAAGGCATCTTACAGTTCTTGGAAATGAAGTTATTTTTGGCAGATTTAAATGTATATGAATATACATATACATATGTGTGTCTATGTGTGTTTGGAATGTGTGTGTGATATGCATGTGTATATATATGTGTGTATACATGCACACACACATATTCACATGTGTAAAATGGTACTAATAATATTATAGGGGTGCCTAGGTGGCTCAGTTGGTTAAGCTTCAGACTCTTGATTTCAGCTCAGGTTGTCATCTCAGCGATCATGAAATTGAGCCTCACCTTGGGCTCAGTGTTGACAGTATGGAGCCCACTTAGGATTCCCTTTCTCCCTCTCTCTCTTTCCCTCCCCTGTTTTCTCTCTCAAAATAAGTAAATAAACATTAAAAAATATAGTGGGAATGACTCATGGAATTAGTATAAGGATGGAATAAGTTTACACATAAAAAGAATATCGAACTCTTATTATAAATATTGAAACAAGACCCCTAGGATACTCCCCCATCTCCTAACCAAAGGGATGGGTGGCCCGATATTTAGTCCATGTTTGTCATTTCCATAGAGACAAGGAAAATTCTGGTCCTAACAAAGTGATGGAGAAGACGGAATTCAGCTGGCCTCAGAGATGGGTCAGTGTCAGCCTCCAAGGAGCAGGGTCCCTGAAGTAGACCTCTATGGTCACAGTGGCTCCTTGTTACGGAATTGGGATGAAAACCTCTCATTTTAACTCTGGTGGTTGCCCAGGAGTCGGAGGAAAAGTAGAGACTGAGGTTAAGAGGGAAAACGTGCAAATACACACACTCACACACATGCACACCTTTCATGGGTATATAATCACATGCCAAAAATCATAGGTTACTAAATTATCTCACTAGATTATGGTCTAATGTGTATAATGTTTTATCTGTTTTTTTCATATATTATCCCACTGGACACATCTATCAAGAGAAAAATAAATCAGAGGCCCAATAGTCCAGTAAGAAAATGGACTCCTTGCACAAAATAGGTGATGTTCTCCGGAACTCCATGCACTACAGAGCTGGCTTCCTGGGGAGGTTGGGGAACAGGCCCAGGGCACCTGTGGTGTGCCACGAGTCCCCTTGATATATGTGTCCACTGTTGTCATCCCCTCTACGAGCCCAGAGCTTCCATTGTGCCCAGTTCTTCCTGTCCCGTGGTAAAACTCTTAATATCTCATAATGCAAATATTCCCAGGATGTGTACCATACAGAAAAGAACCAGGAAGAGAGTGAAATATCAATCTGAGAGGGAAGATAATCTTTGTATAACTGCCCCCCCTCCCAAGCCCCATATACCAACCAGACCAGCTCATTGAGACTTATGTGTATGGCCCCTCCCGCTCTCCTGGGTCAAGCAAACTGTGTTTGAATATTGATAGCCTGAACTAGTGCCTTCCAAAGTTGACTGAGTGGAAGAATCAGGAGGGAAGACTTGTTCAAAATGCATACACCACGGGGCACCTGGGTGGCTCAGTCGGTTAAGCGTCCCACTTCGACTCGGGTCATGATCTCACAGTTTGTGGGTTCAAGCCCCGTGTCGGGCTCTGGGCTGACAGCCCAGAGCCTGGAGCCTGCTTCGGATTCTGTGTCTCCTTCTCTCTCTGGCCCTCCCCCACTTGTGCTCTGTCTCTCAAAAATAAATAAATGTAAAAAACAAAATTTTTTTAAATGCATCTACCAGGCCATTCCCCCAAAAGATTCTGCTTCAGGTCATCTGGAGCGGGATCAGTGTCTGTTTGTAACAAGCATTCTGGATAAATCTGATGTCAGGCCAGCTTTGGGAACACTGACTTTAAAGAATCCAGTGGGTGACAACAGTTATGCACTCAAATTTTTGCCATTGCCTTCTAGAATAAATGCAATCAGGTAGTTGAAATACTTACTTATGCTTTCAGAGTAATCTTAATTCTTTCCTGTCTGCGGGGAGCGTGAATCATGCCTCCGGGCTGACTTTAGCTAGTTTTCATTGGATTGTTGCACTATGTTATCAAATATCTCCACTCATATATTCTGGCGAGAAAGCAGTTCAATACTCCTCCATCCATAACAAGCTGCCATTCCTGTGACCATAGCTCACTCAGCATAATAGGAAGTGTCCTATCACTTGTTTCTAATGGAGTTTAATAGAATAAAGAATATTTAACGGCAAGCCAGCCAATATTGAACTTTATAGCTATATCCTGATTTATCTAAAAGTGGTCGAAACTTTAGTTTCATGGGAAAACATTTATTTTATTTTCTACTGTAGGTTCCATTAATGGTGTCATCATGTAAAAGCATGCTGTTAAGTCTAAACAGATTTTTTAATTTTTAATTTATCATCAAATTGGCTGACATACAACACCCAGTGCTCAGCCTGAAAAGTGCCCTCCTCCACGCCCATCACCCATTTCCCCCTCCCCCACCCTCCCCATCTACCCTCAGTTTGTTCTCTGTATTTAAGAGTCTCTTGCGGTTTGCCTCCCTCTCTCTCTGTTTGTAACTATTTTCCCCCTTCCCTTCCCCCGTGGTCTTCTGTTAAGTTTCTCAAGATCCACATATGAGTGAAAACATGATATCTGTCTTTCTCTGACCGACTTATTTCACTTAGCGTAATACCCTCCAGTTCATCCACGTTGCTACACGTGGCCGGATTTCATTCTTTCTCATTGCCATGTAGGATTCCATGGTATAGATAAACCACATCTTCTTGATCCATTCGTCCGTGGATGGACACTTAGGCTCTTTCCATGGTTTGGCTATTGTTGAAAGTGCTGCTATGAACATTGGGGTCCATGTGCCCCTATGCATCAGCACTCCTGCATCCCTTGGGTAAATTCCTAGCAGTGCTATTGCTGGGTCATAGGGGAGTTCTAGTGTTATTTTTTTTTTAATTTTTAATGTTTTTTAAAAATTTATTATTGAGACAGAAACAGAGCATGAATGGGGGAGGGGCAGAGAGAGAGGGAGACACAGAATCCGAAGCAGGCTCCAGGCTCTGAACTGTCAGCACAGAGCCCGATGTGCGGTTCAGACTCACTGACCGTGAGATCATGACCTGAGCTGAAGTCGGCCGCTTAACCGACTGAGCCACCCAGGCGCCCCCTGTTGTTAATTTTTTGAGGACCCTCCACACTGTTTTCCAGAGCGGCTGCACCAGTTTGCATTCCCACCACCAGTGCAAGAGGGTTCCCGTTTCTCCACATCTTTGCCAGTATCTAGACAGATTTTATTAATAGAGGCAAGTTATTAAACCATAGTCATCAATCATAAGCTTATGCTACTATGCTACATGCTAAGACAGACTTCATTCCATCCACGTGTCCTTTTTAATCCCACCTGCAGAAAAGGAAACACACACACACAGCACAGAAACTATCTCCAGTAACATTATATTTTTAAGGAATAAATAAAGTAGCTTCTACAGTCTCTGAACAGTTTCAGACAATGTTGGGGACATAGTAGTTGCTCAATAAATAGCGATTTAATAAGGGGCCTACAAAATTTTTATTGTTCTTTCTATTTGGTGTATTTTTGTTTGTGGTAACTCAAGCAGAGCTCAGCAAAAAGGACTGTCGATTTTATTTGCTCTTTTGCCACATGCTTTGGACGTGGATAAATCAAGTAAAAGAACCATGAGAGCTTCCTTTTGCACAGTGAACTTTATGTAAGAAAAAGTGTTCCATGTAAAATAAATAACCTTAAAAGAAAGAGAAAAGCACTTTATTATACTCCTTAGTACCTTACGGAGTTAATGCTAGGGTTCCCCAAACATTCCTCCTACAACTTCTGTAGAGAAAGCATTTGGCTCAATACCAGGGAAGGACGGCGTGTTACTTGAGATTCTCGAGAGAGGGGGCGCCGGGGTGGCTCAGTCAGTTAAGCATCCGACTCTTGGTTTCAGCTCGGGTCATGATCTCCCACTTCATGAGTTCGAGCCCTGCATCAGGCTCTGCCCTGACAGTGTACAGCCTGCTTGGGATTCGCTCTCTCTCCTTCTCTCAAAATAAATAAATAGACATTTAAAAAACGGGTTGGTATTGTGGCTCAGGTCTGAAAGTGGTCTGCAGGCAGAATTCGCTCTTTCTGGGGGAACTTCGACTTTATTTTTCTTAAGGCCCTCAGCTGAATGAGGCCCATCCACACTAAGGAGGGTAACCTGCTTCACTAAAAGGCTACTGATTAAAATGTGAACCTCATCTAAAAAATACTGTCTCAGAGACATCTAGGCTGGTGTGTAACCAAATATCTGGGTACCAAGGTCTAGCCAAGTTGACACATCAAATGAACTACCCTAGAGAGTTATGGATATACAAATATATGTGTATTCATAGCTTATAAACCATTCATAATTTTGAGCCAGTAATTCTATATCTTAGTATCCATTCTAAGAAATAATCATAGCTGTGCACAAAAGTTTCAAAACAAAATTATATTTTTTCATTTAAATTCAAATTTAAATTTGTGTGGTCTTGGCTTCAGGAGTAGGACCCAGTGATTCATCTCTTACATGACACCCAGTGCTCATCCCGAAAAGTGCGCTCCTTAATGCCCATCCCCCATTTAGCCCATCCCCCCACCTCCCCTCCAGCAACCCTGTTTGTTCTCTGTATTTAAGAGTCTCTTCTGCTGTGCCTCCCTCTCCGTTTTTATCTTATTTTTCCATCCCTTCCTCTATGTTCATCTGTTGAGATTCTCAAATTCCACATATGAATGAAATCATATATCTGTCTTTCTCTGACTAACTGACTTCACGTAGCATAATCCCCTCCCGTTCCATCCACGTTGTTACAAACGGCAAGATTTTTTTCTTTTTCCTCGTCGAGTAGTATTCCACTGTATATGTATACGCACACCCCAATGTTTACAGCAGCCCTACTAACAATAGCCCAATTACGGAAAGAGCCCAAATGTCCATTGACTGATGAGTGGCTCAAAATAAAATTATTCTAAAGGCTTTATAGTTTTATATCAACAAATTAGAAACAGCCCAGCTGACCACCAATAATGGAATCACCAAATAGAATATATTATAGCCACACTATAGAAGAGTACACCCATATTTTTCTAGATGAATGTTTTCAGTGGAATTTAGGCTTAGGAAATTTGTTAAGCAAAATTAGAATCCTAAACTCTACGCACATATGATCCCACTTTTTTTAAAATTTTAATTTATTTTCTACTTATTATTTTTTTTAATTGGAGAGAGAGAGAGAGAGAGAGAGAACATGAGCGGGGGAGAGGGGCAGAGGGAGAGAGAGAATCCCAAGCAGGCTCTGGGCTCAGTGCAGAGCCCAATATGGTGGCTCAATCTCGTGACCCTGGGATCATGATCCAAGCTGAAATAATGAGTCTGTGCCCAGCCCACTGAACCACTCAGGTGCCCCCCAATTTTGTTTTATACCACTACAGAGAGAAAAACCCTGGAGGCAGAGATACCAAAGCAGAGCTAACAGAGGTTATCTCTGGGCTGGAGATTAAGAGTCATATTTTTGGTATTCTTTTTCCCCTCAAGCTTTCATAAGACAATAGTTAACTTTTTTTTTTAAATTAAAAATAAGATCCTCTGGTTTTAGAGGCAAACTGACTAAGGGCATTCATCTCCACTACCTCCAAGGACCCCATTAAAATGACAAACAAAACACAACGTATAGACACAAAACAGTTACTAGAATATGAGTGAATGAATGGGTGGCATCAGCAAATAAGCACCATCAAGAAGGTCCCGGACGCGTGCCTGGGTGGCTCAGTCGGTTGAGCTTCTGACTTCTGCTCAGGTCATGATCTCACAGTTTGTGAGTTTGAGCCCCGCATTGGGCCCTGTGCTGACAGCTCAGAGCCTGGAGCCTGCTTCAGATTCTGTGTCTCTCCCTCTTTCTGCCCCTCCCATGCTCATGCTCTGTCTCTCAATAATAAATAAACACAAAAGAAAAAAAAAAAAAAAAAGTTCCCGGAAGGAGAGTAGCAATTTAATAAAGCAATGTGATTAAATAAGCCACCACCTGAGAAAAAGTACTCACCCTTTGCTGCACGTTGGAATCACATGGAGAGCTTACACAAATGCTAACGCCCAGAGATTCTAATTTAATTGGTCCAGGGTGAGGCCTGGCCATCAGGAATTTTTACAGCGGCCTAGGAATTCTGTAACTACAGCTGAGGTTGAGAACCATTGGCCTAGACAAAGCAGTGTGGGTTTTTTTTTTTAATGTTTATTTTTGAGAGAGAAACAGAGACAGAGTGTGAGCAGGGGAGGGTCAGAGAGAGGGGGAGACACAGAATCCGAAGCAGGCTACGGGCTCCGAGCTGTCAGCATAGAGCCCGACGCAGAGCTCGAACCCACGAACCACGAAATCATGACCTGAGCCAAAGTCGGACGCTTAACCGACTGAGTCACCCAGGCGTCCCAAGCAGTGGTCTTCAAAAGTGGTTTCACATGTGTGAATATGCGTATGAAACAGTCGTGGACCTTGTCAAAATGCAGACTGTGATGCCGGAGGTAAGGGGCGGTGGGGGGAGCCATGTAAATTTGGGTCGCTAACATACTCCCAGGTGATGTTGGGTACGGCCGGTCCACACACCACTCTTTGGTTCTGCAGCCTGCGGGTTTTCAAGCTTCAGGGTGCCTGAGAATCCCGGGAGGGCTTATAACAACACAAACTGTTAGATTTGGCCCCCAGAGTTTCTGATTCTGTAGGTCTGGGGGTGAAGTAAGGCCCCTGACTTTATATTTCTAACTAGATTTTAGTTATGCTGCTGCTGCTGGTCCAAACTTGGCAAAGCATTCGGCTTGGGAGGAAGCTGCTATAATACCTTCCCAAACTCTGCAGAGGATCCGACTTCAATAGCTTAATTCAAAGTCCGTATATAGGGGTGCCTGGGTGGCTCAGTCAGTTAAGCGTCTGACTTGATTTCAGCTCAGGGCACGATCTCACGTTTGGTGAGTTTGAGCCCCACATCGGGCTCTGTGCTAATGGCACAGAGCCTGCTTGGGATTCTCTCTCTGCCTCTCTCATTCTCTCTCTCAAAAAAAAAAAAAAAAAAAGCCACTCTCCCTCTCAAAAAAAAAAAAAAAAAAGCCTTATGTATATGTGAGATACTTCTATCCCTGCATGTCTCCCTCATTCAGAACTCCAGACAGCCAGAGCTCCCCTTTGCACGTAAAACTCAAAGACCTCTTCCCTAAAGTAACTGCACAACCCCAGAGCAGTCTTCAGAATTCTGGCATTTAGTGATCTCCTGGTTTGATGTGGTTCTTGTTTTGTTCTTAAAGTCCTCATTCACTCCTCACCCAAATGACCCTAAAGCAGCAGCAGTCAGAATAATGTGGTGAGCTTAAAAAAAAAAAAAAAAAAAAAAAAAAATTAGAGAAGGCTCAGAGTAAGGACTAAGCCTATTTGAATACAGACCTGAGATTAAACAAATGTGGGTGTGGGGGGGGTTGGCCTGGGTGACTCAGTCGGTTGAGCGTCTGACTTCGGCTCAGGTCATGATCTCTCGGTTCGTGAGTTGGAGCCCCGTGTCGGGCTCTGTGCTGACAGCTCAGAGCCTGGAGCCTGCTTCGGATTCTGTGTCTCCCTCTCTCTCTCTGCCCCTCCCCTGCTCATGCTCTGTCTCTGCTTCTTAAAAATAAGTAAACATTAAAAAAATTAAAAACAAAACAAAACAAAAAATAAATGCGGGTGTTAATGGTTTTAAAACATAATGCTGTAAACCTTGAGAAGTAAAACTGAAAATTTCAAGGCAGACCAAGAGTTAGGCTGTTAATTTCCTCACTGTTCATAGCAGATATTTAATACACTTTAGACCCTTGAGAACTAAAAGGTGAATTCGAAAGGACAATGACTTCCTCAACTTCCTAATTAATTTTTTAAATAATTAAAAAAAATCTTTATTCAATTTTTAACCATCACCAATGGGCACTAGCGAACATTTTTAAAAATAATCTCTGTGCCCAGTGTGGGACTTGAACTCATGACACCCGAAATCAAGTCATGTGCTCCACCAACTGAGCCAGACAGATGCCCCAAATTTAAAATAATTTTTAATAATCATTTTTTGTATAACCATAGAGACATCTTTTGGAAATTAATACCTTCCATGCTAAAGAAATACTTATTTAGGGGCATATGGGTGTCTCAGTCGGTTAAACATCCGACTTCGGCTCAGATCACAATTTTGCAGTCCGTGAGTTCGAGCCCTGCCTTGGGCTCTGCGCTGACAGCTGGGAGCCTGGAGCCTGCTTCAGATTCTGTGTCTCTCTCTCTCTCTCTGCCCCTCCCCTGCTCACTCTCTGTTTCTGTCTCTGTCTCTCTCAAAAATAAACATTTAAAAATTTTTTTAAATAAATAAAAAATAAACATTTGAAACTCAACAATTATGTTAGTTTCATTTCAGTTTCTTTTTCATATCTTATGCAAACTACACGCTTATGAGTTTAGCTGTCATACTCTTCAACAGCCAGATCGTTATGAATGGTGCCAAGATGCCTCTGATACATCAGGTAACAGGAAAGATTATAGCGCCGATAGCTTCCGAGGGGAGCCCGGGAAGGTTATAGACAGCAATGAGCCAAGTCTTATGTTTTCAACTTCCGGGTCAGCCAGGGTCAGGAAGAAGGGCAAGAAACTACTGTGGAGCAGAGGACGGAGGAGGAGGCACCAAAAACATCACGGGCACAGGGCAGCCACGCTCTGTCATGCAGAGGCAACGAAAGCCAGAGTCCCTTGAAAATGCTGTGGCCTCTGTGGCCCCTACTTCAGCAGATGGGAGTCTGTGGCCTCCCAGGGAAGTGGAGGAAGGAGACGGAGACCCACAGCGAGCGGAGAAACACACAACCCAAGCTGTATCTTAAGACGCTAAGCAGCCACAGGGTAAAGGACCACCCGGAGTCAAAGAGCCAAGGCTGCTTCTGGGTAGAGTTGCCAGAATTCTGAGAGCTGGTCTACGTAGCAAGAGATGGTCATGGACAGGCTAGATGTGGGAGCCACAGGAGCCGAAGCTGGGCTGGACCGTAGCACCCAGGCCACCTGAAGGGCTGTGCTGCGCTGAGCTGTGCTCAGCGACTCTGCTAGACTCCCTGCGCATTTTGACTACATTGTCCTCCTTCCAGTCCACTGTGTCCACACTTCCCCTCCTCAGCCCTCCTTATCCCTCCCCACCCCTTCCCATCCCTCCCCACCCCTTCCCATCCCTCGACATACATGGCTGTGCTCATGTTATAAACACTGGATACATGTTTAATATTGCTGCAAAAATAACTACTCAAAACCATTCTTGTCTTTAGTCCCAGCCTCAATTATGTTCTGATCAACTACACGGGTGCCATTGAATCCTTAAGAGGAAGCAGTTTTGGGGGCACCTGGGCACCTCGGTCAGTTAAGTGTCCAACACTTGACTTCGACTCAGGTCATGATCTCAGGGTCGCAGGATGGAGCCCCACGTTGGGATCGGCGCTGAGCGTGGAGCCTGCTTAAGATTCTCTCTCTCTCTTTCTCTCTCTCTCTCTCTCCCTTTGCCTCCTCCCTCTGCTCATACACACACACACACACACGCTGTCTCAAAAAAAAAAAATAATAAGGAAGCAGTTTTGCGTCTTAACCTGGATGAGTGGTGCTTGCTGGAGCTGAGAAATATTTACATATTTATTTTCTAGTTGTGTCTGCTTAACCCAGCCTCACTTAGCGACAGGTCAACACCGATCGGCCTATTCTGCTTCTTGCTCTTAGGGGACACTGAGCACCCCACAAATACGTTCCCTGCCTCCCCACTTCCGGAATCCCAGAGCGTTTCACAGCTGAGTTCACTTAGATTTGTATTTCCTTGACGCAAGTGCTACCAGAGACTCTAAGATCGTGATTTGTTGCCATTTTTAAGTCTACAAGGAGAGTACGTTGTATGCAATGCATAATTACACCACTAAATCACAGTATCCATTTTGCATACTCGGCTTAAGCTTCAAGGTAAAGGAAATGTAAAAGGTCACAGGGCATATGTTAGCTATGTTCAAGTCGGTTAGGAAGACGAAATAAACAAATTCCTAAGGCAATCAGCAGTCTGGTGATCTCTGCGGTCCCTGCTTAGATCAGGGTTTGCAAGAGTCCACTTTTAAGGGTCTTTTGTTTCTTCCTGACCTCATTGTTTGAGATTCACAGACGCCAGCAGGTGCAGGACAATACACCAGGTCACGTTTGTATGGTCAAAAACACCAGGTCACGTTCATATGGTCACGTTCATAGGCATGGGAAATGCAATAAAATATGTATATATGTAACATGTTCCTCCACAAGTACGTTTTGTGAAGCAAGTGCTGTTGTAACCCTACCACCGACTTTAAGAATTAAAAATGCAGGGGCACCTGGCTGGCTCAGTCAGTAGAGCATCGGACTCTTGATCCCAGGGTCATGAGTTCAAGCCCCACATTGTGTGTGGAGCCTACTTTAAAAAAATTATAAAATGTATTGACACATTGATAGAAATACACCTTGGGGCAAAATCAGCTTCCTTATCCAACCTACGGTGCTTGGTCTGTTTCATCTAAATGCACTGTCTTAGCTGGCGTGGGCTGCTATAAGAAAATATCATAGACGGGGGCTTAAAAACAGAAACTTATTTCTCATAGTTTGAGAGGCTGGGAAGTCCAAGTCCTTCTCCTCCTTCTCCTTTTTCTCATGTTTGTGTATTTATTTTGAGACAGAGAAAGAGAGTGAGCAAGTACCAGGGAGGGGCAGAGAGAGAGGGAGAGAGAGAATCTCAAGCAGGCTCCACACTGTCAGTGCAGAGCCCAACGTGGGGCTCAAACCCATGAACAGCAAGATCATGACCTGAGCCGAAAGGAAGAGTTGGACGCTTAACCGACTGAGCCCCCCAGGCTCCCTGAGATCACCCTTGTTGCCGAATCCTCACGTGGAGCGAAGGGGCCCTCTTCTCTCTTCTGATAAAGGCGCATATTTCATCATGAGGACCCCACCCTTCTGACATCTGCTAAACCTAATTATCTCCCAAAGGCCTGTCTCCCAATCTCATCACGTTGAGGGGTAGGGTTTCACCATATGAATGTGGGGGGCGGGTGGAGTGCGGGGCTGGGCAATGGGCACATTCAGTCCATAGCACTGAGCTCCACTGCTCTCTTATAAAGAGAACCCTGAATCACTCACTGACATTGCTTCAGATATCCACAGACTGTGGCCCTAAACAAACATATACGGGGGCCCAAGGCTCCTGCCCCTGTATTTCAGGCTCAACTGCTGCTCTGACCCCAAGATGAAGATCTTTTGTTAACACACTTATTCTGCTCACCAGAGATCAGCTTCTTCCTACCCCCGCCCCTACCTCTTTTAAACAGATAAACACTGGGGCGCCTGGGTAGCTCAGTCGGTTAAGCGTCTGACTTCGGCTCACATCATGATCTCGCGGTCTGTGGGTTTGAGCCCCGTGTCGGGCTCTGTGCTGACAGCTCAGAGCCTGGCGCCCCCTTCGGATTCTGTGTCTCCCGCTCTCTCTGCCCCTCCCCCGCTCACGCTCTGTCTCTCTCTCCCTCAAGAGTAAATAAACATTAAGAAACAATTTAAACAAATAAACACCAACAGCAAAAGAAACATCACAAATGAAAATTTTCACCAAGATTGCACGCTCCAGTTGTAATTTCGGTAAAAGACTCACTTCTTCTGGCCTTAGGGCCTAATTTTATTTAAACTTGTTCTCTCCATCCAACACTTAAGGTTATTGATTAACTACTCGAAAAGGGCTCCCAATTTCTATCTAACAGCCTTCTTGTTTGTTTGAAGAAGTCAAGACAGTTTCTACTTGTGCTTAATTTTAAGATCTGCAGGTAATGCAGAAAGGACGTCTAGAATCAGAATCACCTTTGTGGGGCACCTGGGTGGCTCAGTCGGTTAAGTGTCTAACTTTGGCTCGGGTCACGATCTCATGGTTCGTGGGTTCCAGCCCTGTGTCGGGCTCCGTGCTGTGTGGAGCCTACTTGGGATTCTCTCCTCCCTCTCTCTCTGCCCGTCCTCCACTCATGTTCTCTCTTTCCCCCTCAAAATAAAGAAATAAACTTAAAAAAAATCAGCTTTGCAAGGGCGCCTGGGTGGCTCAGTCGGTTGACTGACTTCAGCTCAGGTCATGATCTCGCGATCTTGTGGTTTGTGGGTTCAAACCCTGCATCAGGCTCTGTGCTGACAACTCAGAGCCTGCAGCCTGCTTCAGATTCTGTGTCTCCTTCTCTCTCTGCCCCTCCCCCACTCATGTTCTGTGTCTCTCTCGAAAATAAATAAAAACTAACAAAAAAATATAAAAAATCATCTTTGCAAATGTACATAGACAATTACATCAACCACATAATCTTTCGATCTGCCATACCACATTACACTGCAAGCATTCAATTATTCAGCTGCCTCTCAGCTGTTACCATTGAACATCAAGGAAAATACCGTATTTTTACCATGATAAGACTCCAATTTGAGAAATTGCGTTTCTCAGCCCCGTGTACTTCCTTCTGCAGCACCACTGCATTTTATCTTTCTCTATGAATTTATCCACCTGGTTGGTTTCATTTTCATCCGAAACTCTTGGCCACTTCTGCCCTCAATATATTGAGATAAATTTACCTGTTACCTGAGTTTTGCCTCATGGTTCCTTCCTTTCTCATAGAGCCTCTGAGAAATGACTCCTTTGTATTTTGGAACATGACCCATAACAGGCTTCCACTTTTTTTTTTTTAATGTTTTATTTATTTCTGAGAGACAGTGCAAGCAGGGGAGGGGCAGAGAGAGAGGGAGTCACAGAATCGGAAGCAGGCTCCAGGCTCTGAGCTGTCAGCACAGAGCCCGACATGAGGCTGGAACCCAGGAACCGTGAGATCATGACCTGAGCCGAAGCTGGACGCTTAACCGACTGAGCCACCCAGGCGCCCCAACAGGCTTGCACTTAAGGAGCAAGCAGAAGTGGGGCAAGTTGCTGGTGGTTTGATAAAACTGGAAACATCCAGGAGATCTGCTTGGCTGTGGTCGCTTTTTCCCCGTTAGAAAAGAGCACTTGGCCATTTACTTGTTTGGAGAAAGACGTCTGCTGTCACCAATTTTACCATTTGTCATGTAGCATACCAGGAGATAATCCTGAGACTTGAGAAAGAACGCAAGAGACAAGGCAGCATGCTGGCCACGCGCCGCAGAGGCAGCAGTGAAACGCAGGTGACTGTCCTATGGCATAAGCAATTGATCGTGCAGGTGTTCCTAATGAGCTCACAACTTATTTTCTTAATGTTTATTTATTTTGAGAGAGAGAGAAAGAGAGAGAGAGAGTGCATGCGTGTGTGAGCAGGGGAGGGGCAGACAGAGAGAATCCCAAGCAGGCTCTGCACTGTCAGCATGGAGCCCGACATGGGGCTCGAGATCATGACCTGAGCTGAAATCAAGAGTCGGGAGCCCAACTCACTGAGCCACCCAGGCACCCCACAACTTCCTTTTCTTTTTTAAAAAATTTCCTTTAATGTTTATTTATTCTCGAGAGAGACAGAACACAAGCAGGGGAGGGGCAGAGCGAGAAGGACACAGAATCCAAAGCAGGCACCGGGCTGTCAGCACAGAGCCCAACACGGGGCTTGAGCCCACGAACTGTGAGCTCATGCCCTGCGCTGAAGTCTGGAACTCAGCCCACAGAGCCACCCGGGTGCCCCTCACAACTTCTGTTTTATTGCCGACTTCAATGGCTACATTCGCTGGTCAAAACACCATTTTCCCTCACCAGTGTCCTCTGTAACATAGTAACTAACACACAGCAGGCCATCCCATTTCCCCCAGCTGCATGCTCTTTTCTTAGCGAGCAATCACTTGCGAGATTTCTGTATGCAAAGTTCTCCAATGAAGAGATTTTGAGCAGAGGCAAGATAGTTTAACGGCTGCTTCCCTACCGTGCCTTCCAAAAGGCATCAGCAATCTCTGGATCCACCGAGGCAGGATTCATGCCTCAAACCCAGCAGTCTGGTAGAAAACCCAGTCTGGACCAGTTTTGGTATCCCGTCAACCAGAAGAGCCCTATCGGTGCCTTCCCTGATGGCGGATCGGGGTAGCCTGAGGCATACGCATCAGGACAAAGCTGGTATAATAAATCCGTATGTGAGTTCAACAACAACAACAACAAAATGTGCTTTCTATATTAAAATAGTGGGGACCTAGCTATAGCTGCCATTTGAGCTGGTCCATGAAGAGTTGGCATTCCATGGACACAGTGCAAGATTCTGAAATAGAGAGACTCCGTTCTCCATTCTAGGCATATGCTAGTCATCTTTGGAACCACAGTTGGCGAGAGCGCGCACCGAACAAGTCTGGAAACAGTCACAACTCCCAGATGCTTGCCTAATGCTGTGGCTTCTCTGGCAGGTGTCGCCGTACGAGGGGGGTCCCAGCCAGGGTGCTGTCAGCACTGAAAAGGCATGTCATACACCTTTCACAGGGGTGGAGCAATCAGCCGTTTCCACCAGATTGGAAACGAGGACCATATGGCATTTATTTTTAAAGGATGTCACTAAGGTATCTTTCAAGGTTACCTCCCCCCTTTTTTTTTTTTTATATAATAGACAGTTGCTAATTCTGTCATCTGGGAGGTTTGAAGGTAAAGGTTACCTTTCTGAAGTTCGTATTTATCGAAACTGCGTGGTGTATGACAAAGCTCAGTGGTGATGGCTCCTACAGGTAGAATGCTTGGAGGCTTCGGTCACAATGCAGAAGAGAAGGAAAAGGATTTTTAAGACCAAGAAAACAAACAAGGGAAGATTTCTTCTCTCACCTTGGACTTTTTGTTTCGAGTCCCCCGCTCAGTACTAATACTGTGTTAGTGATTCTAGGAGAAGGCTGAAGCAGGGATACGTCTCAAAGCGATAGCAAGTCTTCTGGTGTTTACTTATTACACATAGTAGCCCACCTGCGCACACAGCCACGCACCCAAGTACGCGTGTGCGCACATAGCCCCAGGGGACTACAAACTCGAACCCTGTCCTTGCAGAAGATGTAAACTATCCAACCCTAGGGACATGGGTGAGCTAAGGAATCTATAGTCAGTCTCAGACAGTGTTACTCAGTGAAGTCCTTGGACCACCTGCGTTAGAATATCCTGGGGTGCTTATCCAAAAATATCCAAGTTCTGATATTTACACACGGATATCTACATTACTGAGACCCTGGATAGGTAAGATCCAGGTCCTCTGTGGTGAGGCCCATGGATACTACGAGATTAAAGGCCCACCTGTAGGGCGCCTGGGTGGCTCAGTTGCTCGAGTGTCCGACTCCAGCTCAAGTCATGATCTTGCAGTTCGTGAGTTCAAGCCCAACATTGGGGCTGTCAGTGCAGTGCCTGCTTGGGATTCTCTCTCTCCCTCTCTCTCTGATCCTGTCCCACTTGTGCTCTCCCTCTTTCTCTCTTTCAAAATAGATGAACTTTAAAAAACAATGCCCGCCTGTAGGGTAAGAACCACTGCCCTAGAAACAACCCTAAACGCTGTTTCCTTCCAGTGAAGTTGGGACCCCAGTGTGGTCTTGAAATTCACTTCTTGTCTCCTCTATGTTTACCAAAGGAACCCAAGACCTTTCTCAAGAATTCAGTCACTCAGGATACACCAAGAATTCCAAAGTGGTTACAGTTCAGAAAAAAAATCTTCCAGACAGAACCGTCTGATGATGGAACAGAATCCAAAGCTACTCTTGGGAAAATGTGAAAGTGACCCCAGGGATGGACGGGTTTGGAGGAGGTCTGCTTTTTCATTAATTGCCCCCCAGTGCATACACTCCTAGTGCTTTTCATTGGGCTTAGCAATTTTTAGCTGGTAGATAAAACTCTTCTCCTAAACCCTGAAGCTGCAAATCTCAAAGGCATCTTCTCCTTCTTCAAATCCTTAGTTCTCATGTTCAAGAGCCAGAAAAAGCTTGCTTACTTTATTCTTGTTTCTTTAGTTGTATTTAGTTATTTATTTATTTTTTTACTGTTTATTTTTGAGGGGGGAAGAGAGGATCTGAGTGGGGCTCTGTGCTGAGAGCAGAGAGCCTGACATGAGGCTTGAACCCATGAACCCCAAGATCACGACCTGAGCTCGAGTTGGATGCTTAACCTATTGAGCCACCCAGGTGCCTTAGCTTTATTTTTAAAATATTTCTTTCATGTCTTTCTTTTCAGCTTTACATCTCAAGACCATAGTTTTCATGTCCATCATTTTGTGGGTAGATTATTACAATGACCTCTTAACTCCCCCTCCCCTTAGTATCTTACCCTTCGCCACCCTTCTTACACACTAACAGACACATTTGCTGAAACACAAACTTGCTCTATGATTTCTTTAAAAATTTTTTAATGTTTTATTTCTTTTTGAGGGAGAGAGACAGAGTGTGAGTGGAAGAGGGGCAGAGAGAGAGGGAGACACGGAACCTGAAGCAGCCTCCAGGCTCTGAGCTGTCAGCACAGAGCCTGATGCAGGGCTCGAACTTGTGAACCTGAGCGAGATCATGACCTGAGCTGCAGTCACTTAACCAACTGAGCCACCCAGGCACCCCAAACCTGCTCCAAGATTTCTTTTTATTTTTTATTTTTTTACATTTATTTAGTTTTAGAGACATAGCAAGACAGAGCACAGGTGGGGGAGGGGCAGAGAGAGAATGAGACACAGAATCCGAAGCAGGCTTCAGGCTCTGAGCTGTCAGCACAGAGCCTGATGCAGGGCTCGAACTTGTGAACCTGAGCGAGATCATGACCTGAGCTGCAGTCACTTAACCAACTGAGCCACCCGGGCACGCCAAACCTGCTCCAAGATTTCTTTTTATTTTTTATTTTTTTACATTTATTTAGTTTTAGAGACATAGCAAGACAGAGCACAGGTGGGGGAGGGGCAGAGAGAGAATGAGACACAGAATCCGAAGCAGGCTTCAGGCTCTGAGCTGTCAGCACAGAGCCCGATGCAGGATTCCAACCCACAGACCGTGAGAACATGACCTGAGTCATGACTTTGGACACTCGACCGACTGAGCCACCCAGGAGCCTCCCTGCTCCAAGATTTCTAATGACTCCCTATTTCCTAAAAGAGCACCCTTGCATCTCACAGCCATGATGTATGTAACCAACTTTCTCTTCTCCTGCCAAGGTGAATCCTCCCCGTTCTTTCCATTGGCTTCAGTCTCTTCACGTGAAAAAGCAAATAACCATACCAAGCAATACGTATCATTCGGCCTTAATTAGATTCTATACTCCTTGAGGGCTGAGAGCAAGTCTTCCCAATCCTCTCAAGATGAAACATATTGCTTAGGTATCTGTGAAACAAATCAAAGATCTAAGGACACTGAATTAAGCCACCCACATCCATACTCATACTCAACTGACCTCCCAGGGCAGCCTGTGAATGTCCTATGCACTGGGCAGGTATAGTGGGATCCTGTTAGTCATCTCACCACTTACCCTTCAACTGGAAGAAATCAGTCCCAGAAACTTGGGATGTTTTCCTCACCCAAGCAGTTCTGCAAGAAGGATTTATGTTGGGAACACGATCCAAATCCTAGGACTGACAGCTTCCTCTTACTCGTTCCAAATTCCGCTGTGTGAGAAACATGCCAATCCCGACCTGTGGTGTGAGAGGGACTTGAAGAAATTTGCTGTCTCAGGTCAACAACGAAGTAGACCATCCATGGATTTAGTGGCTGCAGATGCTGGCGGTGTAAGGCGTTGTAATAATCCCTTCAGAGGCCATAAGATCAACCATGGGAAGCACTCTTCAGTACTAGCACGAGCGAAACCAACTCAAGTGCCAAGTTTGGGTGAGTAGGAGCATTGCACGTATTGCTTAAAGATAATGCTGGATTTGGGGCGCCTGCGGGGCTCAGTCGGTTAGGCGTCCCACTCTTGATCTCCGTTCAGGTCATGATCTCATGGTCCGTGGACTCGAGCCCTGCCTTGGGCTCTGCACTGATGGCACGGACCCTGCTTGGGAGTCTCTCCCTTTCTGTCTGCCCTTCTCCCCTTCATGCTCGTTCTCTCTCTCTCTTGTTTTCTCTCTCTCAAAGATAAACTTGAAAAACAAGACAATCTCCATTTGAAAGGAAAAATACTGTCGTCAAATAAAATATATTTTCATGGTCAAGCAAGTCATTGTACCATCATCATCATCATCATCATATTATAACTTGTCATCAAGAGACCTGAAAAAAAAAAGATATGCATATAATTGTGTCTGAAGATGTATTATTAAAAATCCGACTTTGTCTCTTTAGACCTTATGACATTATCTCCAACACACACACACACACACACACACACACACACACACACAATTTGCTTAGCACTTAATTTAAAATTTTTTAATTGAAATTGAAACTAAATTAGAATTTTTTTAATTTAAAAATTGCAATTGAAGTATCAATGAGGATAACCCTGATATAAATCATCTATTACACATTCAGGGACTGTGATGTTCAGAATGCTAAACTAAATAACATTGTAGATATTCTGACTCAACTGTCATACTTCCCAATTTCTCTTCTGAATATTTGTCCCCAAGAAAATGATCTCTCCCATGAAATTTTAAGCAGATTAAAAGAGTACTGAAGAGGGGCGCCTGGGTGGCTTAGTCGGTTAAGCATCTGACTTTCACTTAGGTCATGATCTCGCGGTTCGTGGGTTCGAGCCCCGCGTCGGGCTCTGTGCTGACTGCCAGCTCAGAGCCTGGAGCCTGTTTCAGATTCTGTGTCTCCCTCTCTCTCTGACCCTACCCTGCTCATGCTGTCTCTCTCTCCTAGAAATAAATTTAAAAAAATTAAAAAAATAGTACTGAAGATCGTCGCAGTTACTCTGAAAATATTTTCAAAACAAAGTATGTTGCAATTGCCAAGATTATCCAGAACGAATCAGAAAAAAAGTTAGTATTTCATAATACCTGTTTAACAAAATCACTAATTCCTCAATTAAGCCAGCGTTCCCTTTAAGCCATTTGAGTCATGGTGGTTAGATTTGGCAGGCTACACCAAATAAGCATCCAGATGCCACCATTTCCTGGATTTAATTGTACACTACACTTCTGTTACTAAACGCATATTTAGTGTCTTGTTATCTTAACTTTAATTGGGATAAGCTCAACGAGGGAGAAAAGCATTTTTGGACAGAGATTGTTTCCACTGGATACTTCAGAAGCATGAGAGAGGTGGTGGCAATTAGGGAAGCAGCATCTTTTGAATTAAAATAAAATTTGTTTTTGATGTTTATTTATTTTTGAGAGACACCGTGTGAGCGGTGGAGTGACAGAGAGAGAGGGAGACACAGAATCTGAAGCAGGCTCCGGGCTCTGAGCTGTCAGCACAGAGCCCTATGCAGGACTTGAACTCACAAACCACAAGATCATGACCTGAGCCAAAGTCAGCTGCTTAACCGACTGAGCCACCCAGGCGCCCCAAGGAAGCAGCATCTTCTGAAATGCTACATGATGGAGTAAAACAATGACAAATCTACAGGAGTCCTGAGGAATCATTAGTCCAACCCCTTTATCTTCGATAAGGGGAAGCGACGTCCAGAGTAGGGGAGTGAATCATCTGAGGTCAGCCCTCCCGGGCAGAATTAATTCTCCTTTCCATTATTACATGTGTTCTCTTCAAGGTAAATTTCAGGGACGCCAGGGTGGCTCAGTCAGTTAAGTGTCAGACTCTTGATTTCAGCTCAGGTCATGATCTCACAGTTCGTGGGTTTGAGCCCTGTGTCGGGCTCGTCGCTGACGGTATGGAACCTGCTTGGGATTCTCTCTCTCCCTCTCCTGCCTTTCCCCCAACCCCCAATTACACTCTCCTGCCTTTTCCCAATTACACACACACACACACACACACACACACACACTCTCTCTCTCTCTCTCTCTCTCTGTCTCAAAATAAGTAAATAAACATTTAAAAAAAAAGTGAAAAAGGTAAATTTTGAATTCCAGGTTTGGTGTGCAAGGTGAGCTCAGCTACTTGCTAACCTAAATTTATAGAATCACAGAATATTAGTTTTACTATAGAAAACCTTATGCCAGGCATAAATTAGGGAGAACATTCCGAACTCGGTTTGGTTAAAAACATAAAGAAATTAAAAAGCCAGAGCTGTAGAGCCTAAGTCTAAAATTCCCAATCTTAGAGGTGCCTGGCTGACTCTGTTGGTGGAGCCGGCAACTCTCGATCTCGGGGTTGTGAGGTCAAGTCCCATGTCGGGTGTAGGGATTACCTAAAAACAAAATCTTTAAAAATATGTAAAAATTCTTAATCTTAGCTCTTGGAATTTCTTTTAAGTTTTGTGCCAATTTCTGTAATGCATCTTTTCCCTCTTACAACCACACCCCCAAACTAACAGTCCTGTTTATTTTCTATGAATATAACTTACAAAAAAACAAAAAAAAAGGGTAGGTTTTGTTTTACTAGAGGGTTCAGAACAGAGATCTTTTAAGTGGCTTACAATGGCAGGCCCCAGCGCCCGACTTCGGCTCAGGTCACCATCTCAAGGTTCCCGGGTTCAAGCCCTGCATCGGGCTCTGTGCTGACAGCTTGGAACCTGGAGCCTGCTTCGGATTCTGTGTCTCCTTCTCTCTCTGCCCCTCCCCCACTCGTGCTCTGTCTCCCTCTGTCAAAAATGAACACTAAAAAAATTTAAATAGCTTACAATGGGTTTAATTTACAGCAATATAATTTATAAACATTTATGCACAAAATATTAAGTGCCTCTAAGGAAAATACCCATCATGCCCTTGGTGTCTCCTCATTCAAGCATTACTTCCCAGGGTTTGCTAAGGCCAGCTCTGCATCCCCTGACTCCTTCATGAGCCGACCTGCTGAAATAAAGCTGTTGGAGAGTAAGAAGCTAGGGCTGCTTGCTATGGCCTTGATGGTTTCAAAATCTTTACACCTGGGCCTCAGGTAAATCCTGAAAGGATGCATTGTTGAGAGCAAGCAAAACAAAATGGCACCCACCTGAAAGCTGACCAGGACAACGAGCCTGAGCCAAATAGCCTGGAGAAAGTGGAATGAGTTTGCCTTTCTCTTGTATCCTTGGTTAGGTTTATTCCTAGGTATTTTATGGTTTTCTGTGCTATTGTGAATAGGATCAGTTTCTTGATTTCTCTTTCTGTTGCTTCATTGTTGGTGTATAAAAATGCAACCGATTTCTGTATGTTGATTTTGTACCCTGCAACTTGGCTGAATTCTTGGATCAGTTCTAGTAGGCTTCTGGTGGAGTCTGTCGGATTTTCTATGTAGAGTGTCATGTCATCTGCGAAGAGTGAAAGTTTGACTTCCTCTTTGCCAATTCTGATGCCTTTGATTTCCTTTTGTTGTCTGATGGCTGATGCTAGGACTTCCAGCACTATGTTAAACAACAGTGGTGAGAGTAGTTCAGTTTATTTTTAATTGTTGCACGTGCTCTTGTCATATCTAAGAATCCATTGCCAAACAAAAAGATATAGAGATTTATCCCTATTCAAGGAGTCTTAATAGTTTTTGCTTTTACATCTAGTTCATTGATCCATGGTTACTTTTTTATATATGGTGTGAGATAGGGGTCAACTTCACTCTTTGCATGTGGCTATCCAGGCATCCCAGGAGCATGTGTTGAAAAGACTATTTTTCTCCATGGAATGGTTTGGCACCTTTGCCAAAGGGGCTCTGTCTCATGACTTGAGCCAAAATCAAGAGTCAGACCCTTAAGTGAGCCACCCAGAGGCCCCTGAAAAAAAATTGTTTTTCATTTCCTTTTTGGAATGTTCATTGCTAATATATATAACATGTACGTGTGTGTGTGTGTGTGTGTGTGTGTTGATGTGTGTTGATCTTGTATCTTGCAAATTTGCTGCATTCCTTTTTTAACCATAAGTAGCTTTTTTGGTGTATATGGGGGGTGGAATTTTTAGTATCTCTATATATAAGATCGTGTCGTCTGCAAATAGAGATAATTCCAATTCTGCCTTTCCAGTTTGGATGCCTTTCATTTCTTTTTATTGCCTAATTGCTCTAGCAAGGACTTCCAGTACTATGTTGAACATCCCGTACTGTGTTGAATGGAAATGGTGAGATGGAGATCATTGTCTTGTTCCTGATCTTAGGGTTATTAAAGCTTTCAGTTTTCATCATTGCATATAACATGAGCTATGGGTTTTTTCATAAATATCCTTTCTCACACTGAGAAAGTGCCCTTCCATTCCCAACTTGTTGTGTATTTCTTTCACGAAGAATTGTTGGGTTCTTCACTTTTTCTGCATCGATTGAGATCATGTGATTTGTTTCCTTCACTTTGTTAATGTGATATATTACATTAATTTATTTTTGTATCTTGAACCACCCTTAGATTCCTAGGAGAACTCTCAATATTTCATGCTGTATAATCCAGTTAATATGCTGTTGAAAATATATAACAAACTCACACAACTCAATACCAAACTACAAGTAAGCAGAATAGACGTTTTTTCAAAGAAGACACACAAATGGTCAAGAAGTACATGAAAAAAGTGCTTAACATCACTAATCACAAGGGAAATGGAAATCAAAACCACAATGAGTTTGTTAGGATGGCTAGTGTCAGAAAGACAAAGGTGTTGGTGTGAGTATAGTTTCTCTAGTGAATTTCTTATCTCAATTATTGCACATTTCAACTCTAGAATTCCTGTCTGGTTTCTTTAATAATTTCTCTTCTCGGGGCCCCTGGGTGGCTCAGTTGGTTCAATGTTCGACTCTTGATTTCTAAGGTCATGATCCCAGAGTTGTGGGATTGAGCCCCATGCTTAGCATGGAGCCTGCTTAAGATTCTCTCTCTCTCTCTCTCTCTCTCTCTCCTTTTGTCCCTTTCCCCTGCTCACGTGTGTGCTCTATGTGTAAAATAAAAAAAAAATATTTGATTTCTCTCTTTATTAATATTATGCCTTCATTAAAACATCATTGCTTTACTTTAATTATTTAGACATGATTTTTGTTATTTCTTTGAATACATTCATAACAGATAATTTAAACTCTTTGTATAGAAAGGCCAGCTTCTGGGCCCCCAGAGGGACAGTTTCTATTAATTGTGGGTTTTTATTTGTTTGTTCCTGCATATGGAACCCACTTTCCTGTTTCTACATGCGTCGCATAATTTTTTTGTTGAACACTAGACCTTTCGGATAATGTGGTAGCACCCGAAACCGGACTTCACTCCCTTTTTTTGTTTGTTTGTCATTATTCTTTCCTTGTTTTTGCTCCTCTTAGTTTAAATGACATTTTTGGGCTAATCTCATAGAGTGTGTATTCCTTGTTGTATGTGAGTTTGTGGCCAATGTAAGTTCTGTTTACTTTTCATCAGCAAATGATTGAGCCAGGAGCTCCTTAAATGTTTGGACCCAGTAAGCTTCCTAGTCTTTGCCAAGGGGCTCACATGCATGTGGCCTTCCAGATTGCCTGGAAATATTCCAGAGGTTTTCAGATTCCTCCATTAGCATCTTTCCCCCCTTCCCCTGCATTATTTTTCTAAGTTTTTTGATTAGCCTCTTCTAGATGCCCCCCCCCCCCCCGCCAAGTTATTGCTGCCTCAAGCAATTGTGATGTCAAAAAATTGCCACGGATTGTTTTTGACAAATGCCAGGGGAATACATCTGTTAGGCAAAGTATGTGCTGAGTCGTGTGCTAATAATGACAACCTACTCGGAGTGTAGTTTTTCCAGGGAGCTATCCGGCCGGTCAACTAGTGGCAAGGCTCTAGAAATGAGAGTGTTTGGAGCACGGGAATTTCTGAGGCGCTCTGTTCCCGGTCTGCCTGCTCCCATAGCTGCGGACCTGCTGGTTTTCATAGCGGCCAAGGCCAATGTTCATGAATTTTGAGGCCGCTGCAGAGCTGTGAAGAGGGAGATGGGGAGGGAGGTAAGCTATGAGACCATATATGCCCTGCTCTTCTCACCGACAGTCAGCAGTGTTTCTGAAACTAAATCATCATCACGTTGTTGCAGGTGTGGTTCATTTCCAAAGTTCTGAAAACGTTACTTTTGACAATTTTGCCAGTGCTTTCATCGTTTTTGTGGAGGGGTACCATTTACAGAGGTCTTTACCCCACCGATGAGGTTTTGGGGTAATGGGGGGTCTGGAGCGGATAACCAAGAAAGAGTTCTTTTTTTTTTTAATGCTTTATTTATTCCTGAGAGACAAGACAGCATGAGCAGGGGAGGGGCAGAGGGAGAGGGAGACACAGAATCGGAAACAGGCTCCAGGCTCTGAGCTAGCAGTCAGCACAGAGCCCGACGCGGGGCTCGAACCCACGAACCGTGAGATCATGACCTGAGCTAAAGTCGGCCGCTTAACCGACTGAACCACCGAGGCACCCCTAAAAATTACCTTCTGTATACTGATATGATACTACTGACACCACACCAATTCATCACCTATTCATCCACACGTTCGTATCCAGTCTCCTTGTGATAAGCAAAATATAGCTGTCAGGAAAAGGGATCAACTTAATTGAACTAATGAGAAGAGAACGGAAAAGTTTTGCCTCTGTCGCATGGCGGTCCGAGTCCAACACAAACTTTGATGTTAGGAGTATCTTCTGTTATTCCTGCAAAAAGGAAGCATGGATAAAAGGAAGAAGACACTAATCTTCATTTGGACAAGGGTTTCAGCCTTCCCTAGCAAATGTTTGACACCATTCTTAGCTTTCTTCCACACGGTTATCTTCTGATAAAAGAGCTAACAGAGAGAGAAGCAAACCCACTTCCCAAGTAACTGGCTATTGGAAAACTGAGAACTGACTTTATTTTTTTTTTTAATTTTTTTTTTAATGTTTTTTTATTTATTTCTAGGAGAGAGAGAGAGGGAGAGACAGCGTGAGCAGGGGAGGGTCAGAGAGAGAGTCACAGACTCTGAAACAGGCTCCAGGCTCTGAGCTGGCAGTCAGCACACAGCCCGACGCGGGGCTCGAACCCACAAACCGCGAGATCATGACCTGAGCGAAAGCCGGACGCTTAACCGACTAAGCCACCCGGGCGCCCCGGAAAACTGAGAACTGACTTTAAAAGAAGCTACATACTTTTTGGAAGATCACTTGTTTGACAGAATACCACGTAAAGGATTATTCCTTTTAATATTCTAATTTCTTCCAGACAAGAGGGAAAATTGCTTTCGTAATTAGATATTTACAAGTAGGGCCCCCTTAGCTAAATTGCTTTTCAATCATGCGCTTGGGAGGAGGGGGATGGGGGGCGGGGCGATGCATCTGCTTTGGCTTAATAAGGCAACAGAAATAAAAATTGGTCAATAAGCCTCATTTGCGCTTAGCTCTAGTTGTTGCAGCAGGTTTATCCTTCTTACCTCAGGATTGCAAGAGCGGTTAAGATATGCTCTCCACAAAATGATTCCTTACCTATGCACTTCTGTTATATCTCAGAACAGCTTACATAATTAGAAATATAGAAATAGTGGCACCTATGTGCCACGGGGAAATTTGGAGACACGGTAAGCAACAGACTCTGACATGCTCTAAAGCAGTGCGTCTCAAACTTTTATATGCATGCAAATCACCTGGGGGAACCTGTCAAAACCCAGATTCTGATATCAGAGTTCTGGGGTAGGGCCTGAGATTCAGTATTTCTAAACAAGGTCCCGTGAGAGGCTGATGATGTTTCCCAGACCACATTTTTTGTGTCCTGAGAACGGGAATAAACCCAGGCTCTGGTTTTGACTCTGTTATTATACAGCACGCTTATTATTTGTATTTTTTATTATATTATTACAAATGATCTCAAATCCTTTCTGGGACTAAGAATGCCATAAAAAAAATGGGAAATAGCAAATTATCAAAAATATCAACAAAGGGGCGCCTGGGTCGCTCAGTCGGTTGGTTAAGCATCCGACTTCAGTTCAGGTCATGATCTCCCAGTCAGTGAGTTGGAGCCCCTCATCGGGCTCTGTGCTGATGGCTCAGAGCCTGAGCCTGCTTCCCATTCTGTGTCTCCTTCTCTGCTCCTTCCTCGCTTACGCTCTGTCTCTCAAAAATGAATACATGTTAAAAAAAATTTGTTTAAAAATATATATCTCGTGCATACAGTAAGAACATGCTTACACAATTCACAAGCTGAGGAAGTATGTCAAAATATCTAAAAGATAATTCGACCAGCTGATTTACAAGTAACACATGTGTATTCCCAGTTTTGCATGGTTCTCTATAAGGAGCACTGGATTCAGTATCAGGAATCCTGAGTTACAGTGAAAGCTGTACCTTCACTTAATAGCTCTGTGGGTGAGACTTTAGGCAGTCCAGCAGCCTCCATTTCCAGGGGACCAAAACAAAGGATCTGGAATAGTCAATCTCCAAAAGTTCTTTTGTAGCGCTAACACTTTTTTCTGTGCTTCTCTGATGAAACACTTGGCCAACATAGAAGATTTTGTCTTCTTCAGAATCTGTCATAATTTTTTCAAAGTTTGGAAGATGCCATCATTCCTCTAGGTTGAAGGCAAAATGAAGGTAGATAACTAAATCATGCCAGATTTCCACTAGGCAGCATCCAATGGCTGGCCCTTCAAGTCTCTGGGGAACCCAATGGGCTTTCCTCCCTCTGGAAGAGTATCAGCCCAGCTGGACTCTGCCTAAGGCCACGGTTCTAAGTGGAGCATTCCAAAGGGCCATACCTGAGTTTAGAGGAAAGTCGACCTCCACCACTTTCTTGACTTCTCAGTCTGGATTTTTCATTATAGATGAAGTTTTCTGCCCTTTACGTCCATGACAGGCCCACAGAAAGGCCAACCAGATTGTTCCCAGACTTTCTTGGAAACTGCTACTGTAAGGAGATTCCTTGGTGAGTTTCACGATAATGTATTTGTAGAACCGACTCTTTGGCAAAGTGTCAAAAACTATCATATGAGCATAAAGGCATCCTTTTCCTCTAAGTATAATTGAGAAGCAGTAGTCCATTTTGGCTCTGCATATGAAACAGGGTTCGACTCTTCACTCATGCTACTGTAGGACAAGGGGGCGGAGTGACCTTTCCCTAGCTCAATGTCATCCTGTGTACAATGGGTTCATTTTGAGGAGTAAACGGGGGAATATATGTCCTTGCTATTGTAAGTGTGGGCCACAGGACAACAACACCAGCGTCACCTGAGAGTATGTTGGGACAGAATCTCAGACCCCCACCCCAGACTTGGTGAATCAGAACCTTCAGGTTAAAAAAGATTCCACCATCTGGGTGGTTCAGTCGGTTAAGCGTCCGACTTCAGCTCAGGTCATGATCTCGCAATGCAGTCCGCGGGTTCGAGCCCCGCGTCGGGCTCTGTGCTGACAGCTCACAGCCTGGAGCCTGCTTCGGATTCTGATCTCCTTCTCTTTCTGCCCCTCCCCGACATGCACTCTGTGTGTCTCTCTCTCTCAAAAAAATAAAATAAAGAATAAACATTTAAAAATGATTCCTATATGCCAAACATTCAGCACAGTTCCTGCTTCCTAGCAAGTATTCATTAATCAGAAGTCATTGTTATTAGCACCTCCTTTCTCACTTTATCGTCGCCACCATCCAGTGAGGCAAGCATAAGTTATTCCTAGCTGGCCTGGCTCCCTGCACTACCAGAGCTCACCACTGGCCTCCCGGACACCATAAGGCCATCTGTCTTTCTTCGACTTCCTTGCTTCAACTCCCTCTCATTGTTCCTAGTTGTTGAAGGTCTGAGGGTCCATTTTAAGGAGCACCACACTGCCCACACATACGGAACGGAGATTCCTTCTATATTTTTCACACTGATTGCCTATTTACTCTCTGGATTCAACCCTGCGATGTTCTATTTTATATGTTAGTTATTTGTATAGAGTTATTAACGTGGGCTCTGAAGTTAAAATTGCGTCTTTACCATGCACTAGCTTCATCTTGGGGAAGTCACTTAACGGCTGTGAGCGGCTTCTGTGAAATGCAATATACGTAAAGCATGAACGGTAAATGATAGCTCTTAGTGTTACCATTTCTGTGTTGTTATTTTCACGATCCCATCGTCTCTGTCACCGTATCCTTACACAAACAAGCCGTACTGCATCTACTTTCAGATAAAGACGTGTGATGCAATAACTCACCTAAAACCGTACGGTTAATTATTTGTATAAAACCAAGTTTGATTTTAGTCTGCCTGCCCCCCATATCGCATTTCTTCACACCGTAAGTGACATGGAACATGAGAAAAATTCTGGGTCTGGGCATAAGGACAGGATAGAGAATCAAATGAAGGTATAACCGCTTGTCGGTCTGGGGAAGCGGCCACGGGTTTAATCCAAGCGTTATCAAAATCAGCGAGGCTACGTACGCTCCAGATTATAAGCCCAATGTTAGGTGCCAGGGCAGGATTCTAAATCAGCTAGTCCCACAAGGTCAACTTCAGGAGTAGTCCAGAGGCTACTGACTAAGCCAACAAAGTTTCTTTTTCCTGGTCCACACCCCTACTACTGGGCCCTTTGAGTATAGTCAACCCTGGGAGGCAAGAAAGAATTATTGGCAGGTCCAAAGTGCTTACTCCTTCTGCCCAGAATGGCTTTGAAAAGTCCGTGTAATGTAGATTATAAGGGAAGGGAATCATGAACACACGTGGAGCCAGGTTCCGTTCGGAACAGAATGGTCACTCGGTTCTTGAGAGAGTAAAGGGCAAAAGGGAAGGAGAGTGTTTGGAAAAGTGCTGGTATTTGGATTACCACCTCCCTGACAGTCTCATTGCTAATGGCAGTCACACTGATAATAGTTCCTTTGGAGAACAATTTTGCAATACGGATCAAGAGCCTTAAAATATCTTTTTAAAAATGTTTTATTTACTTTTGAGGGAGGGGGACAGAGGATCCAAAGCAGGCTGTGGGGCTCAAACCCGAGATCGTGACCTGAGCTGAAGTTGGGCGCTCAACCGATTGAGCCACCCAGGTGCCCCTAAAATGTCTTTGACCCTATAATTCTACTACAGGGAATCTATCCTACAGAGATGATACTAAATCTGGGGGCAGGGGGAGCTTTATTCTTAATAAAAGACCTATGACAAATCTGGGATTCTCGATAGCATGAGTGATGAATGTGAAGCTTGAAAATGTTTTTCCCGGGCACCTGGGTAGCTCAGCCGGTTAAGCGTCCGACTTCAGCTCAGGTCGTGATCTCACAGTTCGTGGGTTCAAGCCCTGCATCGGGCTCTGTGCTGACAGCTAGCTTCTAGCCTGGCGCCTGTTTCAGATTCTGTGTCTACCTCTCTCTCTGACCCTCCCCTGCTCATGCTGTCTCTCTCTATCTCTCTCAGAAATAAATAAAAAACATTGAAAAAAATTTAAAGAAAATGTTTTTCCTCTTCAGGCTCCAGTGGTCCATGCTGGAAAAGGGGTCTAATCTGGCAAGGACTTTACCACTTCTTATTGTTGTCACAGGAACATGAACTTCTGATTTGAACCTTTTACACGTGTACTTCACACATCGCTGAGGGATTAATTATATTATGAAACACGTGGCTACAGAATTTCTTAACTATCAAGTACTGTTCAGCTTATTTATCTCTGCTCCTTTTACTTGGAACATGAATCTGAATACATGGCACCTTCCTGGCTGTTCCTGAAAGGCCTGGAATTCCAAAAGTTACAAAAGGATGAATAGATTGGGAAAGGCCAGAAAAAGTTGGAAGCTAAGTCCCTATAATGTTGATGGTCAAAGAATATTAAGACATATTCTGAATGGGTAGTTTCATGACAGTAATCTCTTACCTTTGTTATCTGAGTAGATCCTTGGGTTCCAGGATAAAATTGATTTTTCGTTGATCAACTGTTTATGTAATTAGTGTAATTATGCTTTATTACATAATTAGTGTAAGTGCATGTAATCAGCTATAACACATCATTACATAATTGAGTCATTGTAAAAAAAAATCCTTGTGAAACTAGATATGATGCTTTGTACATCTGCAGAAGATGCATACTTAAATTTTTTTAATTTAGATTCGTTAAAACAAGCATTTATTTGCTTTTGGAGTGGTTACTTTATCCAAGTGTTAAGAGACTCCACATAGCATTTCACAGAAATGATCATACTTTTGGATCGTCATCTTCCAAATTTCACTGTAAAAATTAGACTGTCCTCCAAACCTATTTTATCTGGTGCACACGGGTTCATTTAAAAATAGCTCTCTATACAAAGTTTGAGGCCCTGCGGATGGTCAGGTGTGATACTAGATGACACTAAAAAAAGTCAAGTGATAATTCCTTTCAAATCCCTTTACATGTAATTGTGTACCTCTGCCTTCCATAAAAAGCTATCATTATTACAACTCAGGATACCAGATTGTAGTTCTTTAGGTTTTTTAAAATAATCTAATGGAAAAGAAATTTATCTTGTTCTTTGCCTATAAGGAAGGATTGGGAAGGGAATTTTTCAAATGTACCCTGGCCATCTTTTTTTTTTTTTTCTTCTCGGTTCCAGTCTATATAAATATGAATTAAATTGGTATTTTTAAAAATACTTAATCTATCCTGGGTCACCTCTGGGCTCAGCCAGTCGAGCATCCCACTCTTAAAAAAAAATTTTTTTTTTGCATTTACTTATTTTTGAGAGACAGAGCACAAGTGGGGGAGGGCCAGAGAGAGAAGGAGACGCAGAATCAGAAGCAGGCTCCAGGCTCCGAGCTGTCAGCACAGAGCCTGACTCGGGGCTCAAACTCACAAACTATGAGATCATGACCTGAGTCAAAGTTGGCCACTTAACCAACTGAGCCACCCAGGTGCCCCTCGAGCATCCCACTCTTGATTTCGGCTCAGGTCATGATCTCACAGTTCATGGGTTCGAGCACCATGTCAGACTCTAAGCTCATAACACAGAGCCTGCTTGGGATTCTCTCTCTCTTCCCCTCTGTCTGCCCCTCTCCCACTCATTTGTGTGCATGCGTGCTCTCTTTCAAAATAAATTTTAAAAACTTAAAAAAATTAATCTGTCCTGATCTAAAGAAGAAAGCTTGGGGTTGTGTGTGTGTGTGTGTGTGTGTGTGTGTATGCTTTTTATATAGGAAGTGTGTTTCCAATCACTAAAACTTTTCAAGTAAAAATGCTTTTTGAGGATGCCTTAAATGGAATCCTTGTATGGAATTATAAATTTTTACTAGATGATCCCTGAAATCCCTTCCAAGTCTTGAATTCCATGATATCTGTCTTTATAAATCCAGGCAAATGAGAAAATCAGGTTACTTATAATGAAGAGGAAAGCATTGCCACGAATGTGTCTGTAGTCAGAGAACAGAAAATAGTTCTAAACCCACCAGGAGGGGCACCTGCGTAGCTCAGTCAGTGAAGCATCCGACTCTTGATTTTCAGTCGGGTCAATATCTCATGGGTTTGTGAGATGGAGCTCTGCACGAGGCTCCCTGCTGATAGTGCTTGAGCCTGCTTGGCATCCTCTCTCTCCTCTCTCTCTGCCCCTCCCCTGCTCACTCACTCTCTCTCTCCCTCTCAAAATAAATACACATTAAAAAAATAAACCAAATAAACCCACTGAGAAAGCTAGTGAGGGGGAGCCCAATACATGACCCCAAATATACCACTGGATTATTTTGAGTTGAAGGCAATCAAGGACTAACAGACTGAAGAAGAGTTGTTGTTTGTTTGTTGTTGGTTGTTTTTAACTTGCCCCTTAACTGCTTAAAATAATTTTAGATACGGGGTCATACCGGGATGAGAGCTAATACCAGAGACAACTTTTTAACATGAAAAATACTGACCTGTACCATCGGGTAAACATTTGTTTGCCGAACATTTACTCCTTTTCAGCTTCCTATGAACTGCTTCCCTTCCGGTGGATGTCCTGCCCCCCCCCCCCCCCCCCCCCCCCCCACTTCTCCTTAAGCTCAGTGTGGCGTCTGAGCCTCAGTGGCCTGTCTGGGACCCTCTCTGGTCTTTGTGGGAGCCCCAGATGCACGAAATTAAAATTTAATCTGTCTTCTGTCAACTGAGTTTGAGAGCAGCTGAAGAACCTAGAAGGGAGGAGGGAAAAGTTTTCCTCCCTTAAAGCAGCGATAGGCAAACCTAATAAGGCGAAGATCATCCTTGCTTATTACTACTACTTTACGTAAAAGTAAGTGAACCCATATTGATGTTTTATTGGTACTAGCTGCCCTATTGGGTGCTTTTCTGTGTGTTATCTCATCGAATCTCTCCAGAACCTGGTGAGAAGGGTATTCTCTCTAGTTCATTGATGTGGAAACTGACACTCGAAATTGTGAACTAACTAGAAGCTAGGAGTTCAGCCTCTGTGTATCTGAGTCCATTTCCTGGGCTCGTAGCCACTCTGACTCACTATTTCTCTCCTTACACAGTTGGTCCCCTTCCTCTGTCACCTAACACCAGGGTCCAGCGGAAGGTGATAAAGGCATCCACACGGTTCCATGTAAGCAATGCCTTTGATTTACATTGGTCTTCATGACGGTTTTTAATCTTGGACCCCAGGACTTTTTTAAAAATGCTAGTCCCAGGGCGCCTGGGTGGCTTAGTCGGTGAAGCGTCCAACTTCAGCTTGGGACATGGTCCCATGGTTCGTGAGTTCAAGCCCCACAATGTGCCATCAGCACGGAGCCTGCTTGGGATTGTCTCTCTCTCCCTCTCTCTCTGCCCCCCGTCCCCCAACTTGTGTGTGTGCTCTCATGCTCTGTCTCTCTCTCTCTCAAAATAAATAAACTTTTTTTTAAAATGCCAGTCCAGGGGCTGGGTGGCTCAGTCAGTTAAGCATCCGACTTCAGTTCAGGTCATGATCTTGCCATTTGTGAGTTCGAGCCCCTCATTGGGCTCTGTGCTGACAGCTCGGAGCCTGGAGCCTGCTTCATATTTTGGGTCTCCCTGTCTCTCTGCCCTTCGCCCACTCAGACTCTGTCTCTGTCTCTTTTTCTCTCTAAAATAAATAAGCATTAAAAAAGTTTTTTTAAATACCAGTCCAGAGGCCCATAGTCCATATTAGAATTTTGGGGGGTGGGACTTAGGCATCAGTATTGTTGAAAACAACTGGCCTACGTAGTGAATGCCAAACACCAGAGCCCTTTATAGTTTGGGTACTGCCTGTTTTCTCCTCATGACAGCACCTTGCCTGCCCCAAAGTCATACCTACCTGCCATTCCTAAGAAAGCCATACAATTTCATGCCTCAGTCCCTTTAAAATTGTCCATGGAATGCTCTTTGCCTGAAGTGTCCTTCTGGCTTTCCTCATCTGGTCCCCTCGCTCATTGTCAAGTTCCTTTTTAAATCTTTTTTAATGTTTGTTTATTTTTGAAAGAGAGATAGAGACAGAGTGAACAGGGGAGGGGCAGAGAGAGAGGAAGACACAGAATCCGAAGCAGGCTCTGGGCTCCCAGCTGTCAGCACAGAGCCTGATGCAGGGCTTGAACCCATGGACTGTGACATCATGTCCCGAGCTGAAGTCAGACGCCCAACTGACTGAGCCACCCAGGTGCCCCTGGCAAGTTCCTTTTTAAAAGTCACTTCCCTGGCGTGGGAAATCTTTATAAGCACGTTATGTTGAATTAGTGCCTCTCCCTGTCTGTCTCTGTCTTCACAGAAATTCATACATGTAGTTCACCACTTGTCATTAGTGCTCTTCTGTCTCTTTTACTAGACTGTGTGTTCCTTGAGACCGGATTGGGTAACCCCTATACCCATATGACTAACACGGTGTCTCACATACAGCAAGCTTCTCATTTTCCCCCCCCATTTTTAAGGAATGACCTATGGCTCTATTAATTCATTTTCTCTTCGAAAGGTATTTATGTTTCTGTAGGTTTCTCCACCCAAAAACAATTTTGCTGAAAATGAAGACTGGGGACACCTGCATGGCTCAGTCGGTTAACTGTCCAACTCTTGGTTTGGGCTGAGGTGATGATTTCACAGTTCGTGAATTCGAGCCCCACATCTGGCTCTAGAGCCTGCTTCAGATCCTCTCTCTCCCTCTCTCCCCTTCCCTCCCCTGCTTGCTCTCTCTCTCTCTCTCAAAATAAATAAACTTTAAAAAAAAGAGAGAGAGAAAAAAAGTCTGCACGGAAATGACTGCATTTAAAGCAGAGAAACAGACCATTAAGGGTGGAATTCTAAGCATCAGTAGGGAAGATTTCCATTCTCGGAGTCTGATATCAGTCTCTGATACCATTAACATGCATAATTATTCTCCTTAGGTGTAAACGTAAGGAAACAGGCTCCTGTGTCAGATTATGTGTTCCTTCTCAGCTCCAGCAGGTAGGATGCGACAAGCATTTATATCTCCTTTCTCCTGGCTCAGTGCCCAGATCTCCCCACTTCTTCCTCCCGTGCTTGTGACAAAGCCCAGGTGATCTTGCAAGCCAGGCCGTACCAGCACATTCCCATCTCTCTTTCTGAAGGGCCATTCACCGCTGATAGAAGACAGGAGGTCAGCAAGTAACGGTGCTAGGTGGCCACGGTCACTTCCCCACTGCCGTACACAACCCCTTTCAGCATGGAATACTGAGCTTGGCATCACCATTTCGGAGAAGGAAAGCCAATGCGAGGCATTTCCCACAGTGATATTGTTTTATTGGATAGTAGGCTTTCCATAGCAGCCCGTCTTACCTATTTTTACAGAAGCCGACTTGAAAGAGGATCAACCATAAGCACAGAAGGATCCCTGACCCTCCTGTGAAATGGATCTCGAGGGCATCAAAGAGAAAGCTAACTGATGGGGCGCCTGGGTGGCTCAGTCTGTTGAGCATTCAACTCTTGATTTCGGCTCGGGTGATGATCCCAAGGTCATGGGATCGAGCCCCGAGTCAGGCTCTGCGCTGAGTGTGGAGCCTGCTTAAGTTTCTCTTTCTCTCTCTCTCTCTCTCTCTCTCTCCCTCTGTCCCTCTCTCCCACTCATGTGTGCACATGCTCTCTCACTCTCTCAAACTAAAAAAAAAAAAAAAAAGATAAAGCTAAGCGAGAGGAGGGACAATGCAGGGAAAGTTAAGACAAGGGAGGGAAACCAACTCAGACAGCTGGCTTGTTTTGTGGCAAATCAAAGAGTATCAAGTGCAGGGCAAATTCTCGCACTACCATACTTGTCCCCGGGCTCTGTCATCTTCCTTCAGACACTAAGCAGACTTGAACTGTAACAGAAAGTAGCACTGCCCTGTAATCTGCTGGAGCCAAAAAAAAAGCCAGGACACGGTAAGTCACCACTGGCACCCAAGGATCCTAGGATGAAGGGGTAGTTAGTTCAAATACAGAATTCACCGGAGGGACGTGTGGAGGTTTCACTCGGGAACAGACCTAGCCTGACCGCAGGGTATCCTGGGCCCACAGAAAACTCAAATGTACCTGCTCTGTGGGGAGGATCTAAGCCCTGGCAATGGTTGAGAAAAACAACCATCCTTAGCAATTGTCACATACATTGGCAGGGCATCCAAAGCGAAGCCGTGCTTCAGAATGAAGGAGGAATATCTGAGCCACGTCCAGAAGGCTGTTGGGAAGATAGATGAATTCCTGGGGGCCAAAGCAGAGCAGCACCATGACTTCAAAAGAATAGTAAGTGACGATAATCACATTCTCTCAGCTTTCTCCCCTGTTACCTGCAAGGAAAAGTCTCTGCAATCTGGCCCCAACACCAGAGAAGTGTCAGGGATGGAGGAAGGATTTCCTCAGGGCCAGTAGAAACAGCCAGAAAATTAGGACATGAGCATGAGAGCAGCGAGGCAATAAAGATGGACAGAAAAACACACCGTGGGCTTCAAGGTTTCTTAGTATAAAGCAGTGAGTACAAATGAGGGAGAAGCCGGGGGTGGTAAGGGCTGGAGGCAGCACCAAAGTTCACCGGCTGTAAGTTGGCATCAAAGACAGTACAGTAAACCTCGCTCCCTTCGTTCAAGATCAAAAGTAAGTTTGCCTTTATTTTTCTCTGCAGAGGAAAACAATAAATATGATGGTTAAAAACTGAAGCAATGCAGAAGGCTTACAGACAAAAATGAACCCGTCCCCCTCCGAAAATT
This sequence comes from Hyaena hyaena, assembly GCF_003009895.1. Classification (NCBI taxonomy): domain Eukaryota; kingdom Metazoa; phylum Chordata; class Mammalia; order Carnivora; family Hyaenidae; genus Hyaena; species Hyaena hyaena. Next base: position 932,156 of record NW_024080872.1, on the reverse strand, counting down.
GAAATCGCCCCCAACTTAACTGCCTAGAGATGATCTCTGTGAAGACTTCAATGAACAGACTTTCCAATGTCTCCATAATCATGTGTACAAAGCCATTAGGAGTGCCTGGAGGGCTCAGTCATTGAGTGTCCCACTTCGGCTCAGGTCATGATCTTGCGGGTTGTGAGTTCGAGTGCCACGTTCAACTCTGTGCTGACAGCTCGGAGCCTGGAGCCTGCTTCGGATCCTGTGTCTCCCTCTCTCTCTGCCCCTCCCCTGCCCGCACTGTCTCTCTCAAAAATATAAATAAACATTAAAAAATTTTTAAAAAAATAGATCACCCTATACGTGTTCTTTTGTAACCCAATATTTCCCTCAATAATACGTTCTGGATATTTTTTTCTATTTCAGTAAACACTGATCATTTTAAATAGCTATCATTTCACCGTGAGGATGTGCCATAATGTATTTAACTAATCTCCTATGAAAGAATATTTAGGATGTTTCCTGTTTCATACATTAGAGAAATCCTTATGCCCTCACTATTTTCTAATATAAACAAAGAGCCATAAAATATATTGTGATACACATCTTCGTGGACCTAATTCCCTCTTTGGGAGGAAGTTCAGAAACAGAACTCCCGGATCGAAATGTATACACACTACGTTTTTTATTATATTGTCAAACCGCTCCCTAGTCCCCCTAATTGATTTTCCTACCTTATTTCAATTTAAGGAGATATTCATTCTATCTTCATTTCTGCTTGTACTCCTTTTATTTCTAATGAACTGGTCATAGTTCCATATGTTTATTGATCATCTGACAAGCCCTATACTGATCGTGACCGCTTAGAAAAGGGGTTAACCCAGGTCACGGGCCAAAAATCAGCCAGTGTGCCAAATCTGGCCCACCACCCTTGATTGCATGGCCTGCAGGCTGAAAATGGTTTTCGCGTTTTTTTCATGCTTGACAATGGAATATTTTCTGACATATGAAAATTATATGAAATTCCGATTTTATGTCCATGAGTAAAGGTGGATCAGAACATAGCCACAGCCATTCTTTGACGTAATGTGTCAGGCTGCCTTCTAGGTACATACGGCAGAAGAGTTGGATGGTTTTGAAGGAGACTGTGTGGCCAGAAAGGCCTACAGTATTTACTGACTGGTCCTTACAGGAAAAGTTTTATGAACCTGTGATAGAGAGTAATGGTTAAGTACAGATATCAGAGCCAAGATATCCTGGATTCATACACCCATTCCATCTGCTACTTATGTGACATTAGGCAATTTACTTAATTCTCTCTGCCTCAGTTTTGATTCATCTGTATAATGGAGAAAATAGCCGTACTCTTCTTAAAATGTTTTGAGGACGAGGTGAATTTAGCACTTAGAATAGTGCCTCCTATAAGTGCCACACAAATATTAGCTATCGCTTATATTCCTCTCGGTACAAATTTCTCTTCTATTTTCTTGGCCTATCTTTCCTTGGCTGTCTATTAAATTAAAGAAGCTTTTGCGTAGTAGAGATTTTAGCTCTTATCTATGATGCATTGTCATTTTTTTTCCAGTTTGCTTGTGATTGTACAACCTTGAAGTTGACTTCAATTTACCCTAAGAAAGCATACCTTCAATTTCCTACGTTAATTCTAGTTGTCATACATGAAATATTAGTAAACAAAGGTGTCAATAGAAGTCATCTAGTCCAACTAAGTTTTCCCAAGCTTGATTATCTCCTTAAAATACCCAGAAGTACTTGAGAACTCACTGTGTCAAGTGAAGTTGAGGATGAAGTCATGGAAGATCTGTGAATTGCGATCCTCCTCTGCTCCCAATTTTAATTCCTATGGTCACAAATGACCAATCTGATCTCCCTTCCTTGTGTAGAACGTCCGGGCCCCGGGGAAATAGCTGTCCCTCTCACCTTTACCTTCTTCCACCCATGCCGCCATTCCATGTCTTCATTTTTTTTTTAAAGTTTATTTCCTTATTTCAAGAGGGAGAGAGAGCACGAGCAGGGGACGTGCAGAGAGGGAGAGAGAATCCCAAGCAGGCTTCGCACTGTCAGTGTAGAGCCCGATGCGGGGTTTGATCTCACAAACGTGAGATCATGACCTGAGCCGAGATCAAGAGTCGGACCACCCAGGCGCCCCCCTTTTGTTCTGTGTCTTAACGTGCAATGCGAAAACATTGCTTAACACGGTCTCATGATTAACTTCTAATACCTCATCACGCATGACACCCTGTTAGGGTTTGGAGATTTCCCAGTTCCAAATTCTGCCTCTTTTGTGGATCAAAACCATTTATATTTTAAATCACTTGCTCCTGGGAATTATCCGGACATCAGCACAGCACACGTTACGTAACATGGGATCCAGAGGCTTTGGACAGAATTTAAATAAGTATTTGTGGGGCCTTTGGCTTTCATAGTGGGCACTAGAGTAAAAAGCATACTTACCGTTCACTCTAATAATTTGGGGCGCCAGCACCCCTTCTCATGGCCATAATGATGCTTTGGGCTTTGACACACACACAGCTCAAACTTTAGAACCGGGACAGCACAGAATCTTCATTTCCTATAGGATCATACATGTAAACAAATATATGCAAATAAAACATACCAGAGCTGGGTTTATTTCCTTCCAGAATCTTAAAGCAGGCTAGCATGCATTTCTCAGTGCCCATCAAATCTCAGAACTGACAATATACAGTTCAGACATACAAGTGTTATTTATCTTGACCGGTCATAAATAATATTTACCTAAATATATGAATAATTTCCCCCTGCCATCCAAATGGCGTATGGGGTCACATTTTATTTTCATAAAGCTACAATTTCAGGCACAGCTAGTCTGACAGGAAAGAACTCTGTGAAAAATAAAGTGACTTAGAGGAGCAGTTGTTTCCTCCTCTGGTTGCAATAAAAGAAACATTTAACTCCCAAGCAGAAATATATAATTAGATATGTGACATAAAGCAAGGTCACCTGCACAGGAAGAAAATGGCCTAAACAGCAAGGAAAATGTTGCTTTCCTGTTTCATAAAGTTTGGAAATGGTAGGATTTCAACCTTCCTAAATACGCATACCATCGCTCATGCTTACCACACAATAAAATGGGGGGGGGGTTTGAAAAATAAGAAATGCCATCACTGAGTCAGTCCCGTGGTTTAGTCTCTTTGCCTTTTAGTGGTTTTATGACGTCTTTGTTGTTTGTTGGTTTGTTTAATATTTTTTTATGTTTTTATTTTATTTTTGAGAGAAACAGAGCACAAGTGGGGAAGGGGCAGAGAGAGAGGGGAAGACACAGAATCTGAAGCAGGCTCCAGGCTCTGAGCTGTAGGCACAGAGCCCGACGCAGGGCTCGAACTCATGGATGGTGAGATCATGAGGTGAGACAAAGTTGGACGCTTAACCGACTGAGCCACCCAGGTGCCCCAACACCTTTGTGAAACCAGCCACCAGTTTCACTGGCAGGATCAGAACTGCTTTTGTATGTGTATATAAAGCTGTACGTATATATTTTTTTAAGTTTATTTATTTTTCAGAGAGAGTGTAAGAGGGGGAGGAACAGAAAGAGAAGGAGAGAGAGAATCCCAAGCAGGCTCTGCGCTGTCAGCACAGAGCTCAACATGGGGCTCGAACTCACAAACCCTGAGGTCACAACCTGAGCCGAAGTGGGCCACTCAAATGACTGAGCCACCCAGGGGCCCTCAAACTGGATGTATTTAATGTATGCATCTCAACGAGTGTGGGGATAAGTATACACCTGTGAAACGGTCACTGCATCAAGGCTGTAAATGTACCCATTATCCCCAACATGCCCAAAGTTTCCTCTTACCCCCTTTATGAGTTGCTTTCTGAAGACCTTTTGATATTTCTCCTGTCTTACCATCAGAGTAAGATAGTCTCCTGCCTAGCTCTATGGCCTATATTTTTAAAAAGGCTTATATTCGCGAAAACTTCACGTTCCCAGTGTAAAATTGCACAACCCCCTTCCAGGTCCGTGCCTTCCTATCACCAAAACAAGCAGAGAGGTAACAGGGAGGATTTATGACCTTCCATTATGACCTCTATTTGGATGGTTAGTCCCGAGAGGGGCCCATCTTGTCTCCTGTAAGCTCTATGCGCCTTGTCAACAATCTGTTTGCATGCCTCTCATTTGTCAAGAATCGATAGATAAGACCAATACTCCCAGATTATGGAGATCCTGCTTCTAAACTGGGAGAAACATGAGCAGCACTTTAAAGTGATAGGACTGTACGGTTTATTGATAGCGGCTCAGCCTGATGAAAATAGGAAACTCTAAATGAGCTATAATGTGATCCAATCTTAGGGAACATGGGGAAGCTTTCCTACAGCCAGCGAGTTTATATCCAGACTTGTGCTCTCTGATGGGGCTGGGGGTAAACCACCCCTAATTCCAAGCAAAGCCATCGTCTTTACAGTTATGGCAGTTGGGTTCCAGACCAAGAAAGGATCTTCCAGAAAATAAAGTAACATCTTGTCTTGTGCCTGTGAGTTGAGCGTTGTAAAGTTTGACGTGTGTATAGATACACATAAAAAAACCATATGTACATACACGTAAGCCAATTCCCCATACATTCATCCTCTGTCCCAACAAAAGTACAATATTGGTGTCCTCCTTCCGAAGCAAGGGAAATAGATACTGTAAGAGTTGTCAGGGGGACGGGTGCCGGCGTGGTTCAGTCGGTTGAGTGTCTGACTATGGCTCAGGTCATGATCTTGGCAGTTCATGAATTCGAGCCCTGCATCGGGTTCTGTGCTGACAGCTCGGAGCCTGGAGACTGCTTCGGATTCTGTGTCGCCCTCTCTCTCTGTTCCTCTGCCGTTCACACTCTGTCTCTCTCTCTCTCAAACATAAATAAACATTAAAAAATATTTTTAGGGGCGCCTGGGTGGCTTAGTCGGTTAAGCGTCCGACTTTCGCTTAGGTCATGATCTCGCGGTTCGTGGGTTCGAGCCCCGCGTCGGGTTCTGTGCTGACTGCCAGCTCAGAGCCTGGAGCCTGTTTCAGTCTGTGACTCCCTCTCTCTCTGACCCTCCCTTGCTCACGCTGTCTCTCTCTCTCTCTCCTAGAAATAAAAAAATATATATTTTTAAAAAAAGAGTTGTGAGGGGGGAAAAATCTAAAAAAATGTCTTGTACAAGGACAATTTGTAGGGGAAAAAGTCAACTCTTTCATCCCACGTCTTTACATCTGCAAATATAGTAAGCATCAGATTTTTTTTTAATTCAAGAACAACCTCTATGAAATAGTATACGGTTGACCCTTGAACAGCAGAGGTTTGACCTGTGTGGGTCCAGTTATACATAATTTTTAAAAATAAAGACAGTATTGTATTTTTTTATTTGAGAGAGAGAGTAGGGGGTAGAAGGGCAGAGGGAGATAGAGAATCTTAAGCATGAGAACGCTAAGCATGGAGCCTGACTCAGGGCTCGATCCCATGACCCAGCGATCATGACCTAAGCTGAAATGAAGAGTGGGATTATCAACCGACTGAGCCTTCCAGGAGGCCCTAAATACAGTATTGTAAATGTACTTTCTCTTCCTTGTGATTTTAATAACATTTCCCTTTCTCTAGCTTATGTTATTGTAAGAAGATGGTACGTCATACATATTACATACAAAATACGTGTTCTTCGACTGTTATCAGTGAGGCATCTGGTCAATGGAAGGCTATTAGTTACGTTTGGAGGGAGGTGCAAGTTACACCAGAATGCTGGACTGTGTGGGGGTGAGCTCCCTTAACCCTTGAATTATTCAAGAATCAACTAGTATTTTGTTTTACACCTGAAGATAGGTACCAAAAAATATTTGCAGTAAAAGCTTGTGCAAATTCAAAAAGGACACATCTGGTGATTACCGTCTGCCCTCTCCCCATCTGCTTTCAGAGGAGATGAAGCTAAAACTTTTTATTTTCTGGAAGAAATGGGCAGCATATCGACAGGGAGGGGAGGGATGCACATGGCCTTTTATTTCCCACCGTGATGTGCTCATGGGGAAGAGAGGTCTGAGCGACTAGCAGTTAAGTTCAAGGCTTCCCAAACCTGACTGCCCCTCAGAATCACTTAGGAAGTTTGTACGTATGTTTCCCCCAAGTATACATTATGAGCCCCACCTCTACCTGCTGGATTGAACTATTCAATACTTAGAGATTTGTTTATTTGTACTAGGCGATGCAGAAATATCGTTCCAAATTCAGAAAGTACAAATATAAGTACTGGCATACAAGAAAAGGTAATCTTATTTACTCCTCACCTCTAGTTAACCTATCCTGAGGAAAGCACTGTTACCGGTCTCGTGAGTATATGGTTACCAGTTTCTTGAGCATTGTATGAAAAAAAAACTTATATATATATATATTATATATTTATTCAAGCAAATATGTACATATATATCTTTCTATTACATAGAGGAACGAGCTATACATACCACTTTGCACCATGCTTTATCTACTACCCATGTTTTGAAATTGTTCCACGTTATTTCACAAAGAAACTATATATATGTATATTATATATACATACATATAATATACATATATATCTGTATATATTATATGTTATATATTATATATTACCTTTATATATATAATATATATTACAGTTTCACAGATTTCATTGTTTGGATAAGCAATGATAAATGAACTCTCTCTCACTGCTGGAAACTGAGATTTTCTTTCCCACTTTTTGCTATTACAAAACAATGGGACAGTGAATGTTCTCGTATTTCTGATATTTGCATATGTGCAAGTGTCCACATAGTATAAATTCTCAGAAATAGAATTTGGTGATCAAGAGATACGTGAAATCGGGGCACCTGGGTGACTCAATCCATTAGGCGTCCAACTTCTGCTCAGGTCATGATCTCACCATTTATGAGTTTGAGTCCTGTGTCGGGCTCTGTGCTGACAGCTCAGAGCCTGGAGCCTGCTTCGGATTCTGCGTCTCCAGCTCTCTCTGTCCCTCTTCTACCTGCGCTCTCTCTCTGTCTCTCAAAACATGAATAAACATTAAAAAAAAAGAGAGAGATTTGTGAGATTTTATTTTAATGAATATTGAGAAACACCCCTCTACAAAAAAAAATGTGCCAACTCTCATTACGGATATGCAGATTTTATAAAATCCCCTAAGTGGTTCTAATAATGAAACAGGATTAGGGGCCAGTAGTCTAAAATATCAGCTAGTGTGAGCAGTTTGGATTTGCAGATGGAGTTCTTTGTCTGTTCTTCTGCAGAGCCACTTTATTTTTTTTTAAATCAAGGTCTTTTTTGTTGTTGTTGTTGTTTAATGTTTATTCATTTTTTGAGAGAGACAGAGAAAGAGAGAGAGAGAGAGAGCACTGGTTGGGGAGGGGCAGAGAGAGAGGGAGACGCAGAATCCGAAGCAGTCTCCAGGCTCTGAGTTGTCAGCACAGAGCCCGATACGGGGCTCGAACCCACGAACCATGAGATTGTGACCTGAGCCAAAGTCAGACGCTCAACCGACTGAGCCACCCAGACGCCCCTACAGAGCCACTTCTAGGAAGCTCTACCTGTCTCATCTAGCCTCATACTCCTCAAAATCTAAGTGTGCATATAAATCATTGGGATTATGGTGATCGTGTTAAAAGGCAGAGAACGAAGGAGATTCTGTATTCTAACACGCTCCTAGGGAGGCTAATGCTGTTGGTCCGGGACCCACACTTTGAGTAGCAATGTTGTAAGGCACTCCCAGCCAGTAACGTGCCTAGTGCGATGATACCAAAATTTAGCCTCAGGACCCCTCAAAACTGTGAAAGTTATAAAGGCTTCCCAGAAGTTCTGTTTGTGTGGGTTATCTTTTTTGATACTTAACACATTTGGAGTTAAAGCTGGAATTTAAAAAAATGTCTATTTCAGGGGCACTTGGGTGGCTCAGTCGGTTAAGCATCTGACTTCAACTTGGGTCAGGATCTCACAGTTCATGAGTTCAAGGCCCGCACAGGGCTCTGTGCTGACAGCTCAGAGCCTGGAGGCTGCTTCCAATTCTGTGTCTCCCTCTCTCTCTGCCCCTCCCCCGCTCACACTCTGTCTCTTTCCATCTCTCAAAAACGAATAAACATTTAAAAAATTGTTTTAAATACATTTTTAAAGCGTCTATCTCATTTTAAGTAACAATAAAACACCTGTTACAGGTTAACATAACTTCATGAAAAATTTTTTTTTTCCAAAATAAAGAAAGCTCGTGAGAACAATAGCATTGTTTTACACTTAAAAAAATCTTTTTTGTTATCTGACTTAACAGAGCCCAGCTGGATGCTTGTTTATGTTTCTGGGTGCAATCTGCTGTGTACTGCACATCACATAGCTTCCGGAAAACTCTGCGGTATACTCATGGAAGATCGAGAGTGAAAAAAGAAAACGGTCTCTTAGTATTAGAATGAAAATAGTATTGGCCTTTCAGATCCCCTAAAGGTTCCTGGGCACCCCAGTGGGTCCCTGGACCACACTGTGAGGACCACCGATTTAGTGTGCATTCCTTCTGCCAAACCATATACTACAGACTTCTTCAGAAGAAACACCCTATCTCCTTCTTGTTCTCTATTTCCATAGAGCTAGCTCAGATCAGTCATTCTTGCTCTGCTGATTCTGAGACTCTGACTGCAATATATTCTCAGCCCGCTCTCTCTGTATGGGCAGTTGTGCATGGGGCTATCAGGGGAGGGGGGCGATGAGCCTCCTTTCCTGCTCACCTCCTCCAGCAAAGATACGAAGCTTGGCTATGAAGAAAAGAATTCCGTCATGGTATTGTTACTGAGCACTTTCCCATCACTTCTTTTATTTGATGCTAAAAATAAACCTGGAAGTTAGGTAGAACCGCTATTTTTATCCTCATTTTACAGATAACGAAATTGAGACTCAAACCCAATTTGCCCACATTTTTATAGCTAGTAAGTGACTTCTGAGCCAGGATTGAGAAAATGGAATTCCACCTTGGATCGTGACTGGGTTGAAGGGATGGTTTGATGTATTTTATTGCGTGCTCTTTTTTGTGAGTCATGGGATATGAATGCCACTCGGGATTGAGGATATTTACATTAGGGTGTCTTTATGGTGATCACATGTTTCCGGTTCTTTGGGGGCATTCAATCACCTGCTATAGCTGTTTATTGCCTGATAGTTGACAATGGACATTATCCTTCAAATTGCCTTCTGCTACAGTGCTGTTGCATAATTAGGTTTTCCAGGAAGTCTATCTTTGGTGTCATCATAATTTGCATTAGCGTAGTGAGTAATGATAGCTTCTTCTGCGATCAGACTAATGTGGTTCTTTCTCAATAAGCCTGCTATGTTACCTTCCAAAGGAAAAGACGAGGCTGGCAATTCAGAAGCTCAGAGTCCCGGTGGAGGGCAAGGGTGGTTTTCTGTTTGGTTAGGAGTAGATAAGAGTAGGAAGGTCTATAGCCATTGAAGAAACTCTAGAAGCATGAGCTAGAGTGCTGATTCTCTCAATCTCAGCTTCCATTCGAAAATCCTAAAAAATTGGAACCAGCCAAAGATCCTATTGCATCACTAGGTAGCTTGTGACCTGTTTTGTCCAGGTTGAATATTTTAAGATCTTAACGCCTATAGTAAAAAATGCCCAGAGGCAGGAAGTGGAGTAGAGGTCAGGATGCTCTTCTAAATGTGCCTCAAAGCTCACTCCAAGTGTCTGTCCATTACAAAGTAAAAATGAATACAGTTAACGGGCAAATTCATGTTCTACACCGTTCAGATTGCAGGTGTTCTACAAAAAAATCCAATTAAAGATCTAGGGGCTGGTCTTACACAGAATAGATAGACTCAAGCTGTGTGAGTGAGTGAGAAAACGAGAGATTTTAACCTACCCATTTGGGATCATGGAGAAGTCGCCCTTATTAAAAATCAATAATGACTCTTTCCAGTTTCAAACGTGTTATTTTCATTTAGTTTAACCATAGTTGGGGATCTAACCATAAAAAGAAATACTTGGGAAGAGATCACCAGGACATTTTTATCATATAACTCATCCGTAAAGCACAGCAAGATGTGAATGATACTCTAGATTAAGAACTGATAACAATGAATAGCTGTGAGTGTGCCTATGTTTTCTTTTACTGGGGATAAATCTTCTGGCTTATTAAAGAGTTCACTTTGCAGTGAAATTGGTTCATATAAGGTTTTTTTTTTTTTACATTTTTTTTACATTCTCTTTTTTATTTATTTAAATTTTTTTGGTGATAGTCTCTTACTGATCTTTCTCTTAAGTTTCATATAGTCAATGCTAGAAGACCCCAATTATAAAATAGAATTTGTACTTGAATCGTTATGCTTTTTACTGGGTGGTGGGGATTATGTATTCTGCCGAGTGGCAAAAACACAGTAGATCCTTAAAAAGAAGGTCGTCAGGTATGTGAAATAACTACCACTGGAAGATAATCTGCCTTGTCGTTTAGCATCCAGTGCATAAATAAAACTAAGGTCTTTTCTAGAGTTATTATGCAAAATAAAAAATTCCATAATTTGTGAGCCAAGCCACAGACAAGTAATCAATGCAGGATTTATGAAGCCTGCATAAAGCAGAAATCAAGGAAACGAGAACAGAGGTGATGCTACTTAGCCATCGTTAACAAGCACAAAGAACGGAGAGAAATATGTTTTTATTTGATAGACTCTAATGAGATTTAAAGAAAATTACCAGTTTACATACAACGCAGATAGATACCATACAACATATGGTATATCAGAATCAAACCTCTAATATTGCCTCCGCGCCCAACTCTCTCTTCAAAACAACAAGGCAATCCTGCCAACAGTTCTCACCAAATATTTCTGTCACCATCCATTTTCTTGCGGTCATGGTCTTTAGGTAAGTCAGTATTTATTGAGTGCTGGGAATGAGCAGATAGATCACTAATCAGCTCAGTATAGGTGGTTATAAAAAAGGGGGGATTGGAGTCTTTGTCCTGATGGCTTTCGTAATCAATGAGAAAGACAAAGGAAAACAACCACACCAGACATACATAAATGCATATATTACCGTGCATGTGGAGAAACTAGCCTGTTTCTAACCAAGGTGGACTCTGTAAATTTCCAATCAGCACCTGCTGAAATGCAAAGAAAGGTCGATTCAGCACTTAATACAAAAACTGGCGGTTTGGTCCACAACATTTTTATTGGCATCACAATTGAAACCACGGCATAAAGGACTTCTAGCTGCACCTGCCAAAGCAAATCGTGTTTGGTCACCATTTGTAAATAGACCACTTGAGGATTTTCATAGTCTCATTACAGGTATACCTCATTTTATTGCCCTTTGCTTTACGTTACTTTGCAGAGATTGCATTTCATACAAATTCAAGGTCTGCAGCAACCCTGCATGGAGCAGGTCTATGAGCACCATTTTTCCGACAGCACTTGCTCCCTTTGGGTTTCTGTGTCGCATTTCGGTCATTCCCACAACATTTTAAACTTTTTCATTACTACTATATTTCTTAGGGTGGCCAGCGTTCGATGATTACAACTTGCTGAAAGCTCAGATTAACATTTTTTAGCAATAAAGTATTTTTAAGGTATATACACTGTTTTTTATTTTCTTTTTCTTTTTCTTTTTTTTTTTTTTTTTTGAGAGAGAAAATGAGAGAGAGAGAGAGACCAAGGAAGCAGGGTAGGGGAAGGCAGTGAGAGAGAGAGACAGAGTATGAGCAGGGAAGGGGAAGAGAGAAAGGGAGACACAGAATCTGAAGCAGGCTCCTGTCTCCAAGCTGTCAGCAGGGCTCGAACTCATGAGCTGTAAGATCATGACCTGAGCTGAAGTCGGATGCTTAACTGACTGAGCCACCCAAGCGTGCCCTCCACCATTGTTTTTTATTTTTTAAAAAATATTTTTATTTATTTCTAGGAGAGAGAGAGAGAGAGAGACAGCGTGAGCAGGGGAGGGTCAGAGAGAGAGGGAGTCACAGACTGAAACAGCCTCCAGGCTCCGAGCTGGCAGTCAGCACAGAGCCCGACGTGGGGCTCGAACCCACGAACCGCGAGATCATGACCTAAGCGAAAGTGGGACGCTTAACCGACTAAGCCACCCAGGCACCCCCACCATTGTTTTTTAAATGTCATGCTAGTGAACACTTAATAGACTACAGTATGGTATAAACATCACTTTTATATGCACCAGGAAACCAAAAATTCAGTTTTTGACTCACATTATTGCAATATTTGCTTTAGCGCAGTGGTCTGGAAACCAAACCAGCAATATCTCTGAGGTCTGCCTGTATACTATTTAACTACCTACTATATATATGAAGCAACGAGCTATGCTTCCTCATAGACAAGCAAACCAGAAGCTAGGCTGGAAGAATAAAATATTTGGATAAACCCCAGAGCCCTCCAGTTCTAACATTAGGTGGTTATATATGATGCAAATATTATTTCTACGCCAATTTGAGAAGTTCTCAGAAAACATAGAGATCAACATCCTTCAGTTCAGTCCAAGAAAACTGGAAAGCAGCTGACCTGCCCAAGCTCTCTGCACGTTGTTCCAGGATGTAGGAAGAGGAATGAGTTCATCAAGGACACGGGTTGGGAATAAGACAATTATACAAAGAACTCTACTTCGGAGCCAAACGTTATCAGTAGCATTAGCGAGGACCACCCAAGGTGCTCTGGGGACCTTCCAGGAAGAATCACAAGAACACATCATCTTGTGACAAGAGGCTTCAAAACAGAGGCAGGACCGGGGGTGCCTGGGGAACTCAGTCGGTTAAGCGTGCAACTCTTGATATAGGCTCAGGTCATGATCTTGCAGTCTGTGAGATCGAGCCCCTCGGACAGAGCGGAGCTTGCTTGAGATACTCTCCCCCTCACTCTCTGCCCCTCCCCTACTTGCTCTCTCTCTCAAAATAAATAAATAAACATTTGTTTAAAAAAAAATTAGGACTGAAGATTGACTTTGATGTGAATCGGATTTCGGAGCGGTACTAGCAAACACGTAGAGGCAGGAAGCCAAGGGTGAATTCAGAGACTAATGGTTAGTTTATGTTGGCTGCAAAGGCATGGGGGTTAAAGGAGCTATTAAGCCCCTAGACAAAGCGGTGGAATCAGGACCATTCTTGTGGTGCTTTACTTTGACCACAGGGGCCCCTGGCTGAAATGTTCCACTTTCTTCTGAACTCTCCTACTCTGCTCCAATTCCTCCTCTTTCTTCCAAAGAAACCAGCTTAATTTTTCTCTTCCTTTGGCTTCCTTTGACTATAGTACATTTCATATGTACTATACAAGTTAGTACCTAATGAACCATTGTCTTGTCTCGTGTGTAGTCACTCCTGGTACCCTGGCTGGGAACGTACCAAGTCTTTCTGGGCCGGCTATTACCACCTCCAAGGTAAAATGAGCTTAATCATTAAAGGCCAGGCCTACTTCTCATTTGGTTCCTCTTATCAGAGGCAGGGGGTTCTTATGATGGTTCTGCATTGTCCTGGAGCCAAAGCAGTATAGTCAAAAGGGCTCTAGGCTCAGGGCTTAACACTCCCTTCAAAACTGAGTATCTGTACCTTTTTAGAATTTTCTGTAAGATGTTGCTCTTTTTTTTAATGTTTATTTATTTTTGAGAGAGAGAGAGAAAGAGAGAGACAGTGCAAATGGGGCAGGGGCACAGAGAGAGGAAGACACAGAATCCGAAGCAGGCTCCAGGCTCCGAGCTGTCAGCACAGAGCCCGACGCGGGGCTCGAACTCATGAACTGTGAGATCATGACCTGAGCTGAAGTCAGATGCTCAACCGACTGGGTCACCCAGGCGCCCCTACAAGATGTTGTTCTTAATGGGCATCTCACCATGTAGCCACACTGGATAATGAAAGTAATGACGCCACCAGCACTATGACTTTAATTTTAGTAACAACCCCAAATATTCATTGAGTTTTTGGCATTGCTTTGTACATTGTATTTCACTTAGTTGCTGCAACAACGCAGTGACACAGGTGCTGTTATTAATCCCATTTCACAGGTTAATAAACTAGGGTTCTCAGGGCGCCTGGGTGACTCAGTTGGTTAAGCGTCTCCCTCTTGATTTCAGCTCAGGTCATGATTCCAGGGTTGTGGGATCAAGCGCCAGGCTGGGCTCTGCTCTGAGCATGGAGCCTGCTTAAGATTCTCTCTCTCTCTCTCTCTCTCTCTCTCTCTCTCTGTCCCTCTTCCCTGCACTCCCTCTCTCCGTCTCTGTCTCAAATAAAAAAATAAATAAATAAAGCGACTGAGGTTCTCCACGTGTTTTATTAGTCCTGAAGTTGGAAAAAAAGGCTTCCTCCTTATATTCTACTCCACTGCCTCTCATTCCCAGGTTAATTCCATCCAGTGCTTTTTAATATGCACCGGATTTTACAACCCATTAAATAAAATATGGCAGACGTCTGATTTGCATACACAAAAACTTTATACCCACATGAGAGGGTCTCTTCTGAATGGCAGTATAGCCGCCCCCGTGGGGATGGCACCTTCTTCAAAGTGCCATGACAGCTATCTTTCTTTTTCAGATATTCTCCCTGTGAAGTGTCAGCTCAGAATGGTGCTGCCCTTCAGGGAAAGCTTGCTGATCTGTCAGCCCGAGCTAACGCCTTTGTTTGTGTGTTTTTTGCTGCACGCGTCATCGAAACTTCTTCGGGTAAGACGCCAAAACTACATATTTATACAGAGCATGACAAGGCTGGTACCAAGAGCTATAAAACGGTTTCTTTGTGTAAAATAGAAACACATATCCCTCATTAACCTCTTAGCTGTGAAGACGGAAGACTACAAGGTAGCTAGCATTCGGGAGAGATGCATATAAACTAAAGTTGGCATAAATTTCCGAGCATCATGGGACCTAAGGACCTGTCCATCCAGAGTAAAGGGTATGACAGTTGACCCTTGAGTAAACGTGGGTTTGAGCTTCATGGGTCCACTTATATGCTGACTTTTTTTTCCCCAATAAATACAGTATGGTATTGTAAATGTGTTTTCTCTTCCTTATGGTTTTCTTAATGCATTTTCTTTGTTGTAGCTTGCTTTATTGTAAGAATATAGGGTATAATGCATATAATGTACAAAATACGTGTTAATTGACTGTTTACATTATTGGCAAGGTTTCCAGTCAACAGTAGGCTATTAGTCAGGTTTTTGGCAAGTTAAAGCTAAATGCAGAGTTTCAACCATGAGGGGGTGGGGGGCGTCGACTCTCCAAATTCCTGCATTGCTCAAAGGGCACCTGTATTTTCCCGTGGCTGCTGTAAGAAATTCCTGGAAATTTGGTAGCTTAAACAAATCAAACAGAAATTGATTTCCTTGTGGTTCTGGAGACCAGAAGTCCAAGTTCAGTTTCACTGCACCCAAATAAAGCAAGGGGGGGGGGGCTCTATTCCGTCCTGAGGCTCTCAGGAAGAATCTGTTCTTGGCCTCCTCCCGCTTCTGGTGGCTGCTGGCATTCTTTGACTCACGGCCACGTCACTCCAGTCTCTGCCTCTTATGGTCACCCTGTCTCTTTCTCTTCTGTCTGCCACTTCCCTCCACTTCCCTCTTATAAGGATACATGTGATTTCATTTAGGGCTCATCCAGATCATCCAGAAAAATCTCTCTGTCTCAAGATCCTTAATGTAATCACGGTTGCAAAGACCCTGTTTCTAAGTCAAGCACCATTTACAGGTTCTAGATCTTAGGATCTCACATCCCTGGGGGACATCTTTCAGCCTCCCACAGACAGAAAACTAGCTCATTGATTTAACTGTGCTTATACCGATGATAAGTTCCACTGGTTCAGGCATCGTCTTATAAGAACCGTGACCTCCATAGGGCACTTGCGTGGCTCAGTCGGTTAAGCATCCAACTTCGCCTCAAGTCATGATCTCATAGTCCATGGGTTCGAGCCCCATGGCGGGCTCTGTGCTGACAGCTCAGAGCCTGGAGCCTGCTTCCGGTTCTATGTCTCCCCCTCTCTCTGCCCCTCCCCCGGCTCATGCTCTGTCGTTCTCTGCCTCTCAATAATAAATGTTTAAAAAAAAAAAAAGAACAGTGACCTCCCTGCCTTGTTACTCCTTTCTTCCTCCAGCCAAGCATTCTGCACCCCACACCCAGGGTGGTCGTTCTGAAATAGTTATTTCCATGGCTCCCCACTGCCAAAAGGAAAGAAACATACAGGTCTGTTTTGAAGGTATGTGGGCACAAACCCCTTCGTCACCTGGCTCCGATCATTTCCCTGCTGGCCTCATCCTCCATTGTTGTACCTGCATGTCAGTCACACTGAACTGGTCTTTGTTGCCTCAGAAAGTCAGGCTCTTCCAAGGCTGGCGCTCCTCTGCCTTTTATATCTTTCCCTTCCTCACTTCCTGAATCCCTCGTCTTCTTCTAAAACTCAGTATAAACTCTGGAGCGCCTGGGTGGCTGAGTACGTTAAGCACCCAACTCCTGGTTTCAGCTCAGGTCATGATCTAGCGGTTCACATGTTCGAGTCCCACATCGGGCTCTGTGCTGGCAGTGTGGGGCCTGCTTGGGATATTCTCTCCCCCCACCCCCCCCGACCCCGTCCCTCTCCTGCTTGCACACACACACACTCTCTCTCTCTCAAAATAAATAAACTTAAAAAAAACTCAGTATAAAATCAAAATCTCCTTCTGTGTGAAGCACTTGCTCAGGGCAGAGTCTGATATCCTTTCTTCTGTTTCCACAGTAAGTTGTACAGAGCGTATCTTGTAATTTATTGTATTTAATGATAAACACCTGTTTAATGTATATCATCTCATGCTATTTTATGAACTAGTTCAAGGGCAGGGGTACTGCGGTAGGCTGAATAATGACCCTCCTCAAAGATGTCCATGTCTTAATCTCTGGAACCTTTGAATAGGTTGCCTTATGCAGCCAAAGGGACTTTGAGGTTGTGCTTATGGTCATGGGCCTTGAGATGGAGAGATTATCCTGGGTTATCCAAGCGAGACACATCTAATTGCAAGCATCCTTACGAGGAAGAGACAGGCGGGTCAGGGAAACAGAGAAAGACATAAAGGATGGAAGCAGAGGTCCGGTGGGAGGGAAGATGCTATCTGCTGCTAGCTTTGAGGATGAAGGAAGGGGCCACGAGCCAAGGAAAATAGATGGCCTCTAGAAACTGGGAAAGGCAAGAAAATGGATTCACCCAGAGAGCTTCCAGAAGGAACACAGCCCTGCCAACATCTTGATGTTTTTTTCTAGAACTTCCAACTTCCAGAACTGTAGGGTAATAAATTCATGTTGTTTGAAGGGACTAGGTTTGTAGTAATTCATTACAGCAGCAACGGAAAATGAACAGAGGCCCTGCCTCAGTTTCACTTTGGATCCCAATCACAGTGCCTTGCACACAGTGGGCGGTCAATTCATTCGCTGAATCAATAAACAAACACAATAATTGCCCTGTCGGTGGGAGGACCCATGAAGATACCTGGCCAACATTGTAGATCCTGACAGCATTGTAGGGAAGAACATAATCTTACCCCCAAAAGCTCTCCAAATTCTGATTAGAATTCCAGAGGACGCTGAAAACTACCTCTGAGAAAGACATGGATGAAGCATTATTGTGGTTTCGACCTTCCGCATTCAAGTCCTAGTACTCACGTACTCAGATCACAAGAATATAAAGGATAACCAGCCTTTCTAGATTTTACCTTTATTCCTACAGATGAAAAGAAAAAAAAACACAATGCATGCGGCAGCAAAAATATGAAAGACTTTTTCATATACCGCGTTATGATAGTTTAGTGTGAAGAAAAGAATACAAAAAGCAGCACAGGGAACATTTCAAAGGCATCATTGGGATTTTTTTTTTCCCCATAAAAATCCCATGGGCGACTAAGCTCCTCTGGCCACCTGTCCCACCCAAGCAGCGGGCTGTAGAATAAGTTTCAACAATCACATCCAGTGCTCTGCTCAGATGGAAAGTGGTAGATTTCATCCACAACATGGTACCATTCAAGGAACAAGGGGGCTCTCTTTTAGAATCCACAATCTTGGGGCACCTGGGTGGCTCAGTTGGCTAAGTGTCCGACTTCAGCTCGGGTCATGATCTCGCAGTCGGTAAATTCGAGCCCCGTGTCGGGCTCTGTGCTGACAGCTCAGAGCCCAGAGTCAGCTTCAGATTCTGTGTCTCCCTCTCTCTCTGCCTCACCCCTGCTCATGCTCATGCTCTCTGTCTCTAAAAAATGAATAAATGTTAGGGAAAAAAAAGAAAGTAAAGAGATCAGGGGCGCCTAAGTGGCTCAAGTTGGTTAAGCGTTCATTTTCAGCTCAGGTTCACGTGTTCGAGCCCTGCGTCGAGCTCTGTGCTGACAGAACCTGGAGCATGCTTTGGTTTCTATGTCTCCCTCTCTCTCTGCCCCTCCCCTGCTCACACGCTGTGTGTCCCTCTCTCTCTCTCAAAAGTAAATAAACTAAAAAAAAAATATTTTTTTAGATTAAAAAAGAAAATGATACCTGAGAAGTTTATCTAGTTCCAATTAAAGAGAAACCATCCTTTCAAATTTCCATTTGTTCTTTGGTTTGTTAAAGATATAGGCCTGAGGTAAATGACTCTTGTATGGAAATGGCACTGTTGGGTTTCCTTGTTTATGCAAAAATAGGTGTATCTGGGACAAAACTTGAGAGTTAAAGTCAAAGAGGAATTTGGAAGTTTGGCACAGCAACTACGAGGCAGAATATGACAAAGGTCAATTTTAGGAGCAAATGAGACGCAGAGAAAGGTCTCTTGTTTGTTTGTTCCCCCGCACCCAACCATCACCCTGTACAAAGAGGATCTATTAAATGAAGCATCCCTGTTCTTTCTTAACTGGGTGGGTAGTCTGGGGGCCAACACTCAGCACAGTCTCAAGGGTTGACTTGATCTAGATGATTACACAAGCTTGATTTTCTCCCACTTTAATAGGGCATACATTCTCCCTTCTCTCCTTTCTCCCACTTTTCTCTCTTTCCTCATTATCCACCTGATCATTCAACACATATTTATTAATTACGTGACAGGTACTGGGCTAGGTACTAGAGGTCTGCATGTTTGAAGGTCACTGTCTCATGAAGGCACGAAGGTCAAGGACAAATAAACATACTTTTTTTTTTTTTTTTTTTACAAATAGTTTATTGTCAGGTTGGTTTCCATATAACACCCAGTGCTCATCCCCATAAGTGCCCTCCTCCATGCCCATCTCCCCCCTTCCCCTCCCCCTCACCCCATCTACCCTCAGTTTGTTCTCAGCATTCAAGAGTCTCTCATGGTTTGCCTCTCTCCCTCTCCCCCACCATTTCCCCCCTTCTTCTCCCCCATGGTCCTCAGTTAAGTTCCTCCTAATCCTCCTATACGTGCAAACATATGGTATTTGTCCTTCTCTGCCTGACTTATTTCGCTCAGCATAACACCCTCAAGTTCCATCCATGTTGCTACACATGGCCAGATTTCATTCTTTCTCATTGCCAGTAAACATACTTTTTGAAGCCATTTGGAGAAGTTGCATTATGTCACCTTAGAAGCAAATAGCCTTTGACCCAGAAACTGCATTTCATAACAAATAATAGGACAAGAATATTTAGTAAAGCATTTTTGCTTGGAAAATAGAAAAAAAAATAATGTTGAACAATAGAGAATTGGTTATATCATGTAGGAATATATAAAAAATTAAAAATTAGAAAACATAAACTAGTAATATTTTACTACATGGAGACATTTAAAAAATATATTAAGTGGAAAAATAAGATGCAATGCCATATATATGGTATGATCCGAAATACATATATAAACATACAAAGAAAAATAAGCAAAAATGGCAAGAATGCATATAAAAATGCTATCAGTGTTTATATCTTTGAGTGGTGAGATTACAGGAGGTGCTTTAAAATTCTTCACTGTCTATATTTTGATTTCCCTAGATTTGATAAGATTATCTGTCGTACTTTTTTGTTTTTTACACTTATTCATTTTTGAGAGAGAGAGAGAGAGATACAGAGTGTGAGCAGGGGAGGGGCAGAGACAGAGGGAGACACAGAATCTGAAGCAGGCTCCAGGCTCTGAGCTGTCAGCACAGAGGCCGACGCGGGGCTTGAACCCACAAACCGCGAGATCATGACTTGAGCTGACATTGGACGCTGAACCGACTGGGCCACCCAGGCGCCCCTGTCATACTCTTAAAATCACTTTTCAAAAACAATTCTTTTTTTTTTTTATTTTTTTTATTTCTAGGAGAGAGAGAGAGAGAGAGAGACAGCGTGAGCAGGGGAGGGTCAGAGAGAGAGGGAGTCACAGACTGAAACAGGCTCCAGGCTCTGAGCTGGCAGTCAGCACAGAGCCCGACGCGGGGCTCGAACCCACGAACCGCGAGATCATGACCTAAGCGAAAGCCGGACGCTCAACCGACTAAGCCACCCAGGCGCCCCTCAAAAACAATTCTATGCCAAATAATTTCGTTCCTTAGTCTTATTGAGCTGAGTCTTCTGAATCATTATTTTTTTTTTCTCATTAGTAGACTCTCCAACAGTCACTAATAGGATTTTTGGGTGCTCAATAAAACGATGCAGCGCGAATGCAGCAAAAGCATAAAATATAGAGTCAAGAAATAGTTGAGGTCTGGGGCGCCTGGGTGGCTTAGTCGGTTGAGCGTCCGACTTTCGCTTAGGTCATGATCTCGCGGTTCGTGGGTTCGAGCCCCACGTCGGGCTCTGTGCTGACTGCCAGCTCAGAGCCTGGAGCGTGTTTCAGAGTCTGTGACTCCCTCTCTCTCTGACCCTCCCCTGCTCACGCTGTCTCTCACTCTCTCTCTCTCCTAGAAATAAATAAAACATTAAAAAAATTAAAAAAAAAAAAGAAATAGTTGAGGTCTGCTGCCTAATGAAGGATTGTTCTTCGGAGGAATGGGATATAGGATAATAAAGGTGTCCACCAAGCACTCGTGTATGGCTTTATTGAGACAATCACATGAAATGCATATGAAAATATAAAATATCACGTTGGCATTACCAGTATTGTTCCTCAATCATTAAGTACGAACAAGATGAACAAATTAGATAATATCTGATCTCTAGCTTTAGAAGGCCTATTTAAGCATTATACAAAGTCAACAGTTCAAGACTGAAAATATTTGCCACAGAGAAGTATTTGCTGTAGACAAAGGGTTAAAATCTTCACTATAAAAAGGACTTAAAAGTCGATAAAATTTGAACACTTCAGAAAAGAAATAGGCAATTTTGCACTAGCAGTTTGTGAAACAAATACCAATGGGAATGACAGATGAAAAGTGATTACAAAATCACCCGTAAACCAAAGAAGGAATATTAGAAAATGAAGATTTGCCTACAAGATTGGTAACGTTTTAAATAAGAATTAGAGAGGAATGGACATTCGTAAAAATAACTGTTATTTCTTCATAGTTTTCAGGTTTTCCTCAAAGAGCATTTATTAATTTTATACCAAGAAAATGTTTTCCTAAAAAGTCACATTGACAAACAATTTGATTATAATGCAGTTATGCACACACAATCTGAATATAATAGAGTAATGCATATATTATGTTAAAAATCCTGAAAATTTTCATATAAAATACAATTTTTTTCACAAACCCACTCATGCTGGAAATGATAAAACATACTAGAAGAAATTCCAAGGAATTTATTTATGATACCAAATGTAGTATAAAGCAGGCTATAATAATTTTCACTTTATCTCTTCACAATAAGCATTATAAAAATATGTTGTTATAAGTTGTACAAACACATACCTTTTATGATTGCATTTTCACATATTAACTTTCCCAAGAGGAAAGTTCCCTTGTAATTATTCACTAGCCTTCTTTTGCTATCACTGATGCCTTGTCCAAGCCATTGTAATATAAATCAACCTTTCAATGTGTCAATTTAAAAATTTATCCAGCCAAGGAGTGCCTGGGTGGCTCAGTCGGTTAAGTGTCCGCCTTGGGCTCAGGTCATGATCTCATGGTTTGTGAGTTCGGGCCCCGCGTTGGGCTCTGTGCTGACAGCTCAGAGCCTGGAGCCTGCTTTGGATTCTGTGTTTCCCTCTCCCTGCCCCTCCCCTGCTCGCACTCTATCTCTCTCTGTCTCTGTCTCAAAAATAAACATTAAAAAATATATATATCCAGCCGTATGCACTGCAAAATGCTTCTTTCTATCTGAAATTATTTGAAAAATATCCTGAGATGTATTGATCACATCATTAGACATTTTCTAGGTTGCCTGACAATTAGCTACTGCACTTTTGTTCTTAAATATGCTGGACCATTTCACAGTAAACAAATGAAAGCCTATGTATCCTCCACTGCATTCTTTAAACCCCCCTCAGGAGAGACTGCCAGAAGACTGAGAGCTGGTACCCAGACTGGCTTCCTCATTTCTTTCCCATAATGATAGTTCGAAGTTTCTGCAGGTAGCAAGCCGGCGTCTACGATGGCTAGCTCGTTTCTCCAAACAGCGCACACAGCAGTGACAGGTGAGCTCTCTCTGCTCTGCCTCCCGCCGACACGGCCCTGTCCTCACCAAAGGCACAG
This sequence comes from Hyaena hyaena, assembly GCF_003009895.1. Lineage (NCBI taxonomy): Eukaryota > Metazoa > Chordata > Mammalia > Carnivora > Hyaenidae > Hyaena > Hyaena hyaena. The sequence continues at coordinate 909,648 of NW_024080872.1, read as the reverse complement.
CGCTCTCCGCCTGTCAGTCCTTGATCTCCCGGCGGAAGCTGCCTACCAGGATGCCAATTAGTGCCAAGATGGGTGTGGGGGAACGTGCGCACGGGCTCGCAGCAAAGAGCTGGCGAAGGAGCCGGCGATTTGTTTTGAGGAGTACAGTCTGAATGCACTGCACTGAGACAGACAGACTTGCTGTTCACACCCGGCTTTTGATCTGTTTAAAACCCCTCCTTCTAAATTAAAATGATCTCTCATCACAGTAACACGAGATAAACTGTCCGGGAACACCCTGATTATACTGTCAACGTTGTCGTCTCATTGTCGCCAACATTACTCGGGTAATGAGGGCGGCCAGGCTTTGGGCGAGGTGCGTACATGAACCGCATTTATTCCTGTGTGTGTGTGTGTCTCTCTCAAGCTCTCTCTCTCTCTATATATATATATATAGACACACATATATATAGACGCACACACACATATATATATAGACAGAGAGAGAGAAGAGAGAAGAGAGGAGAGGAGAGGAGAGGAGAGAGAGAGTTATATATGGAGGGCACAAAGTAGGGATGCAACAAATATTTGATTGAATTATCTCATTTAATTCTTACAAATTCTCTTTTATATATATGTATACATTATTAAATATTAAATTCATCTTATAGCTGAGAAATTCAAGGCTCAGAGGAATTAAGTAATCTGCCTATGATCACATATTCAATACATGACTGACTTCAGAATTAAAATCAGGGCTATCTTAAGGATCCCTCTGGACTTGGGTGCCTGGGTGGCTCAGTCAGTTAAGCACCCGATTTTGGCTCAGGTCATGATCTCATGGTCCGTGAGTTCGAGCCCCACGTCGGGCTCTGTGCAGACAGCTCGGAGCATGGAGCCTGCTTCAGATTCTGTGTCTCCCTCTCTCTCTTCCCCTCCCCTGCTCACATTCTGTCTCTCTCTTTCAAAAACAAAATAAAAACATTAAAAAATTTAAAAAATTTTAAAATAAAAAATCCTTCTAGAATTTATTTTTTTAATTAAAATATTTTTTAATGTTTTTATTTATTTCTGAGAGAGAGAGAGAGAGACAGCATGAGCAGGGGAGGGTCAGAGAGAGAGGGAGACACAGAATCTGAAAGAGGCTCCAGGCTCTGAGCTAGCTGTCAGCACAGAGCCCGACATGTGGCTCGAACCCACGAATCGTGGGATCATGACCTGAGCCAAAGTCAAACGCTTAACCGACTGAGCCACCCAGACATCCCAAATATCCTTCTAGATTCCTACGATCTGTTTATACGCCTACTCCATCCACGCCCCCTACAGTACCATTACACTTTGCGTATTGCAGGTGCTCAATAAAAGTTAAATGTCACCAAATTCATATGCACAAAAGATGTTCAACATTTTTAGTCATCATAGAATTGATACCACCTCACACTCACTAGGATGTGTATCATCAAATAGACAAGTTTCGGAGAGCATATAGAAAGACTGGAACCCTCCCATACGGCTGGTATTAATGTAAAATGAGCAGATTTTCTGGAAAACAGTCTGGCAGTTTCTCAAATTATTAAACATATAGTTCCCATATGCCCTAGTGACTTCACTCTCCCCCAAAACGAAATTTCACTCAAGAGAAATGAAAACAAATGTCTGCACAAAAAACTTATACATGAATGTTCCTAGCAGTATTATTCACAATAGCTCAAAAAAAAAAAATAGCCACAATAGAACCAATTCAAATGTTTGTCACCTTTCATACCCACCCAGGGATGTAAAAAAAAAAAAAAAAAAAATGCCTATCCCCTGGTGACTAGATAACCAAAATATGGTATATCCACGTAATAGAATATTATTCAGCCACGAAGAGGAATGAAATACTGATTCATTCTATCATCTGGATTAAACCTAAAAAATGTTATGCTAAGTGAAAGAAACCAGAGGTAAAAAGGCAACACGCTATGAGATTACATTTATAGGAAATGTCCAGAAGAAACAAATCTATGGAGAGGAAAAGTAGATCAGCAATTGCCTAGGGCGAGGGTAGGCCTAAGGGTGGATGTGGGGCATGTTGGGAATTTTGGTAGATGAAGGCTAAAGGGTACAGAGTTTCTTTTGGGATAAAAATGTTCTAAAATTGACCATGGTGATATTTGCTCATATCTGTCAATATCCTAAAACCCATCACATTGAAATGGGTGCATTGTATGGGATGTGAATTTTAGCTCAATATATCAGTTATTTTTTTTGAGAAGTGCGAAAATAACGCACAGCTATGAGCACACCATGCATATAATATGTGCATGTGTACGTATACGTGTATTTGTGTGTGTGTCAGTGTAAAACAAAACTTCATATTAAAAGTTTGCTAAAGCCATTGTGTTTTTGTACACTTTTTAAAAAAAAATCTGAGGATACTAAAAGGACAACTATTTATGTGGCAAGTCACCCAAAATGTACAGGTCAAAAAATTGCCCTCAAAAAGACTGATTGGGGGAAGAAGTGAGAAACATCAGCTGCTAGGCACCTGATAGGGGCCAAGCATCATGCAGGCACTTTACACACAGTGTTTCCCTTGATAAATGCATGACATGATAAAAGCAAACAATGGAAAGAGAGGTGAAAATATATTCCTCTCACACCTTTCAAATACTGTGTAATATAGTGTCTTATAGTAGATAAAGCAGAGACTTTGTGATCAGGTCCTAGTTTAAAAACTCAGTTCATGGGGCATCTGGGTGACTCAGTTGGTTGTCTGACTCTTGATTTTGGCTCAGGTCATGATCCCAGGGTCATAGGATCAAGCCCCACATTGGTATCTACACTGAGCATGGAGCCTGCCTAAGATTGTCTCTCTCCCTGGGGTGCCTGGGTGGCTCAATTGGTTAAGTGTACGACTTCAGCTCAGGTCATGACTCGTGGTCCATGAGTTCGAGCCCCACATCGGGCTGTGTGCTGACAGCTAGAGCCTGCAGCCTGCTTCAGATTGTGTGTCTCCCTCTCTCTCTGCCTCTCCCCTGCTCTATGTCTCTTTCTCAAAAATAAAAAAAATAAAAAAAATAAAAGATTTCCTCTCTCCCTCTGCCCCCTCCCCTGCTTGCACACTCTTTAAAAAAACAAAAACAAAAACAAAACACAAAAAAACCCAAATCTTGGTACCATTCTCAGTTAACTGTAGAAGCACAGGCAAGCTACTCAAGCTTCAGGACCCCCACCTGTAAAATGAGAATGCTAGTACTTCTGCTATTATGTTTGCTGTCAAGATTAAATGGCAGACTTCGAATATGGTGGCTGTTACAGAGCAACTCTCCATCGATGTCACTTTCTTTTCCCTTTCCTTAATTCAGTTTCCTTTCTAAAGTGGTGTATGTGTGTGAGTGTGTGTGTGTGTGTGTGTGTGTGTGTGTGTGCGCGCGCCTGCACGCCCACCCGCATGCTGGGGATGGTAGTGGTGGCTTGGAATTTGATATCTCCTAATATATCAGAGCTCTTTTGAACCAAGATAGTATCTATAATATCACTGTCAATATGGCATTTTGCTTGCTTTTAATGACTACCTTGCCTGCGCACATTTCTTGTGCTTCCAGGCTCCTTGGGATATGTTTATTTTATATATATATATATATATATATATATATATAGTTTATTTATTTTGAGAGAGAGGGAGAGAGAGAATTCCAAGCAGGCTCGGCACTGTCAGCACAGAGCCCGATGCAGGGCTTGAACTCACAAACCGTGAGATCATGACCTGAGCAGAAGCCGAGAGTCAGACGTTTAACCAACTGAGCCACCCAGGTGCTCCTTTTTATTTATTTTTAACGTTTTAAAGTTTATTTATTTATTTTGAGAGAGGGAGAGAGAGAGAGAAACGCTCATTCATTGCTGGTGAGAATGAAAACTGGTATAGCAGCACTGGAAGACAGTTGGATGTTTCCTTACAAAACTAAACATACTCTTTTCATACGATGCAGCAACCACACGCCTTGGTATTTGCCCACAGGAATAAAAAAAAAAAATACGTCCACACAAATGTGTACACTGATGTTTGCTGAAACTCTGTTCATAATTGCTAAAACCTGAAAGCAACCAGCGTGGCCTCCCGTAGGCAACAGGACAGATAAACCATGGCGCATCCTGACAACAAAATATTATTCGGCAGTAAAAGGAAAGGAGCTATCTAGTCATGGGAAGACATGGAGGAACCTTAAATGCATACTACGAAGTCAAAGAAGACCATCTGAAAAGGCTATATACCATAGGATTCCAACGATATGACAGTTTAGAAAAAACATAACTATGGAGACGGTAAAAAGAGATGGATTTTTAGGGCAGTGAAAATACAGTTGATCCTTGAACAACATGGGTTTGAATGATTTGGGTGCGCTCAGACATGGGTTTTTTAAATAAATACAGTAAAGTTCTATAAATGTATTTTATCTCCCCTATGATTTTCTTAATAACATTTTCTTTTCTCTAGCTTCCTGCATCGTAAGAACAAGCATCGACTACATGTGACATACAAAATGTGTGTCAATCGACTGCGTTATCAGTAGGCTTGCAGTCAACAGTGGGCCATTACTAGTTAAGTTTGGGGTGGGGGGGAGTCCAAAGTTATACAGATTTTCAACTCTGTGGGGTGTCAGTACCCTTCATCCTTGCATTGTCCAAGGGACAACTGCAGTCTGTATGATATTATAAAGATGGATAGATGGCTCTATACCTTTGTCCAAACCCACAGAATATGCAACACCAAGAATGAATCCTATGGTAAATGATAGACGTCAGGTAAATATGTGTCAATAGAGGTTCATCTATAGATGGACCAGAAAGTACCATTCTGTGTGAGGTTGTTAATGGAGGAGGGGGCAGAGGGGCACATGGGTCATCTCTATAACCTCCTCTTAATTTTGTTGTAAGCCAGAAGCTGCTCTAAAACAAAGATATATAATACGGCATCAATGAAGCATCACTACTGCAAATGTTGAACACTCCAGACATTTTTCAAAAGACAGAAAGGGCAACATTTCAGTTGATCTTCTAATATAACTCCTAGTTTTTCCTATGTCTAAATGAAAAAAAAAAAAAGAATTTGTTCAACTACAATTGGCCACAGTTCCCAGCCCTCCTAAGAATTATTCTGACAATGAAATAACTGGTCAAAAAATATATACTTTTTGACATTGGGCAAACAGTAAATTTCAAGATGGAAAAAAAATTGCTGAAAAGCATCCCAGGAATGAAGATAGTAGACCAATGTGCCGTAGAAGTTTTCCTGAAAAAATTGTAACATTTCATCTTTATTCATAAAAGTATAGATCTTCTATAAGAGTCTTCTCAGTAGAGCAGATGGCTGACCGCAGGGTCAACCAAAGAGCAACATCAGGGAAGTGCTGGAAGTCTGAATGTGACAGGGAAGGGAGTGGGCCAAAAAAAATGAAGGGATTTATCCAAGCTTTCATAACTACACAATGCAAGAATTTGATTTCTAATCCTACGTCCTTCATTCACTTTTTTTTCTTTTTTCTTTTTTTTTTTAATTCACAACTCTGGATTCTCCTGTATCTTGGAGGGACAACTGTGAAACAGACATTGTTCCTTTTCCTCAATCTAGGTTACAATCCATTCTGCCATCCCTGGAATTGCACAATGTGTCATTGGCCTTCCAAAGAGTCAAAACCATATCCATGCGATATATGAAGCAAAAATTGAAAGAATGAGAGAAGTAGACAATTTAATAATAATTTAATAACCCCGTTTTCAATAATGGGTAGAACTAGACAGAAGGTAAATAAGAAAACAGAAGAATTAAACAACACTGTGAATTAACCAGACCTAACAGGCATCTACAGAACACCGCACTCAACAAAAGCAGAATATACAGTCTTCTCAAGTGCATGTGGAACATTCTGCAGAGCAGACCATATGTTGGGCCATAGATAAGCCTCAATAAATTTAAAAAGGATGGAAATCAAAGAAAATATGTTCTTGGACCACAGCGAAGTAAAATGAGAAATCAACAGCAGGAAATTTCAGGAATTCACCATGTGGAAGTGAAACAGCACACTCCTAAATAAGCAACAGAGGCAAAGAAGAACTAATAAGCAAAATTACAAAGTATTTGGAAGGAAATGAAAATGGAAACAAAGAATATCTTCCCTTCCTCTTTAGCAACCATCAGCGTGTTCTCTGCATTTATAAGTTTGTGTGTACTGTTTGTTTGTTCGGGTTTGTTTTTTGGCTTGTTTGCTTGGTATTTCTATGGCCATACCCTGTGCTAATATAGATCCTATGAATTTGTATCATACATGCCACGTGTCATATCAGTCAGTATATATTACTTAATAACTAATACTAATGGTTGGGTCTGCTGCTGCTCAAAGTTCAGCCCATAACACTTAAAACCTTGTATGTACTAGAAAGAAAATCAGCTGTGTATCTCTTGCTCTAGCTATTTCCTTTCCTATTTACTATTGTTCAATGCAGTGCCGAAACGCAGGGACGGCCATGGCACTCTGAAAAACAGTCGTTTCTGCAAAATTGCTTTCGAAACTGCATGAAACGAATTTTTTAGCTTCCCTGATTGTAGGGAGAGAAAAGAAGACTTTGCTCCCTGAAACCCTTACTGTTTGGCGGTTTCCCGTTTCTCACTCTCAATAGTTGAAATGGAAAGGAGTTAGGGGACTATATTCTTTTTGTTTTTACAAATAGTTTATTGTCAAATTAGTTTCCACATAACACCCAGTGCTCATCCCCACGAGTGCCCCCCTCCATGCCCATCCCCCCCTCCCCCTCACATCCATCAGTCCTCAGTTTTTGTCAGCATTCAAGAGTCTCTCATGGTTTGCCTCTCTCCCTTTCCCTCACCATTTCCCCCCTTCTTCTCCCCCTGGTTCCTCCGTCAAGTTCCTCCTAATCCTCCTGTACGTGCAAACATAGGATATTTGTCCTTCTCTGCCTGACTTATTTCGCTCAGCACAACACCCTCAAGGTCCATCCATGTTGCTACACGTGGCCAGATTTCATTCTTTCTCATTGCCATGTAGTATTCCATGGTATAGATAAACCACATCTTCTTGATCCATTCGTCCGTTGATGGACACTTAGGCTCTTTCCATGTTTTAGCTATTGTGGAGAGTGCTGCTATGAACATTGGGGTCCATGTGCTCCTATGCCTCAGCATTTCTGTATCCCTTGGGTAAATTCCTAGCAGTGCTATTGCTGGGTCATAGGGGAGTTCTATTGCTAGTTTCCTGAGGAACCTCCACACTGTTTTCCAGAGGGGCTGCACCAGTTTGCATTCCCACCAACAGTGTAGGAGGGTGCCCGTTTCTCCACATCCTCGCCAGCATCTAGAGTTCTCTGATTTGCTCATTTTAGCCACTCTGACTGGCATGAGGTGGTATCTCAGTGTGGTTTTGATTTGTATTTCCCTGATGAGGAGGGATGCTGAGCATCGTTTCATGTGTCTGTTGGCCATCTGAATGTAGGGGACTATATTCTTACCTGTGATTGCGCCCAACAACATTACTTTATCATAGTGCTTATTGTCCATCTCCTCTGCTAGAGTATGAATGCTTAAGGGACCCTTATTCGTTTCAAAATGCGTAATGTCAAGCACAACTGCCTGGCACGTAGTAGAGGGTCGCTGAGTATCTGTTGACTGGATGAATATATCCATCTTGTATAGACATTTTCCACCAGTAGGTTAAATCCGAACTATGTGGTATTAAGGGAGCCTGAAAACCATTCTAGACAGTATCCTCACATGTAACCCATAGGCCACCTGACATGTAACCCATACATCACCAGTCAAGACTTTGGAGATATTTTAGTTTTGAAGAAGACCTCAATATGATGCAAATATTCTGCAGAGCTCTGGTAAGCTGAATGATGAGCCCTTAAAGATGTCCATGCCCTAATCCCCAAAACCTGACTATAAACAGTGACCTTACATGGCAAAGGAGCTTTGCAGATATGATTAAGGTTACAAACCTTCAGGGGCACCTGGGTGGCTTGGTCGGTTAAGCGTTGGACTTCAGCTCAGGTCACGATCTCACGGTTAGTGAGTTCGAGCCTCGCGTCTGGCTCTGCACTGAGTTCAGAACCTAGAGGCTACTTCAGATTGTGTCTCCCTCTCAGTCTGTCCCTCCCCCACTCGCACTCTGTCTGTCTCTCTCTCTCTCTTAAAAATAAATAAAAACATTAAAAAAAAAAAGGTTACAAACCTTTAGGTGGGGGAGGTTATCCTGGATCATGAGTGTGACCAATCTAATCATGTGAGTCCTTAAAAGCAGAGAAGTTTTCCAGCTGTGTTTAGGGACAGATGTGATGGTGGAAGATGGTCAGAGAGATGCAACATTGCTGACTTGAAGATGGAGTAGGAGAGGCATGGGCCAAGGAATGGAGATGGCTTGTAGAAGCCTTCTAGAACCTTCAGAAAGGATAGCGCCATGGCGACACCTTGATTTTAGCCCAGTGAGACCTATAGATGTCTAACCTATACAACTATAACACAATAAATTTGTATTGTTTTAGGCCACCAACTTTGTGATTTTTAAAATTTCATTCATTCATTCATTCATTTTTTTTTTTGTGGTGATTTTGTTAAACAGCAGCAATAGGAAACTAATACAAGAACAAAACTAGTTGTCATATTGAGAAGTTTCTGGCAATACTCACATGGCTAGATTTGATTTCTCCTTTATTGAACATTTGTGAACGGTTAGATAAAAATGATCATTAAGCCTTCAGAGACTGAACCAGAATAAGCTTTACATGGCAGCAATGTTCAATGGAATACTTTATAAGCATCCTGTTTATCTTTAACAACATCCATTTCAAAGAGTATGGTGATTAACATGAAAACATTGAGTGCTGTAACATTATCCAGCTGGCTGGGGTCACACGCCCTTCAGATGGTCTTGTTAACACTGGTGTGTACAAACCCCTCTAACAGCGACCTTCACAATAGGGGCTACAGCAGGAATTGCTAAGAGGTGAGTCCATCTCTTTAAAAGTATATTATGTCAGACAAAATTCGGACTAAAAAAAGCCCCACAATGGCCAGATGTCTTTCCTTATTTACAGAAGAGTCTCTTTGAGCTTCAAAAACAGGCTCTCTCGGGGGCGCCTGGGTGGCTTAGTCAGTTAAGCGTCCGACTTTCGCTTAGGTCATGATCTCGCGGTTCGTGGGTTCGAGCCCCGCGTCGGGCTCTGTGCTGACTGCCAGCTCAGAGCCTGGAGCCCGTTTCAGAGTCTGTGTCTCCCTCTCTCTCTGACCCTCCCCTGCTCACTCTGTCTCTCTCTCTCCTAGAAATAAATAAAACATTTAAAAAAATAAATAAATAAAAAATAAAAAGAAACCATTCAACCAGAACCGTTAAGGAGTTCCACTGATAGACTTCACCTGCCGAATTCTCATCTCCACAGAGGCAAGGAAAACCATGGAGCAACGAGCCTGACCCCATCCCCCCACAGCCCCTTAGTNCAGTCTGTGACTCCCTCTCTCTCTGACCCTCCCCTGCTCACACTGTCTCTCTCTCTCCTAGAAATAAATAAAACATTAAAAAAATTTAAAAAAACAAAAAAACAAAAAAAACAAACAAACAAAAAAAAAAAAACAGGCTCTCTCTCCTGTCCTGGGAAACAGGATTGGCCATGGGGTCCTCCAACACCCTTCAATCTACTCATGGTCTGCTTCGAGGCTCTGGTCACACCTTAGCATCTCATTAGTTATGACAAAACCAGCTCGTGGTTCCAGAGTTAGTTTCATCTTCCTGTGTTCCTACGCTTGTACTGTCTCATCCCTACTCTCCCATAAAACCTGTGACATAGGAGGTTCAAATTTTATTAACTCCATGGACCAAGGAGAACACGGAGGTTGAAATTAGGTAACTTCAACTCGGCAAATACACATGAAAACCACTGAATTGTTTATTTTTATTGCTTTTTTTTTTTACATTTATTCAGTTTTGAGAGACAGAGCATGAGTGGGGAAGGGGCAGAGAGAAAGGGAGACACAGAATCTGAAACAGGCTCTGAGCCATCAGCACAGAGCCCGATGTGGGGCTCAAACCCACAAACCGTGAGATCATAACCTGAGCTGAAATCAGATGCTTAACCGACTGAGCCACCCAGGTGCCCCTATTTTTATTGCTTTTTTGAAAGTAGGCTTCATGCTCAGCGTAGAGCCCAACATGGGGCTTGAACTCACAATCATGAGATCAAAACCTGAGCCAAGAGTTGGATGCCTAACTGACTGAGCCACCCAGGTGCCCAAACTGTACACTTTAAATAGGCAAATTATACAGTATGTGAATTATATCCTCAATAAAGCCATTCTATAAACAAATCATTATTACCTGCAATTAAAAAAAAATTTTTTTAATGTTTATTTTTGAGAGAGAGAGAGAGAGACAGAGTTTGAGCTGGGGAGGGTCAGAAAGACAGGGAGACAGAATCTGAAGCAGGCTCCAGGCTCTGAGCTGTCAGCACATAGCCCGATGCAGGGCTTGACCTCATGAACCGTGAGATCATGACCTGAGCCGAAGTCAGATGCCTAACCGACTGAGCCACCCAGGTGCCCCTGCAATTTTTTTTTTCATTAAGTGACCAGCCCAAGGTCTCACAGAGCTGGATCAGAGTTGGATCGTGCTGACAATGTTGGAGATTCAGGGAAGTGAAAGAAACACGGAAGGAGAACTGTGATTATTATCAACTCCTGAGCATCAGATCACGAGACACAGGAGTTTCAAGCTCTGCTCAAAATGGAGGTGTCCTCACCCTCCCTCGCCCCCCTTCCGTGGAAGCTCTCCAATTCCTTCATGCCTCCGTCAACTCCTCAGGCATTGTGGTAAGCCTGAACCTCGAGGTGAAGGCTATCAAAAGATGCAGGTCTGCAAAGCAGGTCAGAGAGAAGCAGCGGCAATGATCCAGAGCTGCCAATGTGCTTTCCCAAGGGACTGTGCTTAATGACCTTTGTTCTGTTTGGCTCAAATGCAGTGCCCAAAACAAAAGAGGGTCTTTCGAGGGTCTTTACCTTCATGGACAAGTTAGATACCTGTGCAACACCAAGAAGCTTTATCTGCCGAGTATGCTCTAGACTAATTTCCATTCCAACTTTTAATTTTTTTAATGTTTATTTATTCTTTTTTTTTTAATTTTTAATGTTTTTATTTATTTCTAGGAAAGAGAGAGGGAGAGACAGCGTGAGCAGGGGAGGGTCCGAGAGAGAGGGAGTCACAGACTGAAACAGGCTGCAGGCTCTGAGCTGGCAGGCAGCACAGAGCCCGACGCGGGGCCCGAACCCACGAACCACAAGATCATGACCCAAGCGAAAGTCGGATGCTCAACCGACTAAGCCACCCAGGCGCCCCAATGTTTATTTATTCTTGAGAGAGAGACAGAGCGTGAGCAGGGGACGGGCAGAGAGAGAGGGAGACACAGAATCCAAAGCCGGCTCCAGGCTCCGAGCTGTCAGAGCCTCGATGTGGGGCTCAAACTCACAAACAGCGAGATCATGATCTGAGCCGAAGTCAGACGCTCAACCAACTGAGCCACCCAGGCGCCCACCATTCCAACTTTTAACTGGAAAAACAACAACAAAAAAGGGCAGCAATCATCTCTCACATGACCGTACAACAAAAACTAGAGCTCGGAATAGCCATTGTTCATTCATTTCTCCATAGAAAGAATGTGGATCTGGCTTTGAAACAAATATTATTGAGAATTTTCTAGGCAAAACTGTGGCTCTCTCCCCGTCCCCATAAATGATGTATGCAGATTTTACCTCCACAGAATTCCAGTGTGCCCCTGATCTACGAGCTGACATTTCTTTGTGAATATTTTAGCTAATGTCTGTTCTGGTCTCCTGTGCGGAATCAAACAAAACTTTTCCCACTCAACTTCAGTCAAGTCTTATGTATTTCTTATGAACATTGCCTGGGAAAAAAAAAAATGGGTCACATATTTTGAAAAGATTATTTTGTAGCTGGATAAATGAGGGTCCCTAAAAGGCTTTTTGGGGATTTTATTCGCAAAGAACACATTTCAAAGAAGCTTTACATTTACCCAGACTATAGAAAGCTGCCCCAGCTGGAAAATGAAACTACCATCTCACTAATTACATCCTTTCATTATTGGAATAAAGTCCTGTTTGATGTACTGGGGCCGTCCCATTAAATGATGAGTTCAAATGTCTTTCTCTGTAGATGAAGGGCATTTAGTACACTTCGCTGTCCTTAGAGGTATGTCACCTTTCAAAAAGGTGTGATGACCTGCTAACTATGGGAACGCTTCTGCAAGGACCATTTTGCATTCCAGAATTCTATCGCTGCTGAAGCTTTGTATCACAGCGGATCTGCCCATAACAATCTTTATATCTTGCAACTTGAACAACTGACCCCCGAGAATGTGTGCTAGCTCTTCCGTTTCCCAAATAATAATACTTTCAATTTTGATTCACATTTTTTGCCGACTTTATAGGCAACCACATCTCTATGAGCTTCTGCCATATTCCAATCCATTCTGGCCACATGTTACATTGATTACCTTTCCCCTCATCTCTAACTCTTATTCACCTGACCCAAGTTTCACCTCCATAATCCTTTCTGGACAACTGAGGTCACTGCACGTAAATGAACTATACTGGGTTAATGATTTATTTTACTCTGTCCCTCGATTCGTTGAGGGTGGAGAGTGAAGCCAACATACAGAGAGTAGAAAGCAGGAGCATTCATAAGACAAAGGATGAAAGAGGCCTTAGAAATCATCAGGTCCATACTCTCAGTTTACATATACGGAAGCTAAACTTCGTGAAAAAAGAAACAAATTACTGTCCAAAGTCACAATTAATAGTCCTGAGACATGTGGGCACTGGAACGAAGATTTCGTAGTTTGGATTTCTGTTTATGATTCTCACCTAGCTTCATTTTTCCTCCCCCTCTGTTTTCTTCTTTTATAGTCCCATAACACTCTGTGCATATCTTTATTGTGGAATTCATCATGCCGTACTGATATAGTTGACTTTACGGTTTTCCCATTGGACTGTATATTTCTTGAAAGCAATGACTGGGTCTAATTCATCTCTGAATCTTTATGCACAGAGCTACACCCAGCATAAAACACATCCAACACATACATCCAATGGAATAAAGTTGGATTTTTTCAAAGTTTATTTTTATTTATTTTGAGAGAGAGAGAGAGCGCAAATGGGGGAGGGGCAGGGAGAGAGGGAGATAGAACTGTGAGCAGGCTCCGCTCTGCGAGCACAGAGCCCGGTGCGGAGCTTGACCTCATGAACTGTGAGATCATGACTTAAGCCGAAGTTCAAGAGTCAGACGCATAACCGACTGAGCCACCCAGGTACCCCTGGAATAAAATTGGATTTTAAATTTCAGCCTCAACAAGTTTAACAGTACGCTTTTTGCCGGTGACGCCACGGGGAGAGAAACATCTAAATCAATCATGCAGAGAACACCAAGTACTATCCTGTCAGTGGAGGGAAATTTGGGATTTCATAGGCAAATTATCATATGTATTTAGCTTTTGACCTAGCAATCTCGCTGGTAGGAATTGATCTCGATACACTGGCAAAAATACAGAAAAACGTGTGCACAATACTATTTACTGCAGCACGATTTATAACAGCGAAAGACCAGAAAAATCACCCACATATTCCAATAGAAGACTGAATGAAACAAAGACTATGGTATGTCTACAAAATGGATACGTTGTGTACCACGCACTGTGCAGTTTTAAACCTTGATGAAAAATATCTGTACATCCTCTTACCAAGTAATCATCAAGACATATTGCGAAAGAAAAAGTGGCGAGGTAGAGAAAAGGCTGTATATAATTTATTATTGAGCTAAAATGCATTTGCTTTACTAAAAATCAAAGGATAAATTATAAACTAAGAAAATAATGGCTACCAATAGGAGAAGGGAGGGCAGAGGGAGAAATGAGTGGTGATAGACACTAGGCTTCTTCATAGATTAACTTAGGAAAATACACCTTGTTTCTGAATATACCTGATTTTGTAGCTTTGACTCAAAAAGCATGTAAATATTTTATATTATTATAAAACAAACTTCCATTTAGAAAAGCAATCCCTAAAAAACAGAAGGCAATGTGAGGGTGCCTGGGTGGCTAAGTCGGTCCATGACTGACTCTTGATTTCAGCTCAGGTCATGATCTTGCCGCTCATGAGTTTGAGCCCCGCGTCGGGCTCTGTGCTGACAGCTCGGAGCCTGGAGCCTGCTTCGGGTTCTGTGTCTCCCTCTCTCTCTGCCCTTCTCCTGCTCGCACTCTGTCTCTCTCTCTCAAAAATAAATAAACATTTAAAAAAATTAAATCATGGTAATTTAGTGGCACTGAGTTACTGGGCTAGGCCCTACAGATAAATGTGATGGCAAAAAGCATCTTTATAGTTTTTTTCCAGTAATCGTATCATTATTAGTAGTTTTATATTGTTATTCTGCAGTTAAAGCAAATGAGCAATTATATTGGGGCCATTGAGAAGTCTGATTTTCAAATGATTAAAGAGAGACACACAGGTGAAATTAATAAGGTTAGGTAAGCAATAGGACATAATGCTATAAATGTGTAATGTACTTTACCCTAAAACTAAAGATAAACAACACATATTCTCTGGCTCCAAACACTAAAAGGCACTAGAGATAATGACCATCCCCGTAGCGGCAAACATCCTAGTGCCCAAATCATCATTTTGAAAGGCAACTTCGTACCTAAAAGGAACCACGTGGAACTCTTTGGAGAAATGGCTGGTTTCAGCGCTGGTGTATAAAACGTACAAAATGAGCCTGGAACACGTTTTAATGTCATCAAGCAAGAAACCCAGCAAAACCTTCTGCAGTAATGTCAAAAGGACTCAAAAACAAATCTAAATTAACTCTCAATGACTTATGATGGGATCATATGAGCATAAATAAAGTTACAAGCCACAATAGGGGTGCCTGGGTAGCTCATTCGGTTTAGAGTCCAACTCTTGGCTTCCGCTCAGGTCATGATCTCACAGTTTCATGAGTTCTAGTCCCACGTGGGCTCTGCGCTGACAGCGGGGAGCCGGCTTCAGATGCTCCCTCTTTCTCTGCCCCTCCCCTGCTTGCAGTCTCTCTGTCTCTCTGAAAATAAAGAATCTTTTTTTTAAATGTTTATTTGTGAGAGGGAGAGAGAGAGAGACAGAGCGTAAGTGGGGGAGGGTCAGAGAGAGGAAGACACAGAATCTGAAGCAGGCTCCAGGCTCCAAGCTGTTAGCACAGAGCCCGACCCAGGGATCAAACTCATGAACCGCGAGATCATGACCTGAGCGGAAACCAAGAGTGGACGCTCAACCGACTGAGCCACCCAAGCGCCCCCGGAAAATAAACAATCTTTAAAAAAATTATTATAAAAAGGTTCAAGCTACAATAAATGTAGACACTTTAGATATTTTAATGATGTTGACATCCATAACTTTATAATGATATTAAAAGAATCGTGACTCACTTTTGGAAGATGCGAAGAAAGAAATTCATTATTCTGAAAACTGGTAAATGAGAAATCATCATTTCTCTCGCTTTTCCTATGTGACCCATACCTCCTGAGACCTCATGATAGATTAGGGAGAGAGTGTCTTTGCGAAAGTACCTCAGCTAATAAATGAAAAAGTATGACCGGATGAGAATATCACTATTTAGAAACCGCTAGTGCGTTGTCGGTTCTGGGCAATAGGCGTCAATGGCTGCTAAGAGCCCCACAAAAATGGACGAACAGATAGCAGGTGCTTCTGAGGGAAGCACTCTGTACCACCCGTGGCGCGGTCTTGCCGAAACGAAACAAAATCAGTAAAATTAAACCAAAATTTGAAATGCATCCGATCAAGCCTGTACATCTAATGTTCAATGGATAGAAAATACGAGGGACAGAGAAATATGGCCATGACACCACGGGGGTGCAGACAGCGAGACCAAACTGTGGAAACTCCCACAGACAAAAAAATTATTTCTGCAAAAAAAGGTTACAAAGAAAAATTCGTTATCTGAGAGTCTAGAGATTATATTCAGATTCCTACTTAAACTATCAAAAGGTAACTATTGAAGAATGGGTGTTTGAGGATATTAAAGAATTGTCCTCACTTACTTTTAGAAATAATTTTTAAAATATTTGATTTTTTAATGTTTATTTATTTGGGGGGAGGGGAAGAGAGAGAGGGAGACAGAATCTGAAGTAGGCTCCCACTGTCAGTGCAAAGCCCGACATGGGGCTCAACCCAGGAGGCTCAACCGACTGAGCCACCCAGGCATCCCTAAAATAATATTTTAAGAGGATATTTTTTAAATGTCCCCAAATATTTTCAGGGGCGCCTGGGTGGCTCAGTCAGTTAAGCAGCTGACTTCAGCTCAGGTCATGATCTCATGGTTGGTGGGTTTGAGCCTCCCGTCAGGCTCTGTGCTGACAGCTCAGAGCCTGGAGCCTGCTTCGCATTCTGTGTCTGCCCCTCCCCCACTCATGCTCTGTATCTCTCACTCTCAAAAATAAACATAAAAAAAATTTTTTTAACTATCCCCAAATATTTTCAAATTGAATACTATTATATCTGAGTTTGCTTTAAAATAAGGGTAACTCTGTGGCTGGGGAACAGATGACAAGATCAGTCACAAGTTGATAATTGTTGAAGCTAAATGAGGTGTATGAGGGGTGGTTGTCCTATGCTGTTTTTGTGTATGTTTGAAAATTTCAATAAAATAGTCACAGAATTTCAGTCTGAAGCTGATAAATAAGTAAATAGAATTTGGTTCAATATTTTATTATCAAGCTTTCCATTGTAATCATTTTAGTGTCTCCTGTTCAACCCTCATTTAGAAACAGAATGGTAGAAGGATCTATTCTACATACTACAAAGTCCTTCGACAAAAATATAGCTGAGTTTTCTTCCGCAGTCCGCACATAGGGAAAGGTGGCAAAAACAATCCTTTGGTGTCCCGTCTTCCCTATTCTAGCAGGACAACTTATGTCAGCCAGTTTCAGAAAGGTCATAGTGAGGGGCGCTGGGGTAGCCCAGCTGGTTAAACGTCCAAATCTCGATTTCGGCTCAGGTCATGATCTCATGGTTTGTGAGTTTGAGCCCCGCATCCGGCGCTGCACTGACAGTGAGGAGTCTGCTTGGGATTCTCTCTCCCTCTTTCTGTGGGCCTCCCCTGCTAATTTCTCTCTCTCTCTCTCTCTCTCTCTCAAAATAAATATTTTTTAAAAGTTGTTTAAGAAGGGTCATAATGAAGTTAACAGGATTTATCCTACTGACAGAGTAGCTCCAAGGGGGGAAGAAAGAAGTAAATTAAGTGCTCTGCTGTATAAAACCAAGTGTAAAAAAGATGGGTAGGGGCGCTTGGGTGGCTGAGTTTATCATAGATAGCACAGTGGGACTTCAGAAGTTCTAACAATGCTCAGAATCAGGTAGCCCCATCTTAGTTCTATTTTTATCCAGCCGGAGAAGGACGATAGCTAGTATAAAGCGAGAGGGGCATCAGGATCTAGCCTCAAACAAAGTAGATCTACCAAGAGAGTCTGGGACCCTTTAAGGAATCTAGAACCCTCTCGATCAGTCTAGGAGTTCCAGAAGAGGCCCAATGTAC
The DNA here is from genome assembly GCF_003009895.1 of Hyaena hyaena. NCBI lineage: Eukaryota > Metazoa > Chordata > Mammalia > Carnivora > Hyaenidae > Hyaena > Hyaena hyaena. The sequence continues at coordinate 892,033 of NW_024080872.1, read as the reverse complement.
AAATGAGGGAGCCAAGATAGAAGTCACAGGATATGGATTTAGACAAAAATGATATTGTGGGGCAAGGCTGTAGCTCATGCACTCAGGAGTATCATAGTTGTTCATTGCCGATATTAGCAGCCTGGATAATAGATACGATCAGGAAAACACCTGCCTGGCTGGTCATGCTGGTTTCAAAAAGTAGGTGGATCTAAGCTTGCAGGCTGAAAGCTCTCAGTGCCTCTGGCTAAGCAGGGAAGGGAGAGGCAGGGGCTAACATGCTATGCTCATTTCCATGCTGTTAGCCCTGCTTGTAACGCATGTTTTCCTGTTGAGGTGCCATTATTCATTATTCATCTGTTAAAAATCAGGTCAAGTATCATCTCTTCTGGGAAGCATTTCCCGATCGAGATGGACAAGACTGCTCCTCCTTTAAACCCCAGAGTATCCTGCCTGTAATTCTCTGATGACTTTTACCTTACTTTGCCTTTTTCCTTTCCCTTATATGCTTACCTGGCCCCCAGGAGGTTACCAACCCCTCAAGAGCAGGGATCACGTCCCCATCTTTTTACTCTCCCTCACCGAAGAATAAATGCTTCAAAAGTACGTGTTTGATTGAAAGTTTAAGTGTCTTCCAAGTTGAGAATCTGATACAGAAAGAACTTCAGGTTTAAAATGGTGCTCACTAGCAGTTGCTATTTTGCACTCGCCCACTTTGCAATAATACCTTTAAAGATGGGGGTGGGGAAGGGGGAAGGAGACAAGAAAAAAAGTCACGAGGCCAAAAGAAAAAGACACGGCCCGCAGTCACGTAATTGCCAGAACATGGAATGGTTTTTCTCTAATTATAGGACACAGAGGATAAAATTGAGGATCACAATTAGAAGGCGGTGTTTGCTTTGCAAGTGGAAATGAAGAACACCTGTTGTACTCTGGCACCGGGGACAGGCGTCACCCCTCCTGTGTGTCTGGCCCCAGGACACGTACCATTCAGAAAAACAGACAGCTAAACCAGTGCAATGCAAGTAATTTTTGTGGGGGACCAAGACACTATTGGACTCTTGTATCAGTTTTTACCTTTATAATTCATCCAGGGCCTGTAACGCAAGAAAACAGGGTAGCAAAAAATCCACAAGGAATAGACCCAAGTTCACGAGCTTTGTTTGATTTGATTTCTTATATTTTAGTTAGTTAACATGCTGTGCAGTATTGGTTTCAGGAGAATTTAGGGATTCATCACTTACACAACACCCAGTGCTCGTCCCAACCAGTGCCCTCCTCAGTGCCCATCCCCCATCTAGCCCATCCCCCACCCTCCAGCAGCCCTCAGTTTATTCTCTATTGTTAAGAGGCTCCTTTGTTTGATTTTATGTTAACTAAAAAATTGTTTTAATGTTGATTTCTTTTTGAGAAAGATAGAGAAAGACAGAGTGAGAGTAGGGTGGGGGGTGGGGAGGGGCAGAGAGAGAGGGAGACACAGAATCCGAAATAGGCTTCAGGCTCTGAGCTGTTAGCACAGAGCCCGATGCAGGGCTCGAACTCAGGAACTGTGAGATCATGACCTGAGCCAAAATCAGTTGCTTAACCTACTGAGCCACCCAGGTGCCCCTCACTTTGTTTGCCTTTCAAACAAAGTCCCCTTTGGCAGATCCAGCCACACACACACTTAGGAGAATGAAGTATATGCTAGATCACATCCCCGCCTAAACCAGATGCCCTTGTGCAGAGCGCAACCTGTACAACCAGACTTGGCAGCTGTGAAGAGTCCCAGAACTGAAAGGAAGGGTTAAGGAAGGGTTTAAAACATTAATGAAATGGGGGTGCCCGGGTGGCTCAGTCAGTTAAGTGTCTGACTTCAACTCAGGTCATGATCTCACGGTTCGTGAGTTCAAGCCCTGCATCACAGAGCCTGAAGCCTCCTTTGGATTCTGTGTCTCCCTCTCTTTACCCCTCCCATGCTCATGCTCGCGCTCTCTGTCTCTCAAAAATAAAATTAAAAAACATTAAAAAAATTTTTTTAGTTAAGGAAACAGAGGCAAATTAAGAAACAAAATCAGCAAGCAAAAGACAGGCAAAAACAATGAGAAAAATTAAAAAAAGATTCTATCACAGATAACTGATGTTCCTAAGCAAAGGCTAGAATAAATGGAACAGATACAATTACAAAAGCTATAATAATTGGAAACTTTTCTGAACTGAATAAGTATCAGAGTGCAAAATTCTCAGGATTTAATACAGCAGAAATACTTTTTTTGGGGAAAAAAAAAAGACCTACAGCAACACGCATTCTCACAAATATTTGATTTAAATTAATTAATGATGAAAAAGATCCTCCAAATTTGAGGCATGCATGGGTTGGGGCCAGGTTTTTGTATATAGAAATAAAAATCAGATGTTTCAGACTTCACCTATCTTCCTGGATATACTCAAAAAGCATTGTTAATAATTGTAAATATATACAGAATTCTCTGTTAATAATTGTACAATATGTACAGAATTCTACAGAAGAAACATTCTGCCTCAAGAATTTTATACCTACATGAGTTATCATTTGTTTATATCAGATATGAAATAGCCTGAAAAAAATGCACCAACCAGCAGCCCTTCTTAAAAAAACACATAAGTACTTGGTTACATATTCCAGCCCACCTAGAAATGAAGCTAAATGAAGAAGTTAAGCAAAAGCTATTCTTACCTTAAGGGGACTGCCATTGCTCACCAAATTGAATGAAATACAGACCTTCTCCCCAAAGCATATATAATTAGAACATTTGAATGCAAATGGTGAAAAGGGTTATATTAAAAGAGATCGATGATGAGAAAAACCTAATTGCCTACTAGATCTCAAACTCCGATGGGGTTTGGGGAGATGGACAATTAATAAATGATGGAGGGCATGAATAAATCAACATATAAATAAGCAAAAGAAACCACTGTAAATACTGTTAATACTATGAAGGAAGTAAAGAAGATGAGATGATGGAGAAAAACTGGGTGACCCACATTGAGGGAATAACTTTCTCAGGATGTCACATTGAATCTGAGCCGCAAAGGAGGAGAATGTGAGCAGTTGGGGGAGAGAGGGGCAGAATGCACTATGGGTGAAGGTCACCACCAGTGAGTACACTTGTCTTGTGCAGGGAAGGAGTGTGGCACACTGTGAGAACCAAGCTAGAGCCTCACCAGCTTCTTTCGCAGTGAGCCTGGACACGTTTTGGGTGTTTATTAAAGTTTCCTTATTTATTTTGAGAAAGAGACAGAGAGCGCGAGCGAGCGAGAGGGACAGAGAGAGAGAATCCCAAGCAGTCTCCGCATGAGCCCGATGTGGGGCTAGAACTCATGACCCGTGAGATCATGACCAGAGCTGAAACTGAGAGTCAGACGCCTAACTGACTGAGCCACTCAGGCGCCCCCAAGATCAAGAAGTTTGAGAGTGAGAAGGAATATATGTAATCTGATTTACTTTTCAAAAGGAAAGTATAACTGTTCTGTGGAAATATACCGATGTTCTTTCAAATGACACAAAGACAAATATTTTGCAATTTACATGAATTGTTTCAAAGCACAGAAAAATAAGAACAGCTTCCCACATAATTTTTTGAATAGAACATAACCCTGATACTGAAATCTGGCAAAAATAGCTCAAGGAACAGCAAGCAAGAGATAAATCTCACTCATAATATAGATGAGTTCTAATTAAACTAAGGATAAAACAAATTTATCGGTATATTCAAAACAAAGCATACCATGTCGTCCCAGGGTAATGTAGATCCCAGAGATTTTTCAACATTAGGAAATCTATTAATATAACCCATCTAATTAAAAAGGAAAATGAGAAAAAAAAAAAACCCAGGTAAGTATCAGATGGAAAAACAAAGTCATTGATAAAGTTTTATTACTGATTCCGAAATTTTTAAATAAACCCGGTATAGAAGCAGAGCTCCTTAATAAGCTGTAACTCACCTACTGTAAGCATCCCCATAAAGGATTATCCCAGTATTTTCAACATTTTCCCCCAAATTGCCAAAAAATGTAACAACATCAACAAGAACAACATTTACAGGATTTACCATTTGTAAAACAATGGTGTTGTTTCTTTTAGAAGACTTATCCCCTTTGATTTTCACAGCAATCTTAGGCATTGAGAACTATTTTATCTCCATTTTAGAAAGGCAGAAATTCAGATCACAAAAAGGAATGCCAGGGCGCCTGGGTGGCTCAGTCGGTTACGTGTCTGACTTCAGCTCAGGTCATGATCTCACGATTTGTGAGTTCCAGCCTCACATCGGGCTCTGTGCTGTTAGTGCAGAGCCCGCCTCAGATCCTCTATCTCCCTCTCTCTTTGCCTCTCCCCCGCCGTCTCTCTCAAAAGTAAACAAACATTTAAAAAATAAAAAGTTTAAAACAGAAAGAATAAATTAAGAGAAATTCGATAGAGAAGAAAGGAAAAAAGATGCGAAATCTTCTTTCCTTGTGAATGATAGGATTATATGTTTAAAAGTCCAAGAAAATAAATTTCAAGTGGAATAGAGTTCAGGTAATTGGCCAGATTTTGGGGGTGGGGGGAGGGCAGATTTTTTTTCAGGTACATAATTGTATACATAACAGCAGATAAATACATTGAGACTTACAGTTTTTTTTTTTGAAGTTTATTTATTTTTGAGAGAGAGAGAGAGAGAGAGAACACAAGAAGGGGAGGGACAGAGAGAAAGAGAGATAGAACCCGAAGCAGGCTCCAGGCTCTGAGCTGTCATCACTGAGCCTGATGCCGGGGCTCGAACTCATGAATGGTGAGCTCATGACCTGAGCCGAAACCAAGAGTCAGACGCTCAGCCGACTGTGCCACCCAGGCGCCCCAAGACTTATAGTTTCTGTACCCAATATTGTGAATTTGTTCATTGTCCCCAAACTAATGTATAGATGTAAATCAATTCCAATCAAATACTAAATTCAGTTATTGGGAATTGACAAATGGGTATCAATATTCATAACAATGAATAAAAGGGCAATGGAAAATTTGGAGAAAGTTTTAAGGAAAGACTTGCTCTATCAGATAGATACACATCACAAATCTAAGTAATTAAAATTGTAACACGATTGTAAGTAGAATATCTGATCAATAGAAGAGAATAGAAAGCCTTAAAATATTTTAATGTACAATAATGTAGAATAAAATAAATACATGGGGCGCCTGGGTGGCTCAGTCAGTTAAGTGTCCGACTTTGGCTCAGGTCACGATCTCACAGTTTGGGAGTTTGAGCCCCATGTTGGGCTCTGTGCTGACAGCTCGGAGCCTGGAGCCTGCTTCGGATTCTGTGTCTCCCTCTCTCTCTGCCCCGCCCCCGCTCATGCTATGTCTCAAAAATAAACACTAAAAATATCATTTTGAATAAAGATAAAGTAAATACATTATTTCAAATAAGAGTAAAATGGATTCGTCAATAAATTTCCTGATACAAGTGACTATTTGGAAAACATTCTTATGTTAGAACCCGATATCATTTCACAACACTAGGCTATACGATAGGTAAACCAGAAAATAAAATATAAAACAACAAATACATAATAAATCCAGAAGGGAACAAGTGATTATTTATCAAAACGTGATTTTTGTCATCGAAAACTATTATCATTGTGAGAATTAAAGTACTAAAAAGTGAGTTGAAGGAATGAATATCTGTGCCCAATAGAAATAGGGCATAGTATCTCAAGAGACAGCCACGAAAAGGAAAATATGAATGGTAACTAAACATTAAAAACTCAGCCAGAATAAATGTATGACCTCAGGCAAGATCATACATAAACCTCTAAGTCTCAAAATCCTCAAATGTGCAATGATAAACTAAGGAAGGGAAATAGTTTGTCTTCAATATCCATGAGTGTATACAGATGACTAATCATGAAATATCCACTGTTCTCCTTATAAAGGAGATTGCCTCTTTATAAAGGGTATGCTTCTATTTACCATGCCAAGGAAAAGCAGGATCTAGCAGATTCCCATATGGATTTATTGGTAGAAAAAGTGGGTCGCAATTCCCTCTCAGCATGGCTAAAGTGCAGTTCAGTCATCAATGTATTTTTTCTAATTTTTTAAAGTTTATTATTTCTTTTTAAGAGAGAGAGAGACAGAGACAGAGCATGAGTCGCGGAGGGGCAGAGAGAGAGGGAGACACAGAATCTGAAGCAGGTTCCAGGCTCTGAGCTGTCAGCACAGAGCCCGACACAGGGCTTAAACTCATGAACCGCGAGATCATGACCTGAGCCAAAGTCGGACGCTTAACCGACTGAGCTACCCAGGCGCCCCTCATCAAAGTGTTTTAAAGAATCATTTTTCTACTTGATTTATATAGGTGTTCACAGCCAAGTCCATATTTCTGAGTTGCTGGGGAAAATGACATTAGTTAGATGTTTTTGTCACTTGCAATTACATAAAACACAATTTGACTGATCTTTTCTCTTGGAAATATAATGTCTTAGAAAAGGTTTTGAATTATGTAGACCCTGCATGTCCTTTGTAAAATAATAATAATAACAATAAAATTAATAATAATGAGTACTTTGGTTTTCTGGTTTTTAAATTTTTTTTAATATCTTTCATTTTATTATAGAGAAAGAGAAAATACAAGCTGGGGGTGGGGAGAGAGAGAGAGAGAGAGAGAGAGAGAGAGAGAGAATCTTGAGCAGGCTCCACGTTCAGCATAGAGCCCAAAGTGGGACTTGATCCCACGACCCCGGTATCATGACCTAAGTAAGCTAAAATCAAGAGTCAGATACTCAATGGACTGAGCCACCCAGGCGCCCCATAATAATTTTCTGATGGAAAGAATTGTTCTCACAAGAGAAAAACAAATCCAGAATCGTAGTTTTAAAATCTGAGTAAACTGTTTTTTTTCCTTTCATAGTTTGTTGTCAAGTTGGTTTCCATATAACACCCAGTGCTCATCCCAACAAGTGCCCTCCTCCATGCACATCACCCCCTTCTGCTCCCCCACCTCCATCAGTCCTCACCGAAGTAAACTATTTTTATGAAAAAGATACTAAAATATGGACAGGGGAGCTGTCACAAACCACAAACCTCTTGCTACAACGTGCAGCACATTTATAAAGCTTTTTTTTTTTTAATGGAGAAGAAGAAAACTAAACACTTCACTTACATGGAGTTCAGATTTTGTATCACCCAGAATTTTCTAACCAACGTCTTGACTTAACGAGTGGATGCAGCAACTCAAAGTTTGCTTCTCTGGTATTCCATCTCACAAAAGATTATAAGCCGCAAATTGAAAGGAAGGGGGAGGACACATTAAGAAAACTGTTGGAGACTGACTGTAGTAAAAGAAACAATGGATAGCAAAATTATTAAAACGGGCGCGTGCACAAACACACACAGCCGAGAGCCATTTGCTACGGAGACAAACAGCCCTACAATCTTAATGGCCCCTGGGGTTGTCAGGGCATTACAAGTCTGAGCAGTGATTATAGGCATAATAACAGCTACTATTGACCGAAAATGTATTATGTACACAGATACTAGGAGAAGGATTTGAGACGTGCCTTTTCACTTCATCCTCCTAACAGTCGTATGAGACGGGCACCATTATTATCTCAACATTATAAACGAGAAAACAGAAAGATTAAGCAATTGTCAAAGGTCACAAAGACCAAAAGCAATAAAAGTTGGCTTGAATTCCGGGCATTTCTGACTCGAAAGCCTCTGGGGCTTATCTCTTCTGCTGTCTGGCCTTCCCCAGACAAGTTCACAGACTACGTGTTGCACAGCCTGAGTCTCCATTTCTTCTTCAATATCACTTGTCAGTCATTCATCTCGCAAACATATGGAGCGATTAATGGCATTACCATGACTCTTGGGACTGTCCTGAAGGGGCTCGACCTCCCCAGGGAGGAAGCACATAAGTAAAATAATTATCAGCAATGCACGAAAGTAGCCCTAGCATTTTTCGTGATTGGTGGAGGGGATGAATTACCAGTAAGTGCTTGAGATTCTTTGCAATGGAATCTAATTTCAGTGCATATTTCATTTCGCCTTTATTCATAGTTCTCAAAAATATACTGCCTCCTGAAATCCTGATGCCATTTCTGCCCGATCTTAATGAATGATGGGAAAGGGGGAGGGAATTCTAAATACAGAGAAGAGAATGCACAAATGCAGGAAAGCAACAGAGAATAACAATGAATTCGGTGCCCAGAGGGTTCTGGATAGCTCGTTCTCAAACTGGAACCATTTGGAGCACCTTCCAGAAAAAAAAAAAATCAGATTTCTGGTCCCCATTCCAGTGATTCTGATTCAGAATCTTGGGTGGGGCCCAAGAACCCGAATTCCAAGCAAGCTTCACTCTCTTACCTAGATGAATCTGATGCACGAAATGGGGAAGAAACCCTAGGAAGCGATGAAAGGCAGACTCTGGAAGTTTAACGGCTTTGTTCATCTTAGGTGTCATGCCTGAGGCAGCCCCTTGGGCTCCAGCTCTGGCTCTTCTGTGGGGTAACTTACTATTCTTGGGACAACAGGCCACAGACCATTGAGCCATTTGACCTGTGAGCTTCACGCATCCATCCAAGCCCAACTGCCAGTGGTGTTTTTTCTTAGCTTCGGCTCTAGAGCAGTATTCAGGATGAAGCTAAGGTAACCATCTAGTGGGTTCTGCTCACCAGGAGAATGAATACACCAACAGCTCTTCGTGGATGTCAGTTACTGGCCAACGCTGGCCTTAAACAACCCCGCACAGATACCCACATACAAGTGCCCCACCCCCATCATGCCCTTTCCTCGCTTGGCAAATACCAGCTCCGCAAGATTTTTCATGTACCACAGGTGGCCGAGAAACCAAACAGGAACGATGTATCTTTCAGGAATGACTTGCAGACCTTTGGCCCCAAAGGTATGAAATGGAGCCAATTTCTGCCTATTCTTTTTTTTTTTTTTAATATTTATTTATTTTTGAGAGAGAAGCAGAGTATGAGCAGGGGGAGGCAGAGGCGGGGGGGAGGGGGAGACACAGAATCCGAAGCAGGTTCCAGGCTCCGAGCTGTCAGCACAGAGCCCAATGCGGGGCTTGAACTCACAGACCGTGAGATCATGACCTGAGCCGAAGTTGGACGCTTAACCGACTGAGCCACCCAGGCGCCCCAAAACACCAACTTTAAATTCTCCCTCTGAGACTTTCAAACAGGAAGGTGCGGTATAGAAAAACAATGACTACACCACAACAACATTTAGGGCCGATTTAATGCTTGACCGGTATTTATTAAGCAACCGACCTGGTTTTGGAGCTGTGCAAAGTGTTATAGGAAAGGGAAAGACATTACTCTTGTTCCCAGACAGCTTAAAGGCTAGGTGTGAGAGATAGAAAACCAAAGCACACAGAATTGTGTCTTTACATTCTGTACCCAATTCCAGTTTAGACCTGGTGGGGGGCAGTTTCCCCCACACCAGTAACAAGCAACGCCCCAGATACCAACTAGCGTCCCGTTGATTCAGCTCGACTCTGACACTATCGGCCCAGAGATAGCATCAGATCCCGCGGGTTAAGGGCTCATTCCTGCAAGAGTCCTCCCCAGACGCACACGCTTCAGATGCCAGTTGCAAACCCCTGTTGGTGACCTGTGCTTCTGCCTGACCGGCTAGAGATCAGAGGTTGCAGCTGCCGCCTCTGTGGGTTTTATTAATGAGTGAGAGTGCCATTAATTTGCTCACAGAACTAGAGAAACATTCTGCTTACCAGATTACCGGTTGTAGGATAACAGGATGTTAACTCAGTAACAGCCAGAGGAAAGAATGACGTGGGAGGACGTATGGGGATGGGTACGAAACCGCCATTCTCTCCCCAAGCGCTCCATTCTCCCCAAATCCCCATGTGCTCACCAACCCGGAAGCTCTCACCAACCCGGAAGCTCTCCAAACCCAGTCCTTTTGGGCTTTCATGGAGGCTTCATTAGCTAGGCTTGATTGATTAAATCATGGGCGTGATCCATTCAGCCTCCAGTCCCTCTCCCCTCCCTGGAGGTCAGGGGGCAGGACTGAAAGTTCCAACCCTCTCAGTGCAAGGTTGGCTCTCTGGGCAACCAGCCCCCATGCTTAGATGCTTTCCATAAGTCGCCTCATGAAGATAACAAAAACACCTTTGTCTTTCACCACGTAGGAAATTCCAAGGGTTTTAGAAGCGCTGTGCTAAAACTGAAGGCGTAGACCAAATATGTATTTCTTGCATGTCACAAGATCAACACTCACCAACTGTACCATATCCACCACAGCCATACGGTTCACACACACCACACATAACCAACACCACGCAAACACCAAGCCAACACAACACTGAAACACAGACACACCGCACACGGCAGACATCACACATACACAACACATATACACACAGCACACACATAGAGAAACAGTATACACACAGCACCTGTAGAACATACACACACTCAACACATATCACGCACACACAACACCAACATGCCATCTATACAACACACACACACACACACAAACGACAACAAATCACAAGATCACATTATGTCAAGGTGAACTGTAATGGTCAGTTTTACCACCATCAGGATACTTCCTTCACTCTGGTTAACTTTGTAGGTATGAATGTGTGTGTCGGTGCGTGCCTGTGTAAGGAACGGGGAGGGGGGGGGTGGGGGGGTTCTTGGCTCGAGAGCCCAACTAGGCGGAAAGGAAGATACCAGGAAGTTAGTGACAAAGGCTTTCCCCCAAGGTCATTCGTACAATAGGGATACAAAGACAGGACAAAATATTTAGAAAACTATTCAAATCACAAACAACAACAAAAGTGAATTCATCTATAATCAGCAACAGCTATACACAGCTCTATACACTAAAACTTCAATTAACCAATCAAATTACTTAACATTCATATTTCCCCCACGTTCTACATTTAAGGAAAAGGCAATGGCAAAAGCAGTAAATATAGAAAAGTTCAACAATAATAATATCTGTTAGTTATGTCCAAGAGTCAAAGAGACTTACCTCTTTCATTTAATTAACAATCCTCTTGGGGCGCCCGGCTGGCTCAGTTTGTAGAGTATGTGACTCTTTATCTCAGGGTTATAAGTTTGTGACCCTCATTGAGTGTAGAGATTACTTAAAATCTTTTTTTAAAAAAAGGCACTGCATAAATTATTGAGAATGATAAAGTATATTTGCAGATCACTAGACTGTTGGCAAAATACTATTCCTATATGTCATCTCATTGAATCCTTACACCACCCCATGAAATAGAAACTTATACGATTCATATATTACAAATGAGGTAATCGAGGCTCTTGTAATCCTAAATCAGTGAAAAGACCCTCAGTCATCAAAAAAAAAAAAAAATCGCTTTACTCAGTGTATTATTTTTACTAAAATGAAAAAGTCACCCTAGACACTTTAAAAAGATTTTAAACAAACAATGAAAGAAATCGAGCACTGAATAATATATAGAACTATGGAATCACTATATCGTATACCAGAAACTAATATAACACTATGTTAACTACACTGGAATTGAACATAAAAATAAAATAATTTTTAAAATGTTAAAAACCAAAACCAGTGACATTTCTTCAGGTATAAGGAGAACAAAAATGTTGTTGTACCTCAGAGAAATCAAAAATTTTAATTAAAAAAAGAATCGAAACAAATCAAAACAGTTTACAATTTTAAACAGAATTTTCGAGTTCATTTGAAATTTTGAATTGCGAACACTCGTACGTGTTGTACGACAACCAAGCATTACAGATAACCAAGGTCTTATTGGATATAATCTTTGGGGAGCATTTCATCCTATGAAATGATCAGGAACCAGTTGGAGTAGGTCTGACGGTGGAGGTGAGATGTTGAAATCTCACAGACATAAACGATGAAGGGAGAGTCAAATCCAGGAGTTAGAAAGTCAAATAGCGGGCCAAGAAAACCAAAGTTAAAAATGGACAGGTTTGTTTGGTTGAAGACAGACATGAATTGGTGGAGAGGAGAGTCTGAGCTCAGTGTAATGAAGCCTGCTTAAAAATGTCCAGCTAAGTGTTGTCAACAAGGCCACAATTACTCTGTATTTCGGTATAAAAAGCTCACAGATTTTTCATTTTGAACTGTTCCATGAACCTTTGTGCAACGCGCTCACGTTATAATGGTAAGAGCGTGGGATTTGGAACTTGACATACTTAGGTAGAAAATATAGGTCTGACATATACCATTCAAGTGGTCTTGGCCAAGTCACTGTCTTTTCACAAGTTTCTGCAGAACAGAGTGGTTAGAGTCTGGACTAGAGTAAGACCAGGTGTGAATCCTAGTTCTTGCACTTACAAGCTGTCTGGTTTAGGGCAAGCTAAATAACCTCCCCGTGCCTAAGGTTCCCCATCCATTAATGTCACAGGGTTTTATTAGGAATAAATAACATGCTTTCGGCACCCAACACAACACCACACACTTATACAAGCCCAATAAACAGCGGTGATTGTTATTTCCCTTAGTCTGAGAGTAAATGGAAGTTTCTAATTATTAAGCAAAGGTAGCAGGTGTGGCTGGTAAATTCAACCAACATATATACATCTACTGTGTCACAAATCCCTCCCATGAAACATGAGAGTCTCACCACAATGCATAAAAAAGCTCACTTCGACCTCAGTAAATAGTGTATTTTTACAAGGCCTTCTTACTGAAATGTGTTCCTGGAATAGTTGAGATTTGCTAATAAGGAACACCTCTCTCAGTCTAAAAGATGTATCTGGCACTCTCCCTTCCAAAGTGCGGGACCAGGGGCACCTGGGTGGCTCAGTCGGTTAAGCGTCTGACTTCGGCTCAGGTCACGATCTCACGGTTCGTGGGTTCAAGCTCCGTGTCGGGCTCTGTGCTGACAGCCAGCTCGGAGCCTGGAGCCTGCATCAGATTCTGTGTCTCCCTCTCTCTCCGCCCCTCCCCCACTCATGTTCTGTTTCTGTCTCAATAATAAATAAACATAAAAAAACAAAATTATAAGAAAAACAAAGTGCAAGACCAGTTAAAAAGCACAGAATAAGTGAGGTTGAGCTCAGCTGAACTCAAGAACTGGAGACAGGATAACAACCAACCAGTTGCTGTTTGGTTAGCCCGGCAAACCAGCACAGTGAAAATGGTATATGATTTGGGGCCACGGAGACCTGAGTTGGAGTGTTGGCTATTGGACTGAATAATGTCTCTGAATCGTGAATTCCTCATCTATAAAATATGGATAATAATATCTGCCAATCAAGAATTTTGGTGAAGACTAGAGATATCTAAAGCACCTAGCTAGGGCCAATAGTAGATGCTCTATGAAGGAATTCTTTACTATTACAAACTGTATTTAATTTCTAGTCTCCACATTAACTGAGGTGGTAAGCAGTCTGTTTTCTATTTATTTATTAATGTTTTTTGCTTTTTGAGAGAGACACAGAGCATGAGCAGGGAAGGGTCAGAGAGAGAGACACACACAGAATCTGAAGCAGGCTCCAGGCTCTGAGCTGTCAGCACAGAGCCCGACGCGGGGCTGGAACTCACGAACCGAGAGATCATGAAATGAGCGGAAGTCGGACGCTTATATGACTGAGCCGCCCAGGTGCCCCGCCCCTGTTTTCTTTTTAATCACACCTTTCAATGTGCCCGTAATGAGAACTGTTGCAGCAGAGGACGGCCAGCCAACATTCAGCCACCCTAGTTTAAAACCGTATCAGGGGTACAGAGTGGGGCAAAACCGGTGAAAAGCCTCAAACTTCCAGCTATAAAATAAATACTTCACGGGGATGTAATGGACAGCATAGGAAATATAGTCTATAATATTGTAGTTATTTTGTGTTGGATCAGATGGTGACTAGATCTATTGTCATGATCATTTTGCAATGTATAACAACATCAAATAACTATGTTGTGTATCTGAAGCAAATACAATATTGCATATCAATCATAATTCAATAAAAAATTTAAAAATAATAGAAAAAATAATTTAAAAAAAACCAGAGCTATGTGAGGGCGCCTGCATGGCTCAGTCAGTTAAGCGTCCAACTCTTAAGGTTGGGTTATGATCTCACAACTCTTGAGTTCAAGCCCCACGTTGGGCTCTGTGCTGACGGTACAGAGCCTGCTTGGGATTCTCTCTCTCCCCCACCCTGTGTCTGCCCCTTCTCCACTCTCGCTCTGTCTCTCTTCCTCTTTCAAATATAAATAAGCATTAAAAAACAAACAAACAAATCAGGGGCACCTGGGTGGCTCAGTCGGTTAAGCGTCCAACTCTTGGTTTTGGCTCAGGTCATGATCTCACGGTTTGTGAGTTTGAGCCCTACATCGGGCTCCATGCTGACAGTTTGGAGCCTGCTTGGGATTCTCTCTCTCTTTCTCTCTCTCTCTCTGCCTCTCCCCCACTTGCTCTCTCTGTCTCAAAAATATATAAATAAACTTAAAAAAAAAGAAAACTTAAAAAATAGTGTAATGTGTAGTTACTTCATTGTTTAAAATAAAATAATAAAAGTACCCATCTTGGAATCACTAATAATTCACATTTTTTAATTTTTGTTTTATTTTATTTTATTTTTTAAATATTTATTTATTTATTTCTGAGAGATAGAGACCGCGTGAGCAGGGGAGGGCCAGAGAGAGAAGGAGACACAGAATCCGAAGACAGGCCCCAGGCTCTGAGCTGGCTGTCAGCACAGAGCCCGACGCGGGGCTCGAACTCACAAACCGTGAGATCATGATCTGAGCCGAAGTCGGACACTCGACCGACTGAGCCACCCAGGCGCCCTTAACTTTTGTTTTAAATAGGCTTCACGCCCAGCACAGAGCCCAGTGCAGGGTACAAACTCATAAGCCTGAGATCCAGACCCGAGCTGAGACTGAGAGACAAACGCTTAACCGAGTGAGCCACCCAAGTGCCCCTGGAGTCGCCAATAATTCTTAAATTTGTGTTAGCTGATGCTTTCCACTCCTTCACTAAGTCTCTTGATTTTTGCAAGAAGGAAAAAAAGAATTGCTGTCAGTTTCTATCATTTTTATTTTTTTTCCCTATACTCCGAGAGGGGTGATAGGAAACAAACATATTGGGGCGCCTGGGTGGCTCAGTCGGTTGAGCGCCCAACTTCAGCTCAGGTCATGATCTCACCGCTCGTGGGTTTGAGCCCCGTGTCCGGCTCTATGCTGACAGCTCAGAGCCTGGAGCCTGCTTCGGATTCTGTGTCTCCCTCTCTCTCTGCTTCTCCCCTACTGGCACTGTGTCTGTCTCTCTCTCTCTCAAAATAAATAAACATCTAAAAAGTTGTTTTTAAAAATATTGTGGCGTATACAGGAAAAAATAAAGGAAATGGACATTTACTGAGCTCCAACTATGTGCCCGGCACTGTGCTGGGCATATACATGCATGATCTCATTTTAGCAGTATAATATCCTTAACGCACAGGAATTCTTTTTATCCCCATCTGTAAGCTGGGGAACTGGGCTTAAATACCTTGCCCATATCACAAAGCTTGTGTCTCAAACAGAAACGGAAATGAACACTTGGCTCTTTTCCTTATAAGAGAGAGGCTGAACCGAGAATGAGGACCAGTCTTTGATCTGAGACAACCAGCCTCCGGCCACTGTGAAACGGCAGTGTCAATTTCACTTCTACAGCAAGGTGCGTTCCGCGTTCACCCATAGAATTAGCGGGCCTAACTCCAAAAGATTTGGGCCCATTTCCTTCCCTAATTCCTCTTAACTTGCGTAAGTCAGTTGGAGCTCTGCTGCCCATTGTTCCCTTTAGCCTATTTGTCCTGAGGATTTACTAATTCAATTATTTTATTCTTTCAATATTGATCTTCACACCGTATTCCAAGCCTTCGCTGGTCCTGTTCCCTGAAGCGCAATGATTTCCCATCAAGTTTTAATGCTGCAGTGCGCTCAACTAGATCAACATCACCTTCTCCTTGGTATTCATCTGCTCAGATTTCCTGATTAGACTTTAAAATTAGATCTCTCTGCTGCCTGAGGCAGGGCCTTCCACTTCCCTGAAATGGCGATTTCAGCACTTTCTCAAGAAAGGGACCGTATGATCCAAGTCTGATGCAGTTGATTGGTTTCAAATGCAGACCGACCACACCAAAAAAGTCATATTATAATGACTACTGATTCAAGGATCCTCAGCTTTTTGTAGGGGCGCTGGGTGGCTCAGTCCGTTAAGCCGCCGATTCTTGATTTGGGTTTAGGTCCCGGTGTCGCGGTGTTAACCTTGAGCCCCGCATGGGGCTCCTGCACTGAGTGTGGAGCTCCCTTGAGATTCTCTCTGTCCCTCTCTCTCTCTGTTCCTCCCCCACTCTCTCTCTCTAAGAAATAAAGATGTTTTTGAATAATAAAAGTTTTTAAAAGAATCCTCAACTTTTTGTAGCGTATTATGAAATATTTTATTTTTAAAAAGGCTTAGGAGAGCACAGAGTAGATGAAGGGTCGTCAGATTGACAGGAGTGGGGGAGTGAATGAGAACGATATGAAATCAGGTCAGAAACATTGGATTATAGCACTTCAAGAAATGACACTTGAGAAATTAAATGTCACTTTTGCTGTTGAGGGCCTATCTTGTCTTTTCTGACAACCTACATAATGACAAATCCAAGATCCACCTTTTAGATCCAGATAGATCGTGTATGATTGGAAAAACATGCCAGGGGAATCTGCCAACATATTTGACAGGAGGTGTTATGGTATACAGGTGATTGAGCGCCGGACTAGGACTAGAAAGATCCAGTCCCATCAGGAGAGCAGTGTTGGTCAAGCAGTGAGAAGAGAAAGCTGTGGTTAAGTAAGGGGGGAGGGAGGTTTGGGAACGGGCCAAACCAACAAAATTGTTGGTGGGGACTTCTTACAGCCAGAGTCGTGATTACAAGTCACTTGGAAGGTAGCATGGGAAGTGGGAGAGTGGTTCTAGAATAAAGGAAAATTGAACTTCGTTTTTTTGGTCAACATCGTAATTTCTAGCATAATACCTAACAATTTAGTTCTTACCATATGCCAAGCATTCTGCTAAGCACTGTAGGCAGATTTTCTCACTTGATCCTTTGAAACAATCCTGTGTGTTTATAGATAGGACAATGAAGCTCAGAAAGGCTAGGTGATTTATTCAAACTCCCGCAGCACTTAAGTAGTCGAATTGGGGTTCAAATCTAAGTATTCTGTTCTCCAGAGTCTGTGCTTGTAAACATTATGTTCTATTGGGTTTCCAGTGTAAACAGAAGGAAAGAAACCAGAATATAAAGAGCCTCGAATTGCTTGGAGAGGGTTATAATTGACGGAGTATGGTCCCAGAAAAAGAGCGAATAGAAAGATGGGAGATATTTGCCTTGGAAATGAAAGGAAAACAGCTTTCTTCTAGAATAAGAAGGAAAGAAGCTCAGCAAAAAAGGAAGAGGGGCGCCTGGGTGGCTCAGTCAGGTAAGCATCTGACTCTTGGTTTTGGCTCAAGTCATGATCTCAGTTTGTGAGCTCGAGCCCCGCGTCAATAGTGAGGAGCCTGCTTGGGATTCTCTCTCTCCTTCTCTCTCTGGCCGCCCCCCACTTGCACTTTCCCCCTCAAAATAAATAAATAAACTTTTTTGTAAAGGAAGAAACAGAGAGGTTTTGAAATGGAGAAAATAGATCCTGAGGGAGCACACAATGTCTAAGTCAGGTAGCATGCCACAATCTAAAAAGTCTGGAACAGTAATTGGTTATTGGGGTAGAGGCTGGATAAGAAGACAAGAATTTTTAATTATAATGAGGGCCCTCTGAGACTAGGGAAGATGAATTTTCAATGAACTCCATGAACATGGTTTGATCATTTTCTCAACAATCGTTTTTCAATTGATAATTTTCTATAGGGATTACCCTTAGAGCCCATGATGTAGTCTGTGAAAAGCAGCAGGCTTTAGCCAGGGCAGGATAAACAAAGAAAAGATAATAATAAGTTCAAAGGGACGGGGGATTCCAGGAAGGGACCTTGAAGGTAGCTATGTCATCGATCGCTCAAGCCACTGCCTCTGTTCTACCTTGGTGGTTATACTGTGCAGGACACATCAGAGCTTCAAGATCGGCAGGAGGAATGTCAGTTCTTGGGGAAGGCCCCAGGAAATTGGGCCACTAGACACATAGATCATCTTTTTTCCTCCACGGGAAGAAACTGAGAGCCAGGACTTTTCATCTGCGCATGCCGTGCTGAGCAGGGATAAGGATCCATGGCACAAGCTACCACCTCCATTCTTCCCCGGGCAGCCAGTCCATGCTGGACTCAAGAGGTCGATACCAGTAAGGCAGAAGTTACTTCTCTCGGAGTGGCCTCCAGCACTTGGGCCACTAGGTGAGGCTGGGAGCCAGGGAGTCTCTTCCTGCTATGGTGCCGATGCACTGAGAGCAGGGTCTTCATGTCACGGTGTCCTGAATCTCCCTACCACCTTCGGTGAGTCCGAGTCTCGTTTCCATTGGTTTCTATCCCTCACGAATGGAATGTACCCGTGAATTCCCGCTGAATCAATGTTTGCTGAGGAAAGAAGGGTTTAGGACTTCCTACTCTGCCATCTTGCTGATGTCAACTGCCCCTCAAACTCTTTGTTTGTTTGTTTTCTTTCATGGGTATTCTTTGTCTTTCAGCAGATTCCCACAAAAAGGTACATGAAAGTTCGATTATTTTTTTACTTGACATATCTAAACATGGTTTTTTGTCCCTCTCTTGCTTGATTGCTACTTTTTGAGTGAGTATGGAATTTTACATGACAACCGATTTTCTTTCAGAATTTTGAAGGAATCGCTACGTGGTCTTATAGCTCTCTCAGCATTGCGGTTGAGCCCTCAGATGTCATTTTGAGTCTTGATCTTTTGTGAATAACCTACTTTTTCCTACCTGGGAGTTCTTACTGCTGTCTCTTTATCCCCATTGTTCTGAAATTTCGCTATGATGTGCCTTTCTGCGGATGTTTTTCCACATATTGTTCTCAGTGGGCTCATTCAATCTGGAAACTTGTGCCCTTTAGTTCTGGGAAATGAAAATGATCTTGAATCACTTCTTTGAATTAAGTCCTCTCCCTTTCACATTCTTCTCTTATTACCGAATTCATATTAGTCAAGTACTTCACTTCCTAAGGAGATCCTCCAGTTTTCTTAAATTTTCTGTCTTTATGTCTTTTTATCCAGTTTGATTTTCCATGCAAGTCCCTCAGCTTTGTCTTCCATTCACTCATGGATTGTTTCATTTCTGCTAACACGCATTTAAGAGCTAGTCTGTATAAACTTGATGTTAAAATTGTACAAGGCTGTAGTCTCAATGGTTTATTTTTGCTTTTATTTCCCTTGCATCAGGAGACATATCTAGAAAAATGTTGTGATGGCCGATGTCAGAGACGTTACTGCCCATGCTCTCTTCTAGGATTTTTATGGTTTCGGATCTCACATTTAGGTCTTTAATCCACTTTGAGTTTATTTCTGCACCTGGTGTAAGAAAATGGTCCAGTTTCAGCCTTTCGTATGTTGCTGCCCAGTTTTCCCAGCACCATTTGTTGAAGAGACTGTCTTTTTCCCACTGCATATTCTTTCCTGCTTTACCAAAGACTAACTGGCCATATAGCTGTGGGTCCATTTCCGAGTTTTCTATTCTGTTCCATTGATCTGTGTGTCTGTTTCTGTGCCAGTGCCATACGGTCTTGGTCCCTAGAGCTTTGTAATGCAACTTGAAGTCGGGGACTGTTGATGCCTCCAGCTTTGCTCTTCTTTTTCAAGATTGCTTTGGCGATTTGGGGTCTTTTGTGGTTCCATACAAGTCTTAGGATTGTGTATTCCAGTCCCGTGAAGGATGCTGTTGGTATTTTGCTACATTAAATGTGTAGATTGCTTTGGGTAGCATTTTAACAATATTTGTTCTTCCAATCCATGAGCATGGAATGTCTTTACATTTCTTTGTGTCATCTTCAGTTTCTTTCATCAGTGCTTTATAGTGTTCAGAGTACAAGTCTTTGCCCTTTTTGGTTAAGTTTATTCCTGAATATTTTATTTTTTTTGGTGCAACGGTAAACGAGATTGTTTTCTAAATTTCATGAAAAGCAATTCTTAAGATACATTATTGGAAATAATAATCAAATTCATAAAGTTTGGGGGATACAATATCCATATACAAGAGTAAATAGCAGCCAAAATGAAGTAGAAAGTATAAATGAAAAAATAATCCTCTTCAGAATACCATCAATGTATTTTAATAATTTACCTTGCTACCTTAGACTAAAATTAGAAAAGCAATAGACAGCCTTTAAGAAGAGAATGATGAAACAATTCTAAAGAAGGTACAAAGAAGACTTGATAGAGAAACATGGCGATCATGAATGGGAAGATTCAATTCTGTAAACATGTGAGATAACCCCAAATTAAGCAATCTAGTGTCCTTTCAATCCTGATAGGATTTTATTTTTTTATTTTTAATTTTTAAAGCTCTAGGTGAAAAAATTTTTTAAGTTTATTTACTTATTTTGAACGGGGGGAGGGGGGGAGTGGCAGGGAAAGGGGAGAGAGAGAGCAAGAATCCCAAGCAGGCTCTGCGATGTCAGCGTGGAACAGGAGGTGGGGCTCAGTCTCACAAACCCATGAGATGATGACCTGAGCCGAAAGCGAGAGTCAGATGCTTCACCAACTGAGCCATCCAGGAGCCCCACCCAATATGATTGTAGTACAAAGTGGTTAGAAAACCCACATGGCAGAATAAACATAAAGAAGAAGAAAGGGAGTTCTTGAGAAAAAACAAAGAACAGATAAGGACTATTTGCCCTACTGAACACTAAGGTTACTATTATGCGATAGTATTTAGTTATTCCACTTCTGGTTATATAGTGGACATAAAGCTAATCTACTGCAAAATAGCAAAATCGTTCTTTAAAAAAAAACCTCTGCTATATTACTGGTATTACGGGAAATGGGGAAAATTATCTTAAAGAAAAAAAATTAAAGAAAATTTCATTTTTATAAGCCCTGAAAGGATAGTTATGGAGTAAGTATGTAAGAGGGGTAGACTGCCCTGAAACAAATGCATTTCAACACTATAATCTGGAATTCGAAGTTTGGCCTAGATACAAAGTAGTTGTTAGGCTAAGCGACTACCAGCTTACTTTGAAGTGTGGAACAGGGTTCAAGTCCCTCTTGGTTCCATGTCAGTAGTACTCCCAAGACTACTTGCAGAAAAGAAAAAATCAGATTTCCTATAGAAGAGAGAACCTTCAGTTTAGAACGTCAGTATTTCCTGAGATAAATATCGATTAAATTAGTTCACAGCGAAAAACAATCCATTAATACAAGGACAGGAGTCAAGTGAGATCGCAAATATCAAATTTAGACAGCTTTCCTCTAAGGACTTTACATCCGGAAATTATCACATTCAAAATACAAAGTATCAGTGATGTTTGGAATGAAGAAGTGTGTGTATCTATCGGTCAGAGTTGCATCAGAGAAGCAGAATCAACAGGGTATGTATTCTCTCTCTCTCTTCCCCATCCCCCCCCCCCCCCCCCCCCCAACCTAGTGCCCCTGCTTCCGGGCTGTCTGCCCTACAGATTTTGGACTTTCTTAGTCAATCCCTGTGATGACAAGTCCAAAATCCAGAGAGCAGGCACGCAGGAAGCAAAGTTCATGGGCTCGTTCAAACCCTACAGGCATGGGCTGAGGCTATTGCCTGCAGATAGTATTTCTTTTCTTTCTCTTAGGGAAATGTCACCCCTGCTTTTAAGCCCTTCCAGAAAATACCATCAGGTCCACCAAGATGATCCTAGATAATCTCCCTTACATAAAATCAACTGAATAGAACTTCTAGTTGTATCTGCAAGATGCCTTCAATCCAACACCTAGATTATTGCTTTATGGAAGAATTGGGTACTGCAAACCAGCCAAGTTGACATATCGATAAAGACAATACATAAACTCTAGACAAAGTACCAAATTCAACCACCTGAAGGCTCTGGAGAATAAACAAAATCCAGGCATATTTTGTACAAAAATTGAAATTTGAAAAAAAAATAAACCAACATGAATGAATTTATTGTTTTTACAAATGTAGCCAAAGTATAGATCACAGTAGAGGTACAACATGAGGTCACAAACATTGTGGTTTTTTATTTTTAAATTCTTTTGATATTCTTTTTTTTAAATGTTTATTTATTTTTGAAAGAGAGTGTGCAAGTGAGGAAGGGGCAGAGAGAGAGGGAGACACAGAATCCGAAGCAGGCTCCAGGCTCTGAGCTGTCAGCACTGAGCCCAATGTGGGGCTCCAATTCACAAAATACGAGATCATGAGCCAAAGTCAGACACTTAACCAACTAAGCCACCCAGGCATCTCCAAAATTGTGTGTGCGTGTTTTTTTAAATGCCTGTTTTCGGTCCTACAGAACCAGAGAACATAGCCACTAACCCACAACAGCCACTGGAAAGTGAGGAGGGAATCCTAGAGAAGAGAGAGGGAATGAAGGGAAGCCTAAATGATGTGTGTGAACACTGCCTGAATTTCTGTCTGATGGGTGAGCCAAGCATGTGTAGGACCCTCTAGAAAAAGTAGTTAACACTTTTGAAAGAGACCTGGGATTAGAATTTCTGTCTTTCCAAGCAAGACAAAAATTTCCATTTGAGCCTAAAGAAGATATCTGCTTGCTAAATAAAAATGTCAACACTCTTCGAAAGATGTTCAATGAGTTAACAGAAAAGACAGACGGAAGTAGTGAAACGATAGGGAACCTAAACCGAAAATTATGAAAAAAATTACCTACGTTTCACTCCTTAGCCTGGAGATGAAAAATGAATTGAAAATGGATCGCTGATGTTCAACGTAAAACGTAAAGCTCTAACTTTTTAGAAAAAGCAGGAGAAAATCTTTAGAATGTAGGGCTAGGCAGCAAGTTCTTACACGTGACACCAATAGTGTGATTCACAAAAAGAAAAATCGCTGTTTGAACTTTGTCAAAATTGGAAAGTTTTGCTTTCCATAAAACGCTGGATAAAAAAGACAAGCTGTGGACTGTCAGAAACTACTTCCATAACGTGTATCTAGCAAATGATTGGTATCAGGAAGATATAAGGAACTCTCGGTGCTTGACAGTAAGGAAACAAATAATGCACTTAGAAAATGGGGAAAGTACATGAACAGATATTTCACTAAAGAGGCTACATAGATGGCAAATAGGCACATGAAAAGACACTCAACGTCAATGGCATCAGGAAAATGCAAGTGAAAGCCACAGTGAAATATTACTATCCACATCAGAGTGGCAAAAATACAAAATTAGGGCGCCCGGGTGGCTCAGTCAGTTAAGTGGCCCACTTCGGGTCAGGTCATGATCTCACGGTTGTGGATTCGAGCCTTGCGTCTGGCTCTGTGCTGACAGCTCAGAGCTTGGAGCCTGCTTTGGATTCTGTGTCTCCCTCTCTCTCTGCCTCTCCCCCGCTCATGCTCTGTCTTTCAAAAGATGAATAAATGTTAAAAAATTTTTTTAAAAATACAAAGTAGTAAAAAAATGTCAAATATTGGTGAGGATGTGGCAACATCGTTGGGAATGTAAAATAGCCATGCTGGAAACCATTTTGGCCACTTCTTTAAAAACTACAATGCAACACCATACAGATGAGCAACTGCACTCCTCGACATCTGTGACATAAAAATGAAAACTTATATTTACATAAAATCTTGTACACAACTGTTTTTTTTTAAAATCTTTTATTTATTTCTAGGAGAGAGAGAGAGAGAGAGAGACAGCATGAACAGGGGAGGGTCAGAGAGAGAGGGAGNGAAATCCACCCTGGGAAATTTCCCCACTGCTATATATACATAGGTCAATTATAAAATAATCTGCTTCATGTACTTTTATTTTTAAGTTTATTTATTTTTATTTTTTTTAAATTTTTTTTTAATGTTTTTATTTATTTTTAGGAGAGAGAGAGAGACAGCGTGAGCAGGGGAGGGTCAGAGAGAGAGGGAGCCACAGGCTGAAACAGGCTCCAGGCTGTGAGCTGGCAGTCAGCACAGAGCCCGACGCGGGGCTCGAACCCACGAACTGCGAGATCATGACCTAAGCGAAAGTCGGACGCTTAACCGACCAAGCCACCCAGGCGCCCCTGTACACAACTGTTGATAACAGATTTGTTTGTAAAAGCCCCAAATTGGAAACAACGGAGATGCCTTTGGGGCACGTGGGTGGCTCAGTCAGTTAAGCATCCAACTTTGGCTCAGGTCATGATCTCGTGGTTTGTGAGATGGAGCCCCGTGTCTGGCTCTGTGCTGACAGCCCAGAGCCTGCTTGGGATTCTCTCTCTCCCTTTCTGTCTGCCCCTCTCCGTTTGTGCCCACGCTCTTTCTTTCAAAATAAAGAAACATTAAAAAATAAAGGAAACAACTGAGATGCCCTTCAATGGGTAAAAGGTTAAAAAA
Organism: Hyaena hyaena; assembly: GCF_003009895.1. Taxonomy (NCBI): domain Eukaryota; kingdom Metazoa; phylum Chordata; class Mammalia; order Carnivora; family Hyaenidae; genus Hyaena; species Hyaena hyaena. Next base: position 867,638 of record NW_024080872.1, on the reverse strand, counting down.
CAAACAAACAAACATACATACATGGGGTGCCCAGGTGGCTCCGTATGCTGAGCAGCCGACTTCGGCTCAGGTCATGATCTCGTGGCTCGTGAGTTCGAGCCCTGCATAGGGCTCTGTGCTGCTGGCTCAGAGCCTGGAGCCTGCTTCAGATTCTGTCTCCCTCTCTCTCTCTGTCCCTCTTCTGCTCACACTTTGTCTCTCTCTATCTCTTAAAAATAAATAAACATTAAAAAACTTTTAATAAAATAAAACAAACACAAATAAAACCACAGTGCTGTATACATACCATCGAATACTACTGAACAATGTAAAGAACAAGCCATGAGAGTGATGTCAGCATCGTGGTGGCCTAAGACACCCTCGTTTTTATCCTCCCTTTTTAACAATTAACTTGGCATCCACTCGCAAACAAAAGTACCTCGATGGGAATTGTAGGATCCAGCACCACATGTCAAGGGACATGGGACGGCCTCACCCACCTGCGTGTGGGGCAATTGGCAGACAGACCTTGGTATGGGCTGCAAAATGGCCACCGTTCCTCTTAGCCACAGTCGGGGAAAACCAACACCATGCTATCTTAAGTAGACACCCAATGGTTAAAATAGCCTTTGTGGAGGTCCAGCCTTTTTGCAGCGAGATTCCGGCAATCCACTGGAGAGAGGGAAGAAATAAAAAGCATGTGAATTCGGATGTATTAGAGAGAGTGAGAGGAATGTTGTTAGCAACATCCCTCCCTCAAGGCCACAGAGCGGGAGGCTGGAGGCGCGCCTGAAACTAGCCAGCAGTGACCTCTTTTCCCGGGGAAAAGAGAGATCGCTGGATGACTGCCCAGGATCCCAAGGGCTGGGTTTTCAGAAGGATAAATAAAATTAACAAACTCGTAGCTAGACTAAGAAAAAAGCAAGCAAGCAAGAAGACTCAAAATCAGTAATGAAAAAGGACACATGATACTTGGAGACACTACAAAAATACATAGGATCCATAAAAAGACTGGGTGAGCAATTATATCTCAATAAATTGGAGAACCCAGAACAAACAGATAAATTCCTAGAAACACAACCTACTGAGGCGCCTGGGTGGCTCAGTCGGTTGAGTGTCCGACTTCGGCTCAGGTCATGATCTCGCGGCTCGTGGGTTCAAGCCTCGCGTCGGGCTCTGTGTGGACAGCTGGGAACATGGAGCCTGCTTCGGATTCTATGTCTCCCTCTCTCTCTCTGCCTTCCCCCGCTCCCACTCTGTCTCTCTCTCTCTCTCAGAAATAAACATTAAAAAAAATATTTTTAAATTATCGTATGACATCAATTATAAGTGGCATCTTAACAAGCCAAACTCAAAGAAACAGAGGAGAATGGTGGTTACGGGGGCCAGTAGGTGGGAAACTTGGGGTGATGTCAAAGGGTACAAATTTATAACTGGAAGATAAATAAGTTCTGGAGATCTATAGCTCAGCATAGCGATATAGTCAACAATACTGTATTATATACTTCAAAACTGTTAAGAGACTAAATGATAAGTGTTGTCACCACAAAGCAGAAATTGTAATGATGTGATATGATAGAGGTGTTAGCCACAGGTTTGCTGTTATCATACTGCAACATGTAAATGTACCAGATCAACACCTTGTACACCTTAAACTTACACAACGTTATATGTAAGTTATATCCCGATTTTTAAAAAAGGCGTGTGTCTTCACCAATTCTTTTCAGAAGAGCAAAATAATGGTATGGTGTACAACCTTCCCTTACATATATTTCAAATGATCATATCCTCTAGCAAAAGGGTTTTTAGAAACAAATACTTTCAGAAACATACAGCATAAAAAAATGGAACGCTTATATCATCAACTGATTAGGAGAAATGGGACTTTCAGGATAAATAGGATCATTTCCTAATTAAAGATAACACAATCCTCTAACATAAATCATAGTTAACACAGACAACCAAGGACCCTGTCTTGCATGATATGCGTGCACTGTGGATACACACACGTAAATCCAAAGAGCCGAAGAGACCACGCTGGATTCGGTTTCCATCTCATTTCTTTGATTCCAAAAGTTACTTCCATTGCTTTTCAGGCAAATGTAACTGCCTCTCTATAATTTAACTCTGTGGGAGTCTGGGGATTTGATGGTAAAGTCATTACTCATTAGACAGATTTGTAAGGAATAATTTTTAATTATGTAGAACGGAGATAGGAATGAAAACATTGTAAGCACCACAGTGGAAAAAATTAAATTACTTGGTATAGACTAATGAGAACAGTTGGAGATGAGGACCTTCCTCTTGCCCACACCCACCCACACTTCCTAGAAATAAACAGGAATTTACAAACACATCTACGGAGCTTGCAGAAGTGAAAAAACTCCCAAAGAACTTGAAGACTTTTGCAAATTTCAGCCTACGTGTTAAATTCACAGCATGAAGCATCCCTATAGTTTACATGGAGTCGTGTGGAGATCTTTTTTAAAAAACTTCTCTTGGATGTGGACATTCGTTTTTTAGGAGCAGGCCTGATTGCTCCAGGAAGACAAGGAGGTCTTGCAATGACTCCAGAAAATTTCTCTTTGCAATCTCTCTTCTCTTTTCCCAACACATTCTCATCACTACTTTCGTGCAAAGAAAGCAGCCAACAGATATCACTTTTGAGTGCTCTGTCGTTTAAAGATTCCCTGTTAATAGTTGAGCAAGCAGATCCAGCCTCAAGCCAGATCACATAAAAGAAGATCTACGTTAAGAATTGCGTGGAGGGTGGGCGTGGGGGGATAGCGGTGCACCTGGGGGCTCAGTCCGTTAAGCATCCAACTCTTGATTTCAGCTCAGGTCATGATCTCTCGGTTCGTGAGTTTCAGCCTCACATCGGGCTCTGCGCTGACAGCTTGGAGCCTGCCTGGGATTCTCTCTCTCCCCTTCTCTCTGCCCCTCCCATGCGCTCTCTGTTTCTCTCTCTCTCTCTCTCTCTCAAAATTAATAAATAAACTTAAGAAAGACAGAATTACCTAGGATTTCATGCTAAACTGGAATTATTCCCAGGCTATGTGAACACTGAACAGGTTCAGGAGATCTTTGTATATTTAGTTTGCCTTTTTCCAACCTCCTTATTATCTCTCTTCCAACTCCCCAAACTACTCTAAATCACTGTTGCTATGAGCTTAAATTAAGCCCTTGTCAGAGAAGTCCTGTGGAAGGAGTTTTAGGCAGCCAGTGAGAGAAGTCCACTCTTCTGTGACGAGAAGGCTCTCTTTCCGTGCTGCTAGAGGCTACCTAAGCGATTGACATGGAATGAGATTGAAATTAAATGGCTCCTCTAATCAAATGACACAGAGTATTTGTATCCCTTCCCTTGAAAAGTCATCTCATTTGCCAGAAAGCTGGACATCACACCTTTTGCGTCCACCCCTGAAATTTGAAAGAGATATCTTTCCAAATGTCGTTTGAACCTTTCAAAGGGTCACCGGTACACCTTCAGAAGCCACAACGACTTCTGATTACTGCTATTTCAGAAGTCCCAGAGTACTTTCTGCCCAACATACCCCTACTTGAGGCAAAGTTTTGCCTCCTATGTCATCATTTAGAGCCCTGGGAAAGGCTGATTACATGTGCTGCAACAATACCCAGTATTAGATTTTTGATAAAATATCTATAGTGTCTCTCAAAGAAAAGTCTCCTAACATTTTCTAAGATAAACAGAGAAAAACCTCATTCTACGCTGCTTCTTGGGCATTCTGAAGCTGACGCAAAGCAGTCTTTCTGTTCTCCTGCCATCATCCACAATTCCTTTTGTCCATTATAGACTCTGTCACTCTGAACAATCATACTTTGAGAAGAAACTGCCATTCTTTTTAAAAATTTTTAATGTTTATTTATTTGACAGAGAGAGAGAGACAGAGACAGAGAAAGGGAGAGGCAGGTCCCAAGCTGGGGATGGCAGACAGAGAGAGACACAGAATCCGGAGCAGGCTCCAGTCTCCTCACTGTCAGCACCGAGCCAGATGCGGGGCTCGAACTCACAAACCACGAGATCATGAGCGGAGCCGAAGTCAGATGCTTCTAAACCGTCATTCTTTAAGTTGAAACATTAGTGATTGCATTTCTAAACAAAACAGCTCTGGTTTAGTAATTGGCCTTCCACGGGGCACCCGGGTGGCTGCGTCAGTTAAGCATCCGACTCTTGGTTTCAGATCATTCAGGTCATGATCTTGCGACTTCCTGAGTTCGAGACGCACATTGGCTCTGCGCTGGCAGCACAGAGCCTGCTTGGCTCTGTCAGGTGTTCAGTGAGAAAAGTGCTCATTGAAGAGGTGCTACACAATGGCCCTACTCCAAACAGTATAAAAAACCTAGGGGCGACTGGGTGGCTCAGTCTCTTAAGCGTCCGACTTCGGCTCAGGTCATGGTCTCGCAGTTTGTAAGTTTGAGCCTCGCATCGGGCTCTGTGCTGACAGCTCAGAGTCTGGAGCCTCCTTCGCATTCTGTGTCTCCCCCTCTCTCTGCCCCTCCCCTGCTCATGCTCTGTCTCTCTCTGTCTCTCAATAATAAATAAAAACGTTAACAAAAAATTTAAAAAACCCCAAATAACTGCAAATATGTTCACCTGCAGAATTGTATACCAGTATCCTAACAATGATTTGACTGTCACCTTTCTCCCCTGAAAGTGAATAACTCTTCGCAGGCAGGAGTTACCACAGTGCCACTAACAATATTTCATCAAAAAGTAGCCCATCTTTTTGTCCTTGGTAGCTATTGCTGTATCTGCCATTTATATCTTTGCCCAACTGCTAAATAAACTAATTTTGCCTTTTAACATTTCTCCTGCAGAATCATGGAACCTTCCAGTGTTTCACAGTAAAAAAATGTGATGTACATATTAAAATTAGGTGTGCTAAATCCTTCTGTTGCCTGCATCGCTCCTAAAGTATAAATTGACAGTCATGGCAAATTAAAAACCATTTTTCTGGTCTTTTAACAAACCCACACAAGTATTGGCTTAAAAGGCAGCGTGAGAGGGATCGTGTCTTTAATGATTGGATTCCAGGAAATGAAATGCTGCAAGATTTGTCACCAGGTCATTTCCTACAAATTACCTGGAGTTAGAATTTGAGCCAACATGCAAGTGATTGGCTACGTAGGCAAGAGGGTGTGAGGAGTCAAAGATGATTGCAATTTTGTAAATCTGTGCAGCCGAGAGGTGTTTGTACTATTAAAAGAAATATGAAACACAAGAGAGTGCCCAGATAGAGATATGTAACTCAACAGGCCTTTGTGAACTCGGGGAAAGGCAAGGGTCAAAAATGGACAATTCACCGGTGCCTAGGGGAGAGTCTGACTTCGGCTCAGGACAGGATCTCACGGTTCACAAGTTCCAGCCCCGTGTCAGGCTCTGTGCTGACAGCCTGGAGCCTGGAGCCTGCTTCGGATTCTGGGTCTCCCTCTCTCTCTGCCCCTCCTCCACTCGCACTCTGTCTGTCTCTCTCTCTCAAAAATAAACAAACATTTAAATGTACATATACAATTCATACCTTCCACAAAAGTTTACTGACTGGCTATTAGACACCAGATTTGGTTCTCCACTGTGCGGGGCATTTGCACAGAAAAGTAGACTTGCAGCCCTAAAACACCAGATGACACCGTAAAGGATAAATATGAAGACAGGTGGGGAGCCAAAGCCACATGCTAATGTCACTCTTACACTTAGGATATAGGAGAAGGGAAGCGGGAGGAGCTAAAATCTGAGAGGTAAGAGAAGAAGCAGAATACAATTAACCAGAAGCCAAACGAGGAGAGAATTGCAAGGAAGGGGTGATCAGCAACGAGAAAGGGCTTGGAGAGTCTGAAGAAGCTGGGAGCTATAACTTGTGATAATAACCGTTAATATTTATTGAACCCTAAGTGCTTCGCATGAATGGTATCATTTTACCCTCACTACCATTCTGTAAGAAGGGGCTTTACTATTTCTGTTTTACAGACTGAGGCAACTGAGGCTTGTTGAAGAAAACCAGAGCCTAACGGTCGTTGATGGGGCACACCAGATTTTTTTTCAGGAGCTACTGCAATAGGGGAAAAGAGACATCAGTATAGGAACGGGCTCATTTCTGGATACAGCAAGCAAGGTCAAGGTGATCACATATCAATGGCGGGAATGAGGAATTTGACCAGATACCCTGAGTAATCAGGTATCAAGAGTGGGGGCTTCTGCTAAACTGACTTAGCAGGATTCTTGCTACAAATGGACTCGGCAGGTCCAAGACCAAGTTCCAAACAACGCCTAATCGAAGAGAGGGCTCAGAGGAGTCTCTCTCAAGTTTGGTCAAGGAGAGAGTTTTGCAAGGCTCTGTTGTTAACTTTCCCGCTGAAGGGAGCGAGTAGAGCCGGAGTTTAATCTCAGCTCTATTTGGTCTTAGATCCATGTACTTTTTAACGTCATAATAAAGAATTTCAGCCAGTGTAAGCAGAAGCCAGCGGTTCCTAAACTTTACTGCACATTAGAAACACCTGCAAGCCCTTTAAACGTCTTGATGTGTAAGTCATAATAATGCCTGTACCAATTAGATCAAGATGTCTGGGATCAGTGTTTTTAAAATTTCGTTTAAAGATTTATTTATTTTTGAGAGAGAGCACAGAAGTGAGGAAGGGACAGAAGGAGAGAGGGGCAGAAGATCCCAAGCAGGCTCTGTGCTGCCAGCAGTGAAACTGACACGGGGCTCGAACCCGCGAACCCTGAGATCATGACCTGAGCTGAATCAGACGCTTAACCGACTGAGCCACCAAGGCGCCCCCTGTGACTTGCATCCCAGAGAATCTGCTGTGAGATCACAAATCTGGAAACAAATGTCCCCTTTTTATATAGCTAAACAAGAAAAATCCATTATTGACGTGTTTCCAAAGAAACAATACAGTCCTTAGGTAAGAACACTTAACAATACCTTTTGTCGTACATAATCCATCCTAACTTCATCTCAAAGGCTCCCAGGCCTTTGAGAAACTATTCCTGAGATGTGGGGCTGGTGAGCCACTGATTTAGTCAATGTAAAGATTTATATACATTTGAAAAGGACAGAGAAAGAAGTTCTGAAGTAAAAGGGGAGGAGGGTGGGAAGTCTCTTCCTTTATTTTTAGCAGGGAGAATTAAGCCTCTTATTTTTAATTTGTATCTGTCTTTACAGGAGATATCAGAATTAAGGAGACTTTCTTTCCTTAAAAGAAGGGGAAGGGAAAATAATTTCCCCTCTGCCCTTCTAGGTCCTTGGCTGAGACACCCAAAAAATAAAAGTCTTTTTATTTTGATTGATTTTGATTGACCGGAGGGAAAAAAGAAACAGAGGGTTAATGAGACGTATACCTCCTGTCTAAGTGGCCGAGACCCAAGAAAACTTGAGTAAGTCTCTGAAGTGGCTCCGGCCAACACCTTACCTCCATCTCCAGCTAAAGACAGAAGATGATGGTGGGGGCGAGGAGCCAGTTATGGGTGGTTATTCGGAAAAGCACAGTAAAGGAGGATGTGATTGTTAAGCAGATTTAAGTCAGTGCCTCCTCCCTGATGAGTTTCTAGAGATTTAGTCCTCTTCCTGGTACGGAGAGGGAGACAAAATGAATACAATGAAATTTCCTTACAAATGAAAATTTCCTTTATAAATATAAATTTCTCTTACAAAAGGGTAACTTCTACTGGGTTTTCAGACCTTCTCCTGTGTCTGCTGTTTCTTAAAAATAATGAGCTCAAGGGGAGCCTGGGTGGCTCAGTGGGTTGAGCGTCTAACTTCGCCTCAAGAGCCCCCAGTCAGGCTGTGTGCTGACAGTGCAGAGGCCGATAGGGATTCTCTCTCTCCCTCTCTGCCCCTCCCCTGCTTGCACTCTCTCTCTCTCTCTGTCTCTCTCTCAAAAATAAATAAACATTAAAAATTAAAAAAAAAAAAAACCAGCTCAATCCTTATGTCAAAGTAGCGTATTTCCCTATGTTTACACGGACAAATGTAAAAAGCTTGCAAGTTGAGAGGAAATAACCGTACAAGGAGAGGGTATTAAGTGTGCAGGAGAACGGAGGTATTGATGAAGAAAGCTTCCAGAACAGCAGATGAGTACTGACATTTAAAAAAAAAAAAGAATCTAAGTAAAGTGTAAATTGGGGCCAGGGGAAATGCTACTTCTTCCTCTGCAACGAGAGCATGAAGATACAGACGCATGATTTTAGGGAGGAGGGGGACTCACCTGTCTTCCTCCTCTGGGATCTGCAGTGTTCTTCCCTTAGCACCACCTCCAGGGATCGAAGCCACATTCGACAGTCACGGTCCAGGGCTGGTACATTTCAGGAGGGCGCAGTTAACAGCAGCATTTCTACAATCGTCATCCTGTGGTGAGGAAGCTCTAACAGACAGTGACAATGTATTTGAATTTGCCCTGATTCATATCACCTACATATACTTCAGTCTTTAGCAGACCTCCTACATTTCCACGCCACCCAAGGTCCTATAGCTAACGAACTGGAACTCCGTGGGAGGTGTCAAAGCCAAGTTGTTTTTGACAGAGAACTTTCTATTTTATCTAAGACGTCTTTTTTTAAAAATGTTTTTTAAAAAGTTTATTTATTTGCTTTTGAGAATGAAACAGAGAGAGAGGGAGGGAGAGAGAACACACAAGTACGGGAGGGGTAAGAGACAGGGAGACACAGAATCCGAAGCAGGCTCCAGGCTCTGAGCTGTCAGCACAGAGCCTGATGTGGGGCTCAAACTCACGAACCGTGAGATCGCGGCATGAGCCGAAGTCGGACGCTTAACCGACTGAGCCACACAGGCGCCCCTCTAAGACTTCTTTTATAAATGAGGGAACAGACAGGGTTATCTGGTTATTTCTGAAGGACACAAAGAAAAGAAGGTAAATGCCATACAGAGAGGATTGTTGTTGGGTTTGGTTTCTACTGATACCCTAGGTCTTCCTCGTCAGGTGCCCCCCATCCAAGGTCACCTGAATCATCCTGATAATCACTCCATGAAATATTTGTATCTTCATCTATTGAAATTAATTGATCAAAGGGGCACCTGGGTGGTTCAGTCGGTTAAGCGTCCGACTTCGGCTCAGGTCATGAGCTCACGGTATGTGGGTTCGAGCCCCGCATCAGGCTCTGTGCTGACAGCTAGCTCAGCGCCTGGAGCCTGTTTCGGATTCTGTGTCTCCTTCTCTCTCTGACCCTCCCCTGTTCACACTGTCTCTATTTCTCTCTCAAAAATGAATTTAAAAAAAAACTTTAAGAAAAAAAAAAAGAAAGAAATTGATTGATCAACGACAGAAAAGGTAAAATCTCAGATGGAAAGACCAGATACGTGTAGAATTATGCTAATGAGGACCCGGTGAGTTGAAGGGCAAAGTCAGGAGGCCTAACAGGATTCTACACTGACAGCTTAAGCAGGACAAAAAACAAAGAGCCAAAGACTCTAACTTTGGCCTTTTCAATGGTATTAACTGGGTGACCTTGAATAATGCCCCTAGTTAACTCCTCTGGGCCCTGTTCCCTTATCTGTGTGGCAAAATTGTTGGATTTTGCTTTGGTTTGGAAGGCAAAATTTTGCTTGGAGACTGAATTTGTCTCTGCCAGGAATTCATTTTTTTATTCTATTTTTTTAAGTCTATTTATTTATTTTGAGAGAGAGAGAGATGGAGAGCACAAGTGGGGAAGGGGCAGAGAGAGAGACGGAGAGAGAATCCCAAGCAGACTCCACAATGTCAACACGGAGCCCGATGCATGAACCGTGAGGATCATGACCTGAGCTGAAACCAAGAGTCGGACGCCTAACTGAGCCACCCAGGCTCCCCTTTGCCAACAATTTATTTGACGCAGGTTCACTGTGGGAATTTCACAAGCCAACAGCACACAAGATAATGTCTCTTAATAAGTCAATAAAGAAATAACACACTCCAAACCAATGATAGATTAATCACACTACTGAATGAGGACGTTGGCTGTCTCCATTTTGACCTCGGACTTTCTAGCTGGGTTCTTCTTTCCAGCGGTCTCTTGGCTCAGGAGGAATATCATGAGGGTAAATTATCCTCTGCTAGGAATGGACACAACCCCCTGAAACACTGAGGCCTGCCCTGAGCCAACAAGACGCCACCCGTGATTCACTTGAAAACAATGACCGATTTGACCTTCTCTGCCCAGCGGCAGGTACCCTTGTCCCACACCGTCCTTATAAACTTGGAAGTTCTTCTGGCACTTTGGAGGCAATTTTCGAGACACTAGTCTACTCTCTTCCTGGGGCTGGCCTCACTGAAATAAAACCTTTTCTTATTTCACCCCTGTCCAGCTCTCTGCCTTTGGATTTGGTCACCGCAGAGTGGCTGCACCTGGTCTGTTTGGTACCCCCGGTGCCATGTGCTCGTGCACCCCAGCGCCCCAGCGACACGATTGTTCCAGGCAAGGGGAGATGAAAGGAAGAGGGCCCAAATTTAGTTCAGGGGCACCTTTACACGAGCTGATCCTTGGGAGAGATGGCTTAGCCAACCTAGAGTTGCTGTCCAGCTCCAAGTTCAAATGTACAAGTCCCCTGTTGCTAGAGCATGTTGCTAGGGAAGCCACGGCCCTGGTGTTGATTGATGGGCGAGAGGATATTCTTCGAGGGGCCACTGCACAGGTTTTGTCACTGCGGGGAGAAGAATCGCCTTGACTGCTGCAGGAGCTGATCGCCCCGAGGTCCTCAGAGAGCTCTCTGAGATGAAAAAAGGACAGCCTTTCCCAGACCAAATACTCTCAGCTGGTCTTCACCAACTCTTGGTATTTATAGTCACAATGTCCCCTTGCCCTGGTAGCTCCTTCACGTATTTGTATTGATAAACCACCGAGTACTTTTCAATGAGAACAAATGAGATAAGGCCATCCTGACAGGACTTACTGCATTATTCTTTTTTTTTAATGTTTATTTATTTTGAGAAAAAAGAGCCCAAGCAGCAGAGGGGCAGAGAGAGAGAGGGAGGGAGAGAACCCCAAGCGGGCTCCACACTGTCAGCACAGAGGCCGACGTGGTGCTCAACCTCGTGAACCACAAGATCGCGACCCAAGAGGAAATCAAGAGTCGGATGCTTAATTGACTGAACCACCCAGGCGCCCCTTGCTTCATTCTTCTACCAAAACTTTTCTCTCAAAAACAATCTCCTTTTAGGGGTGCCGGGGTGGCTCAGTCCGGTTAAGTGTCCAACTCTTGATCCTGGCTCAGGTCATGATCCCACGGTTCGTGGGATGGAGCCCCGTGTTGGGCTCTGCACTGAGAGGGCAGGGCCTGCTTGGGATTCTCTCTCTCCCTCTCTCTGCTCCTCCCCCACTCTCACATGCCCTTTTTTCCTCAAAATAAATAAACAAACATTTGTTTTTATATCTCAATTTTGTCATAAACAACTGGATGTGAAGTCATGATAAACCAAAATACAGCAGATTTGTTAAATTCATGACACAAGGAGGCCATTGGACTAAGGTGGCTCTAACTGGCATCTATGTAAGCAGAGCACAATCTAAGTCTGTAAATACGTCAACGTGATAAAAATTGAAATCTGGGGGCACCTGGGTGGCTCAGTAGGTTAAGCGTCTGACGTCGGCTCTCATGGTCATGATCTCATGGTTTGTGGGTTCGAGCCTCGAGACAGGCTCTGTGCTGACAGCTCAGGGTCCGGAGCCTGCTTCAGACTGTATATCTCCCCCTCTCTCTCTGCCCCTCTTCCGCTCATGCTGTTTCCCTCTGTCTCAATAAGAAAGAAACAGAAAAAGAAATTTAAAACATTTAAAAATTAAAATCTAAAGAGAACCAATCAGAGCCGACTAAGGTTTGGGCTATTAATCAATAGCTTCTTTACTTTGTTTCTGCCTTTTCTCTTTGAAAACAACTTCCCCAGCTCCCTCCAACGGGGCACTTCTAACCACTTGTTGAGTACTGCCTGATTCAAACTGAAGTTTGCTCAAATAAATCCTTAAGATTTTAATATGCCTCAGTTTATCTTTGATCGGACTCCATGGTTTAGCCTCCAACTTCTACTGAGAAAGCAACAAGATAAAAAGGCTTTAAACCCCAGCCGAAGGAGCTACCACTTGGTGAGAACAAAATTTCCAAAGTATCATAGCTATAGTGAAGGTCTTCCTTGGATACTTTTTTTTTTTTTAAATAGCAAAACTCCCTATATATGTAACAATTGCAAATAAAGGTAAGAGAAAAGAGTCTCAAGAAAGGTGCTTCCTGACCGTGAGTATAACTGATTCTAAAACAAGTAAATTAAATGTGCTCCAGAAGTCAGCTTTACCTTGCAATCGGGCAACTGACATTTGGAGTGTTTGATTCACACACGATGCGTGAGTAGCTCCCACTGAAGACCAAAAGGGACCTGAGCACTAGAAAGCTCTGGATTTGTCCCCAGAGCATTAGCATTTTTATTATTGCTTTATGATCCATCCACATCCTTATAAAAGTGATTTACTCCCTTGGTATGTGCAATATAATACTGAAGAATTAGCACTGGAACAGCCGCAGGGGTCAATTAACCCAAACCTAGGATTCTAAGCGTAGAGATTAGTTTTTGGAAGGTCTCCCAGTAATTAAATCTAGCAATGAAGGTGATCCCGCCATTCTTCTAAATACTCTGTTTTCAACTCTTTTAACTATCACTGAGTCTCATCTCCTCATGTAAATAAAAATCACCTAGGGGGGCGCCTGGGTGGCTTAGTCGGTTAAGCGTCCGACTTTCGCTTAGGTCATGATCTCGCGGTTCGTGGGTTCGAGCCCCGCGTCGGGCTCTGAGCCCCGCGTCGGGCTCTGTGCTGACTGCCGGCTCAGAGCCTGGAGCCTGTTTCAATCTGTGACTCCCTCTCTCTCTGACCCTCCCCTGCTCATGCTGTCTCTCTCTCTCTTAGAAATAAATAAAACATTAAAAAAAAAAATTAAAAAAAAAATCACCTAGGGACGCCTAGGAGTGTTTATATTATAGAAGACCAGGTAGGAGCGTTTATGTTATAGAAGACCAGAATATGTCACCCCAAAATATGACTGTAGGAGACCAGAATATGCTACCCGAATGATGCCTCTTTGGCACCAGGATTATTTTTAGCTGCTTATTTTGAGAAACAGCAGATACGTGGGAAGCTCTGAAAATAAGAGGCGTTACCCTTTTGTGAGGGAAATTTACACGTGTAAAGGAAATCTCCATTTGTAAGGGTGGCTCTCTCAAGGTACCCAGAAGGGAAGAATGACTCTAAACCCCTAGGGAGTCTTATCTGTGGAGAAGGCCCAACTTAAATCTGCACAACCAGGCTTACCCTGGTTTACCTGGCGTTTCTCGCTCTCATTCCCAAAACCAGGCTTCCCTACATCCTTCTTCTGTTTTAGCTGAAGGTGATTTTTTTTTCAGAGGCAAATTACTTTATTACTTACAACACAGCAAGCAGCATGTGAGCACCCACAGATGCCTCATTCCCTTGCCCCCATGTTCTCCAGGGGTGGTGCAGAGGCCCCGATAAATGCATATACTGGCATCCATGTTGCTAGAACCCAAGTGGATGGACCAGAATAATCCCCAAATCCCCAAGCATTCCTTTTGACCAGGCTTCCACCCAGATGATGTATCAGTCAGGCCTACCTGAGGTTACTGGTAGGAGAAAAAGACGCATAATTCCCAGGAATGGTCACGGAATAATCCCGAATTTTCCAAATAGTTTCGATCTCTTTTCTCTTCCCTTTTCTCTGCTTATAGCCCAGGAGGAAGCAAACAGATCAACCCACTGAAGGGGAGCGGAATTTACCACCCTAAAATAGGTCACTTTGGCATGAGGGTTATTTTGAGCTAAAGGCAATCAAAATCTACCAGATTCAGGAAAAAGCTTTTTACCTCTCCCCAGCTGCCTAAATTTACATTGGAAAGGGGGTCCCAGGAAAGATGTACCAGGAAGAGATATCTTACTAGAGATACCTTTTTATTTGAGAAACTCATCTGCATAACAGGGCAACCTCTGTTTCCCAAACATCTCTTCTTACCTTCTTGTGAGTGGCCCTCCTTCCCTTTGTGTCCCCAGATCTGATGAGGGAGCCTGAGGCAAGCCGACACCCACGAGCACCCCTCACCACCACCACCCCTCCAGGTGGGATCTGTGTGATTTTCCTCAGGCACTCCTGGCTGCTCAAGAGGAAGGAAAAGACAGAAAACAAATGGTTAACTGATAGAGATCACAGTCCTCCAGGACCTGGGTCTCCAGCAGTCTGCAAATATCTTAGTAAATTACAAGAGAAAGGCAGCCTTGTCAATAGCCGGATCTCCAGTAAATCCCTACTATCTTAATGATGATGTTTTGCTAGAGGGAAAAACAACCATAGCTTGACAATAGCTAGGCCTCCAGTAATCTGGAAAACTTCTTTAGAGTGTGGAAATCCCTTTAAGAAACTTCCTCCTGACTTTACCTCCCTCAACTCTACAGCATATAAGCAGTCACTCTTCACACCCCCAGGGCAGCTTTCCCTGCCCACAAGTCCTGTCCAGTGCTTTAATAAAATCACCTTTCTGCACCAAAAACATCTTCAAGAATTCATTCTTGGCCATTGGCTCCGAATCCCACCATTACCCCAAAACCCCATCAGATCCCGACCTATTTTCCTTAGCTCAGGGCATTATAGAAGCCTCAATCACCTGACTGCCTCATGGTCTCATATTTTTATGGGTCTACCATACGTATGAAATTAAAACTTGTTTTTCTCTTGTTAATCTGTTTTATATCGATGTAGTTACTAGACCGAAGAACCTAGAAGAGAGGAAGGGAAACTTACTCTGTCCCTATTCCACTTTCTGCAACCAAACTGTGTTACTAAAAGGTATGGACCAGGCAGAGATAAGAGGCAGAGTCAGAAATAACTTGTAGATGATGTTTTTGTTAAATCCATTCCACTTCTCAATGATGTCAGCAGCCCGAAGATGCGAAGGGACGTGAATGTCCACCAACTGTGATCACCAGCCCACTTTTGAGTGGCTTTTATGACAAAAAGCAAACTACTGTCAGAATGTAGACGGTTTGGGAAATGGAACATGGTACAGGTTTGACTCAGGGTCACAACTGGGTGGTCGCAGTTGGAACAGCAGCACCATGGCCAGAAAAAGTGCCGACTGTAAGAGGGACCACAGATAAGCCTTAAAAGAGGGATCAAGATTCGATGTAGTCAATTTGCCAAAAGAAGGAAGGAGCAGAGGCTCTTGCAGCATGAGTCAAATGGGTCAACTTTGGGCAAGTTGCCAGTTCGGCATGAAGTGCTAACTTCTGCACCAGAAACATATAGTCCTTTAATTTATGCCTAGTCTATGGTGGATATATTGCCGTGTTCAGTCCGATGATGAATCTAGCTGGTGATGATGGCCATCTGAGCAGGCTTGATCAGCGACTGTATTGGCTTTGGTCTCTTCAGAGAATGGGCCCTTATTATAGGCATTTACATCAGGGACTCAAAGTCTGTCTGACTGCCGGTTGAAGCTTGTTTCCATAGTTCACGGCTCCAAGGAGGGGTGTATTTAACCTACCAGTCTGTAGCCTTCAACGTGGCAGACCAGACACCTGAGATATTGGCAGCAGCCCCAAAATGTAAAAACGTTCATTAAGGGTCATATTGGCCAGAGCTGTTAAGACTACCTTGCGTTCTGTCCAATGAGTGGAGTAACCACATCCACTTGCTTACAAGTAGCTGGAACTAAGACTAAACGTCAGTAGGGGCTCAATGGACAGCAGCCATCAGTAAATGAAGCCTAGAAATTTAGAAGAATATCTGTGAATCGAGAACCCCGCTGAGCTAGCAGTATTGCTTCATGAAGGTGGTGGAGTGGAATTGAAGACAATAATTCCTTCAAGGGTAGAGCTCTTTTTTTTAAAAATGTTTTATTTCTTTTTGAGGGACCCCAAGTGGGGAAGGGGCAAAGAAAAAGGGACAGAGGATCTGAAGCAGGCTCTGTGCTGACAGCAGCAAGCCCAACATGGCATTTGAAATCACAAACCATGAGGTCATGGCCTGAGCCGAAGTCGGACGCTCCACCGACTGAGCCACCCAGGTGCCGCGCTGACTCTCTTTGGCATAACGCTAAACGCTCTCCCATCCAGTCCACACGTGCTCTTGATTATGGCATTCCCATTCAACTAGTGAGGCTTGTTGGGGTCTTGTTAATGACCCTGTAAATATTTTAATGTGTTTATTGCGTATTTCTATTTATTTTCCGTGAATTACTTGTTTGCATTATTTGCCCACTCTTCTATTCAGTCGTTCATACCTGTATTGCTTTGTTGATGTTCTTTTCGTGTTTTCTGATAAAGATGACAGTTGAGGCCACATTTTAAGCCATCTCTTTTTGCTCGCTGTCTCCCATGTATATAAGAAGTATCTGTGTTAATAAACTTCCTTTCTTCTCTAGCTGTTCTGTCTTGTATTGGAGCCCCATCTAAGAATTTAGAAGAGAAGAAAAATTATGTTTTTCCTCCCCTACAATGTACATAGAGGTGTTATCGGGGACGGTCTCTGCGTTTCTCCAAGATGCACAGGAGAAACTATGACCTACACAAAAATTATTACTTTTGGTTGTGAAGCTTAGGTAAGAACCCTTTACCTTGCATAGAAGATAAAACATTTTAATCAGAAAAAAGTGCTTATAGCCCAGTTTTAGCCTGTGTGTGAATGTGAGTATGCTAATGACCAACAACAGGGGTCCATTTCACTATGGAAATAAGCACAGATGTTTTAATGAGGCCGAGAAGAAAGAAATCAAGGGTGACAAAGGAACAGCACAGTTTTTATAAGTCATGAGAGATAAGTCAGAATTAGATTGATTGATTAGATTGTCAATTCAGAGAGTCACAGGATCACAAAACTGGAAAGGGAACTAAGAAATTAGACCAAACCTCTCATCCAAAGAAGAACCGCTTTGGGATGACTGGGTGGCTCAGTTGGTTGAGCATCAGACTCTTGATTTCGGCTCAGGTCATGATCCCAGGGTCATGGGATTGAGCCCCACAGCAGGCTCCACACTGGGCATGGAACCTGCTTAGGATTCTCTCTCTCCCTCTGCCCCTCTCCCCTGCCCATGGTCTCTCTCTTTCTCTGAAAGCAAACAAACAAACAAAAAGAAAGAAGAACTTCTTCCACAACATCTAAGCTTGGGGAGCATTTGGTGTCTGCTTGAATACTTTGAGTGACTGGAAGTCCTTTGGAGAAGGAAAATATAATAGTCTTCCTTTTGTTGAGCAGAAATTTGCCTTCCATAACTCCTGTGCGTTGATGTGACTTCCTCCCACAGAAACTATAAAAGATATGCAATTGAACCCAGGTTCGTCTTCCTGATGTGCGGCAAAGCCAATCCCTGAGACATCAAGCATGCAGCAAGGAAAGAGTTTATTTGAGAGGCAGCCAAAGGAGGAGAGGGGAGGACAGGTCTCAAATATGCCTCCCTGAAGCAGGAGACAACACATTTTTTATAACCACAGGGGTTGAGATTACAGGAAAACGTATGATTTTTCATGAGGAAAGATGGAGCGTCATAGTGAGCAAACGTAGATGAAACATCTATCCCATGTTCCCTTTGGGGTGAAGACAACATCGGAGTGAGGCGAAATTCAGCCCCTGACTTTAAGAGGTTATTTCAGGCCAAGGAGAAGGGGCTGTTGGCATGCTCCCAGAGCTGTTATAAACAGGATGCAGTCTTGGGCTTGTTATCTTGAGTAAGGAATGCAAGACCTTGCTGGTTCGTAGGCCAGAACCGTATCAGTTGTCCTTGAGTCCAAGCTTCTGCAGAGACAGCCAGTGAGTTTGTTAGTGGGGTCTGAAAAGACACAATAGCTGATTGGGGGAAATAGTTCTCTGAAAAATAAGCTTTAAGGTTTTGGCTAGTTTCTACTCCATTAACGCTATGGGGCACAGTTTCAATGCCTCCCTGAGTTATGATCTTTCTTCCATCTTGAGGAATTGGGATGGCGACTGCTCTGGGTACTTCCTTATCTCCTCAGGTGAGTTAGATTTGGGTTATAGAGCAGTTTTTGCAAATCTTAGCTGTAAGCAAAATTCCTTTGACGATTAATATGCCTGCCTGCTGGGCTACGCATACGTTTCTAAGCTCTAGGTCACAGCAGTAAGGGAAACAGAAGCAATACGGAGTCAGACATCCTGAGTTTTTCCCTGCTACAGATATACACATAATCCCACTTTCATATGACAGTTCTTTAAGTACTTTAATATAGGCCTATTTACTTTAGAAAGAGATAAGAATGAAATTTATAATATGTGTAAAACACTGCAACATGCATATACAGAGCTGAATATGTTGCTCTAGGTATCTTTTGTCCAGCACAATCTCCACAGTGGATTGTTAATCTTCCCACTTGATAGACTTCTTTTTTTTTTAATATAGTTTATTGTCAAGTTGGTTTCCATATAACACCCAGTGCTCATCCCAACAAGCGCCCTCCTCCATGCCCACCATCCCCCTTCTCCTCTCTCTCACCCCCATCAGCCCTCAGTTTGTTCTGTTTTCAAGAGTCTCTCATGGTTTGCCTTCCTCCCTCTCCCCAACTATTTTTCCCCTTCCCCTCCCCCATGGCCTTCTGTTAAGTTTCTCTTGATCCACATAAGAGTGAAAACATATGGTATCTTCCTGACTTATTTCACTCAGCATAACACCCTCAAGGTCCATCCATGTTTCATTCTTTCTCATTGCCATGTAGTATTCCATCGTATAGATAAACCACATCTTCTTGGTCCATTTGTCCGTTGATGGACACTTAGGCTCTTTCCATGTTTTAGCTATTGTGGAGAGTGCTGCTAAGAACATTGGGGTCCATGTGCCCCTATGCATCAGCACTCCTGTATCCCTTGGGTAAATCCCTAGCAGTGCTATTGCTGGGTCATAGGGGAGTTCTACTTTTAATTTTTTTGAGGAACCTCCACACTGTTTTCCAGAGGGGCTGCACCAGTTTCCATTCCCACCAGCAGTGTAGGAGGGTGCCCGTTTCTCCACATCCTCACCAGCATCTAGAGTCTCCTGATTTGTTTGTTTTAGCCACTCTGACCAGCGTGAGGTGGTATCTCAGTGTGGTTTTGATTTGTATTTCCCTGATGATGAGGGACGCTTAGCATCGTCTCATGTGTCTGTTGGCCATCTGGATGTCCTCTTTGGAGAAGTGTCTGTTCATATCTTCTGCCCATTTCTTTACTGGGTTGTTTGTTTTTCGGGTGTGGAGTTTGGTGAGTTCCTTATAGATTTTGGATACTAGCCAATAGACTTCTCTTAATGTGACCCCAAATCCCACCCATCCCTATCCTGCCACCGGTCACACTGGTGGCACGTACCAACTAAAATCTCCACGTATTTTCATACCATTAAACCAAAAGACTCCCATCCATCCAGTCCTTGATACCTTCATTCCTTGACCTTTAATGAAAGGCATTATAGACAGTATTGAATTTTACCTGAGCTCTACGCCCCTGGAAAATATAAGGTTAAAGGAATCTACCACTCTTCTGTTTCAGAAAACATCTTGTTGCAAAGAATCATCCTTTCCCATATGACTTATATAAGATTCACAATTGCCCTGCTAGTTTATCTACGCCAAGGCCAAGACACCAATGCTCCAGAGCTCCCTTCTTTGTCTCATAAATAATCAGATGAACTGCTTGTCCCTATGGATATTTGGAGCAAGACGCTCGCCAAACAAACTTTTATTAAGATTCTGTCCTTCCCCTAGGCCTCTGAAATCTGGCCCACCCTCAAGCTGAGCCAGTATAGGCAACTCTGTAAGGGTCCCTCCTGGAAAACAGGCTGGCCCCAAGGCCACCTGCCACCCTTTCAGCTCACTTCCCCACACCTAGCTCTTTCTAGCTTTGGTTACACTTCTCCGTAAAAGGAACATATTACTTAACTCTTGAGATGCTTTGGAGATCATGTGGTCACAGGGTTCTCCCTATCATAATAGCTCCCCTTCCCCCCATCAATAATCCTTTTGAACAAAGTCTCTCCTCACTAAAGGCAGGATTCGTTTTTATTTGATATTATATATTTCCTTACTGAATTCCGTTTTCATTTTAGCCCATCATGACAGCCTGTCCAAAATCGTTTTGCATCTTAGTTCTGTTTCCAATCTTCTTACATTTTACGGCACCTACAAATTTCATGTGTGCCTTCGGTATTTTCCTTCAAATGACTGATACAAGGGTTAAATAGGATTATCCAGATCAGAGCTCTTCAGCAAGACACCGCCCTTCAATTTGACACTGAACTATTGCTCAGTCTCTCAGGACATAGTGACCTGACCACCTTTAGATATTCCTAAAAATGCTGCTATCCAGCTCATTTTTTTTTCATAAAGAGACCATGAGGCATACTGCCAAACGTCTTGTTTGATATATTATATCCAGATATAATCCAGATCTATTATGTCTGTATATCCCTTGATCTAACTATTTTAGTAAGTGTTATTTTAAAGAGACTCAGAATCTTTTATAACTCTAAATGGAAAGAAGAGAGCACTAGACAGGTCTGTCTCTCATACTTTTTCTTCTTCTCTTTCAAGGAAAAAGGAACTGAGATTTAAAATGATGTGTGCCAACACAGTATTACTGATAATGGCCAACTCACAAACTACCTAGAATATCTCTGCCATTCAGAAAAATCGAACAGCTCAGTCTGTTTTCTCACAGCATTCAGGGCTGATTCAGTATAATAATGAGAGTGTGATGATCACAATTACTACCATACATTTGTCTAGGGTTTTGCTAATGTCTGATATTTGTCTTGAGTGATTCTAGCAAAATAGGCTGCCTTTATCCTGTCTTATATTCTCTTGTTGAGCAAGTATGGCTACAAGTTTGTGACATGGTAGGCGCACTTGGGTGGCTCAGTCGGTTAAGCATCTGGTTCCTGATTTTGGCTCAGGGTCATGATCTCACGGTTGGTGAGATTGAGCCCCATGTTGGGCTCTGCACTGGCAATGGGAAGCCTGCTTGGGATTCTCTCTCTTCCTCTCACTCTGCCCCTCCCCAGCTCATGTTCTCTCTCTTTCAAAATAAACAAACATTAAAATAAAGAAGCTGTGACATGGTCACAGAAAATATTCCTTTCAACCAAGCATTTCCATAAATTTTCCTTCCTCCATTTTTAAAAAGTAAATTCTATGCCCAACATGGGTTCAAACTCACAACTCAGAGGTCAAGAGTCACATGACTGGGGCACCTGGGTGGCTCAGTCAGTTAAGCATCAGACTCTCCGTTTTGGCTCAGGTCATGATCTCATGGTTTCGTGAGTTCAAACCCCACATCGGGCTTTGCGGTGATGTTGTGGAGCCTGCTTGGGATGCTCTCTCTCTTTCTGCCCCTCTCCAACTCATCCTGTCTCTGTCTCTCTTGAAATAAATAAATAAACTTAAAAAAAAAAAAGAGTCACATGATCTACTGACTGAACCATCCCCAACCACGCCGCTCCTGCCACCATTCTTATCCCCTTGATATATACTTGTGTTGGGAAGAAAAACTCTTCTCTAATGTTCAGGGTTCTTCTGGCTGGTCTAAGAATTGAACTGAGATGGGATAGATCAACGTAAAAAAATGAACTTTCATTACTTAACCATGGGGAATCCACAAAACATGAACGGTTCCAAAGATAGTCAGGTAAAATGAGTTGTGTCATCCTGAACTAAGTAGAGGTTAGGGGTCTGGGACTTCAAAGGGAAGGAAAGCAATTCACAGGAAGATGAAAAAGAATAAATGTTTGGCAAATAGAGGACTGCGAGGCCACACAAAAACAATGAGACACAGAGGCACCTGGGTGGCTCAGTCAGTTGAGCGTTGGACTCTTGATTTCAGCTGGGATCATGACCTCACCATTCGTGGAATGGAGCCCTGCATCGGGTCTGGGCTGACAGGGCAGAGCATGCTTGGGATTCTCTCCCCCCCTCTCTCTCTGCACCCCCCCCCCCCCCCCCCCGTTCCCACTCACAGTCTCTTCTCAAAATAAATAAGCATTAAAAAAAAGGAAAACACAAGACACAGAGAAGAATTTTAACAAACAGACTTTGCTAAAGTCTTGTCTGCCATCTCTAGTTCGCATTATAATGTCACTGTCTATGGCGATTGCCCTCTTTCTGGAGCAAGTCTTCCATCCAAATTCTTTTAGGCAGTTAGGGAGGAGGTCAACATTTCTCCCTGAGTCTTTTGGGCCCGCATTGTTCTTAGTTTGAAATAATCTGCATGCCAAAGTGGCCCATCTTGGGGCACTTGATTCTGACCCAAGGCCTCTACTTGTGAATGAATCCCTGAAAGGACAATGCAGGGACCAGACCTTACTCGTAATGTGAACACATATTAGTTGAGAAGAACTAAACCCTCAACAGAACCACATACGCCTCAATAGATAAATTACATAAATAGCAAATGCATATGAAGGTACTCACACAAATAATAAGAAGAATCACAAAGTACAAATGTAGATTGTAAGGGTAAGATGATGACATTTTCTTTGCAGACCCTTCCCTCCTGAGGATGTCCCTAGGAAGTTGGAATGGCTGAAGAAGAGGCTAACCCATTTGATGTTGTAATTCAATTCACATGTCTTCTGACCCTTGGATATATAAGCAAACACTTGTGAAATTAAGTCTCTCAGGAGATATACAAGCAACAACCACAGTGCATCTCTATGTCTCTTGAGGAGCTAAGAGAGGTTTTCATTGTTCTTTCTTCTATTTTAAGGTATAAACGTATGTGACATTCTGCCCAGACTTTGTAAGTCTGTCCAGATTGTTTTCCTACCTTACAGCATGTGAATATGATAATGCTTATGCAATATTAACTTGTGTTATTTCTCATTTCTTATTCATACACAGGGGTCTATTGCTGGCAGGGTTCTTTACATTTTCCCTACCAGGTGGTAACTAGAATACACAATTCCTCCTTATTGAGAAGAAAAACTAGGAAAAACAAGATATAAGGGGCCAGCCAGATGTCCGAGGCTGGATACTCCCCTTGCTTACTTTTGGCTTCTGTACTCTTGTTTGCCTCCTGTGTCCACCAACTGCTCAGTTAGCACCACAGATAAGGGCCCCCTCCCTTTTTTCTTTGGCCTCTCAACCCCCTACCATCCCAGCCATAAAAGGAGGCCAATGCCAAGGTTCAGGGCTCAGCCTTTGGAGGTGACTCCACTGGGCTGGCACCGGTGTGCAATAAACAGTCTTTTCCTGGTTCCCCGACTGCGTGTGGCTTGTCTCTTCCTGGGCGCCGAGTGTTTGCTGTAACATTACTAGAGCACCAGTTAAGGATTTTGTTATTTTGACTAGAGTAGTCTGGAATCTCCACATTATTCCTAAACCACCCCTTTATTTCATGGTTTTTGTTCCATGGCTATCGGAGAGGAAGAATAATGTTCCTTCTACCCCTCTAAGTTCTTGGCTGAGAGCCCCCCCCTCCATGGGGCACCTGGGTGGCTCAGGTGGTTAAGTGCCCAACTTTGGCTCAAGTCATAATCTCACAGCTCGTGGGTTCCAGACCCGCATCAGGCTCTGTGCTGATATTGTGGAGCCTACTTGGGATTCTCTGTCTCCCTCTTTCTCTCTGCCCCTCCCCTGCTTGCATGCTCTCTCTCTCAACAATAAATAAGCATTTTATTAAAAAAAAAAAAAGATGCTTAATCACATGTATACTTCCTATATACACGAAGATCCCCAGGAAAACTGAATAATGCCCTAAAAAGGTCCAAGCCACCATCTTAAATCTACCTCCACCTAAGACAAAGGACGGTAATGGGGATGGGGAGCCAGTTATGGGAGGTTACCAGGAAAAGCACAGTAAAGGAGGGTATGGTTGTTATGCAGATTTAAATTATCACCTTCTCCATTGACGAGAGTTTAGAGATTTAGTCATCCGATTCCTGGTACAGAGAAGGAGACACCCTTACAAATGGAGATGTCCTTTATAAATACCCATTTATCAGCCAATCATGACACCAAAGAAGAAACAAAAAACTCTCTTACCATTCCCATCACTTTTTTTCAACATAGCACTGGAAGTCCTAGCTACTGCAATGAGACAACATAAAAAAATAAAAGGCATCCAAGTTGGCAAGGAAGAAACAAAAGTCTCACTACTTGCAGATGACATAATACTATGTATAGAAAACCCCAATAGTAGAACTGATAAATGAATTCAGTAAAGTCACAGAACACAAAATCAGTGTACAGAAATCTGTTGCATTCCTATACACTAATGATGAAGCCACAGAAAGTGAAATTAAGAGAAAATTTTCACTTACAGTTGCACCATAAACAGAAAAATAATCAGCCCTTTGAGGAAGATGCAGTTGCCCCTAGAGTGGATCTCTGGACACCCCACTCCTGCTCCTGACTCCCCATTGTTCGCTTTTGCTCAGGAACAAGTTGGTCACAGACATGGCTTTTAAAGACACTGGGAAGACACCCATGGAACCAGAGGGCGTGATTCACAGAACTAGAATTACACTAATCATCCGCAATGTAAAATCTTTGGAGAAGGTGCGTGATGACTTGATCTGGGGGCAAAGGAAAAGAATCTTAAAGTGAAAGGATGCTTACCAAGATTCTGAGAATCAGAGGCACCTGGGTGGCTGAGTTGGTTAAGCATCCGACTTTGGCTCAGGTCATGATCTCATAGTTCATGAGTTCGAGCCCTGCTTTGGGCTCTGTGCTGATGGTTCAGAGCCTGGAGCCTGCTTCAGATTCTGTGTCTCCCTCTCTCTGCTTCTCTCCCACTCATGCTCGCTTGCCCTCTCTCTCAAATAAATATTTTTAAAAATTTTTTTAAAGACTTAAAGAATCACTACACGAAAAACACTCTGGGGTGAAGGTTCTAAGGCTTGGGATCATTTTCAGATGAGGATCCACGTTACTCATTGGTTTGCACAGTCCTTCTGAGATTGTTAAGCAGATTACTTCCACGGGTATGGAGCCAGGAGTTGAGGTTGAAGTCACCATTGCAGATACTTAAATCAACTTTTTAAATAAATTCTTCAATAAATTGTTTAATTTTATTAATTAAAATTTAATAAAAATTTGAATAAATTTATCAGTTGTTAAAAAAACAATAAAATACTCAGGAATAAACTTAAACAAAGAGGTAAAAGATCAATACTCTAAAAACGACAAAACCCTGATGAAAGAAATTCAAGACCACATGAAGAAATGGAAAGACATTCCATGCTCAGGGATTGGAAGAACAAATATTGTTAAAATGCCCATACTACCCAAAGACATTTACACATTGAATGCAATCCCTATCAAAGTACCAATAGCATTTTTCATAGAACTAAGACATAGAATCCTAAAATTTGTTTAGAACCACAAAAGACCTCGAATAGTGAAAGCAATCTTGAAAAAGAAAAAATAAAAAACTGGAGGTATCACAATTCCAGTTTTAAATTTATATTGCAAAGTGGTCATCATTAAAATAGCATTGGTACTGGCGTAAAAAGAGACACATAGATCAACGGAATAGAACAGAACACGTAGTAATAAACCCACATTGAACTGATCAGTTAATCTTTGACAAAGGAGGAATGGGCAAAAAGCAGTCTAGGCTCTTCAACAAATGGAATTGGGAAAACTAGATGACCACATGCAAAAGAGTAACACTAGACCACTTTCTTTTACCACACGCAAACCTAAACTCAAAATGGATTAAAGACCTAAATGTGAGACATGAAGCTATAAAAATCTTAGAAGAGAGCACAGGTAGTAATCTCTCTGATATTGGCCATAGCAACATTTTTCTAGATATGTTTCCTGAGGCAAGGGGAATAAAAAGATATAAACTATTGGGACTACATCAAAATAAAACATTTCTGCACGGTGAAGGAAATAACAAAACTAAAAGGCAGTGTACTGAATGGGAGAAGATATTTGCAAATTACATATCTGATTACGGGTTAGTATCCAAAATATATAAAGAACTGATACACTCAACACCAAAATAATAATAATAATAATAATAATAATCCAATTTAAAAAATAGACAGAAGACAGGAAGAGACATTTCTCCAAAGACATACAGATGGCCAACAGGCACATGAAAAGATGCTCAACATCACTGATCATCAGGGAAATGCAAATGAAAAGCACAAGGAGATATCACCTCACACCTGTCAGAATAGCTAAAGTCACAAACACAAGAAACAAGTGTTGGTGAAGATGTAGAGAAAAAGGAACCCTCATGCACTGTCGGTAGGAATGAAAACTGGTGCAGCCACTGTTGAAAAAAGTGGGGAGGTTCCTCAGAAAATTAAAAATAGAACTACCCTATGATCCAGTAATGGCACTACTGAGTATTTACCCCCGAAATACAAAAACACTAATTCAAAGGAATCAGCCCTATGTTTATTGCAGCATTATTTATAATAGCCAACCTATGGAAACAGCCCAGTGTCCATCAACAGATGAGTGGATCAAGAAGATATATTTGCAATGGAATATTACTCAGCCATAAAAAGAATGAAATCTTGCCATTGGCAACAACATGGATAGAGGCAGAGCTATTTCATGCTAAGTGAAATAAGTCAGTCAGAGAAAGGCAAATGCCATGTATTTTCACCCTTATGTGGGTTTCAAGAAACAAGAACAATGAGCAATGGAAAACAGAGAGAGAGTGAAGATGATATGAGGCACCTGGGTGGCTCCATAGGTTAAGTTCCAACTTTGGCTCAGGTCATGATCTTACCATTCATGAGTTTGAGCCCCATGTTGGGCTCTGTGCTGACAGCTCAGAGCCTGGAGCCTGCTTCGGATTCTGTCTCTCTCTCTCTCTCTCTCCCTCTCTGCCCTTGCCCTACTCCTGCTCTGGCTCTCTGGCTCTCAAAAATAAATAAACATTAAAAACATTAATTATAAAAAAATGATTAAGATGATAAAATTGAGGAAAAAAATGAAATTGCAAACAATATTTAAAAATATATTCATTTCTCTTATAGAAGGGTCACTTTTACCCAGTTTTCAGAGCTTCCTCTGTGTCTGCTGTTTGTTAAAAATAGCCTAAAATAGTCCCATGTCAAAGAGGCATATTTTGGGGCGGCAAATTCTGCTCCCCTTCAGGCCCCAATTCCTATGTTCACCACAGTCGTATACTGATGTGATAGCACCGTGCTAATGGTGAAGTATTTGCAAATGATGTGTCCCTAAAGTCACCCCCCACCCCACGTATACATACACACACACGCGAAGACTGCTAACCGAAAACACAGCTACACTGTCATCAGTTTCTCTTTGTAAGAGAACATCTTCGAAAGTGGTATTGCTGTGCATTCGCATTTGCAGATGGATTACCAAAATAACAGAATCCTTTTTCTCTGTGACTTTTAGGTCTTCGAAAATTACTGTTTGAAGCTCAACTTCATGGGCTCTCAGGTACTGAAAGTGACAGATTTACGTGGGCACTAAGATGATAATAAGGGGGAAAATCCTTCAGCAATCTTTCCTAACGTGTCACTGATTAAAACGAAATAGCATTTTCAAAGAGTGAACATAGTATCCAGGTAGAATAACATTTCCTTACCCTTATCCTGACCCTGTAGTTCTTTAATTGTTTATTCAGCTTTCTTGTAAAAAAAAAAAAAAAATGCGTGGCTCAATGCCTACAAATATGGAGTCCATCCCCCCCCCAAATTAATAGTGTATAACTTATAATAAGGAGCCATGATAGACAAATAAGCAATTCAATTCCAGCTTAATTCTTGTTAATGGAACTAAGTGTTCACTGTGTTAGAACATAAAGATGAAATTTTATTTTCCAAGCTCAAAAATGAATCATTTTATAGGATTTACGTGGTATCCAGATAAGTAGCCAAAGAGCAATTTCCAGAACTTCAATCTCTTCTTATTAAATGTGATTGAGTGCTGGTTTCCTGCTCTCGATGTTCCTGCTCTGGGCGAGGCCAATAATAAAACATACATCTGATGAGTAGACAACATTCTTTGCTTCTTCCAGGTCTGCTTGGTAAGGAAATGAGGTGTGATGTCTGACGAGTCACTAAATCCCAAATTTCCACCAATTTGAAACTTGCCACCTCAAACTTTGGTGGCTTTTTATAAAGACGCAGGATGGCTGGTTATCTGGATAAAGAGGTGAACGGTGTTGTAGTTTCAAGCCATTGGACAATTTGGCTACGTTAGCATGGGTTTGATTTAACAGAAAAGGTCTGGAATGTTAAAGCTGAAATCAAAGGGGGGCTACATTAATTAAACATGGACGCCAGTAGATGGAGGTGGTTCTCAAGCCGGGGCAGCCTACCTCAGCAAACCCAAATCCAAGCCAGTGAATGCCTCAGCGTTACCAAGTCAAAATGCAAAGGGACAACCAATCATAAGCAGCTAACTAGGCTTTGAGCTATAGCCCATCAAGCAATTTCTCAGTTTGCTTCCTTTCTTCCCTGCTCTAAGGCTTCCACTGGCTTCCTATTGGCGAGCGCTCCTGAAGCAGGCAGCCATCTTGTCACTTCAAGTGAAAGCGTGACCGCTGGAGGTCATAGCCCCAGGCACGGCTGGACTAGCCAAAGAGCCTGTAGGTCTGCAGCCCCACTAGCTTACAAGTAAAGATATGTGTTCAGATGCCAAGTCTCCTGAGAGGGAAGGGACCTTCTGGGGACCAGACAAAATGGCCCCAGAGCTCCTGCCAGTGCTACCTCAGAGTCTCCAGGCAACAGCATCCATCTCCTCAGGGGACCCCAGCCCCAAATTTTGCTCTCAAAAGCCCTCACTTGCCAGACATCAGGGAGTTGGGGACTTGGATCATTAGCTCCTGGGGGGGGGGGCACGCCCAATAAATACCCTTTCGTTCCTCACTGCAAGAGCTGTGTCCATTTTTTGTTTTGCTGTTTCATTTTCATTTTTTGTTTCTTTTGAGAGAGACAGAGACAGCGCCAGTGGGGGTGGGGCAGAGAGCGAGGGAGACAGAGAATCCCAAACCCTCTCCGCGCTATCAGTGTAGAGCCGGACGAGGGGCTCACACTCACGAAACTGAGAGATCACGACGACCTGAGCACAAACCAAGAGTCGGACGCAGAGCCGACTGAGCCCTCGAGGTGCCACCTCAGTGTCCCTTTTTATTGGCTGGCTGTGTATCCGGTGAACGAACTCTTTGGTTCATTTACACTCCTAACCAGAGTTTGGCACAGCCCTCTGTGAATGGATTTCTGCCCAAATACACTTAAAAAAAAAAAAATCTGAATATGCCTCAGTTTACCTTTTAACAAGCGTGTGCATCCCATCTTATCCAACACATTCTTGGGTGCAAAAAGTTACAATATCCATTAAGTTCTTAAGTACATCGTTGGGACCCTGTTCTCCAGCAAGGTAGCAATGCACGACATATTTATGTTCTAATGCCTGCGAGAAAGAGTTGCCGGTCGAACAAAGAGCTGATTGTTACTGCTTTTCTGAGTTAAATACGGTCCCAATCTTTTTTTCTCTCTCTCTCTTGAGCAGGGATGCACAAATAGCCGCTAGAGAGGAATTGCAAATCCATAAGCTCACTTTAGAAATACACAAATTGAAAGATTTAAAATAAAATCTGGTCCAACCTTTCTCATTCTTCAGCTTTGTCCTTTTGTGATGTGTTATTTATAGCCAGCGCTTGGGGGGGAAGGGGGGACAGAAAAATTTCAGGTCGACTCACAGTGTAGATTAAACCGCTGAAAAATGGCGATTGTGAGGCGGATTCAATTGTGTTCCGTAAAAGAACTCATTTCACCGCGGTAACGTTGAGACACTGATATTCGGCAAAGCGATTCCGTTGATTTATAGCTTCATCATCTGCTTTGCTGATTGCTAGTCTCTCTGAACGGTTGTGCCATCATTAGGAAAAAGTTGCTAAATAAACTTAATTGAGCATTTAGAAGGCTGTATAAAACATTTCTTTTTATTTCTTCCCTAGAGGACCACGCTGGGGTTTTTTGTTTCAAAATATCACCCCCTCTTTCACCGGCCATCTCTTCTTACATGTTAATTACCCGAGTAGCTTTTGGTGAGGTGTCACTATTTTCACTGAGATGCAAAACACCGCTTCCCCAAAGCCATCCGGTTTTTTAATTTTTTCCTTCTTCTTTTTTCCAGTACTGGAGGGATTTGACAATGACTAAGCCCTTCAGGTAGGAGATGAAGGACAGTCAGAGTTGAGAGAAACGCAAGAAAGTTTAGAGAGGAAAGTCTGTTTGGAAAATAAGACATGATTCCGCTAACGCCTTAGGGTAGGAAAAATAGCCTCGAAATGAGAGTGAGCAATGATTAAACACTAAAACTGGTTCCTTTCAATCACCTCTTGACATTTATATGGTGTCATAACACCTCTGGTAACTCTTCCCGGGTTTATGAAAACAATAATAGAACCCCTGAAATTACTCAGCAATTTATTTGAAAAGCAATAGACAAGTCCATTGGATAGAAAGCATTTTTATTCTTTTTTTTTTTTTCTTGTAACTAAAGCAGAGAAATTTAGCCATAGGGATGCCTGTTAGGAAAACGCTCTACAGATTCGTAGCAGAATCGGGCTTGATGGACATTTAAGCTCTTTCTACCTTTGTTGCAAGTACAAACAAGGCTGCGAAGAGCCTTGTGCGTTGCGTCTTTGGTAAGTATCGTTGTAAGATACATTCCTAGGAATGGAAGAGCTGGGTTAAACGGGGCATGCATTAAAAATATTGATAGATACCGTTAAATTGCTCACCAGAGAGGTCACGCGGCGCTTGAGTATGCTCGTCATAGGGAATTCAATGTTTTAGTCAGCTTTAATCTGATAGGGAAAAATGGTGGGTGGTTGTTGCTTTACTTCACGTGTCTTCACTAATGAGTGACATTGATCGTTTCGTCTTTCTATTGCTCTTGGAAAAAATATATTTTAAAAGATTTTTAGAGCATCCTGTAAAGGTTTTACGTAACACTAAGTATAATACAGAATCCTTCCTTTCCACCAATTTATAGTCTCAGCTTGATTTAATATGCAGCCACTGATGAGACTGATGCGAACATGTCGGTGACTCCCCTTGGCATGTCCTAGTCTGGGGTGAAAGTCCTTCCTCCCAATTTTCGGACAGGCTTCATTGTAAGGGGCCTCTTGTAAGCGTTAGTGATGGAAAGGACAGCAGTGGGGAAGAAAAAATGATAACGTTCACATAAACCCCCCCACTAACAGTAATAATAGCAGTTGGCATACAGCATGCTAGCTTTGCATCTGGCTTTACTTGAAGTCCTTTACCTGTAGGATCTTATTTAATCCTTGTTAAAATATATTTTCCTATTGAAGAAACACTGATTCAGAGGACATAAGCAATCTACCGAAGTACTGAGAACTACTTTTTTATTTTTTTTAAGACTTGTAACTATTAAGTGGCAGATCCAGGGCTAAAATCCAGAAGAAAAAAGAAGACAGTGGGGCGCCTGGGTGGCTCAGTCAGTTAAGCATCCGACTCTTGGTTTCGGCTCAGTTCATGATCTCACGGTTCATGCGTTGGAGCCCCACGGCTGGCTTTGTGCTGGCAGCACGGAGTCTGCTTGGGATTCTCTCTCCCCCTCTCTCTCTGCCCCTCCCCCACTCGCGCTATTTCTGTCTCTAAATAAATAAACTTAAAAAAAAAAAGCAGCAGCAGCTAGAATTAAAAATATATAATCTAGAGGTTGGTTACCTAAGATCTACTGGCTGTGTGACCTCAGGTAAGTTGCCTAACCTCCCTGTGCTTCTGTTTCCTAACATGAATATGGGGATAATGCTAGTACTCACCCCATGGTAGTGTTATTAAGATTAAACTAGTTGAGATATGTAAAAGGTGTGGAAGAGCATCTGTCTGGCATGGGGCAAGCATCAGGGAGGTGTTAATCATTAACATCAGGGAGGTGTTAATCATTACTATCTGGAGCCTGTTCCTCCCAAAGAAACATTCTAGGGTGCTAGCTTTTCTCACCCTCCATTCTAGGACGGCTTGAACTATCAGCTACAGACAAGTGAATCTTCACTTCCCAGCTTCATAGAAACTGTG
Organism: Hyaena hyaena; assembly: GCF_003009895.1. NCBI lineage: Eukaryota > Metazoa > Chordata > Mammalia > Carnivora > Hyaenidae > Hyaena > Hyaena hyaena. The sequence goes on along the minus strand of NW_024080872.1, from coordinate 835,631 downwards.
GGTCACTCTCACCTCTGGTTCTAAAGAACATGTCTCCCTTTACTACCCGATTCTTGAGTCATCCTTTCTATCAAACTCTAGCTCTTTTAAGGATACCTGTACTCACACAAGGTGCCAGGGAATCATTTGAACTTTCCTCCATGACACCACCTGTTTTCCTAGTCATGCAAACGCTGCGAAGGCAGAAACGCGAATACTGCCGCCCAGCAGCAAATCAGAACCACAGAATCCATTCGTTGCAACCTGGTCAATAGCCTGCTTAGAATTCAAGTTCTTTATCAGGACCTTCTAAGGAAGCAGTAAATATTCTCATCTGGGGAGGTAAAACCTGTATTATTATATCAGCAGCTGGCATCTGAATTCTTGGGGATAAAACTTCTTAGTAAAGATGACTTGCAACGTCCTAGGAATGAACGTATTTGCTTTAGTTGTTTTTCTTCCTTTTTTTTTTTTTACTCTGAAAATGAGAGGAAGAGAAGGGGAAAGACGAATTAAGTGAGATACCATCAAAATGACAGATTATTGGGTACTATGGAGGGGCGGGGTTGAATGACCAGAAACAAAAATCCCTCAGTGGCAAAGTGGTCTCTTTTTCCTCTCTTTAAAAAAAAAAAAAACAAACATTTATTTATTTTTGAGAGGTGGGGGGAGGGGCAGAGAGAAAGGGGGGGTGGGGGGAGAGAGAGAGAGAGAGAGAGAGAGAGAGAGAATCCCAAGCAGTCTTCACACTGTCAGCACAGAGCCCAGGGTGAGGCTGGAACTCATAAACCATGAGATCATGACCTGAGCAGAAATCAAGAGTCAGATAGTTAACCAACTGAGCCACCCAAGTGCCCCTCCTTACTTTTTTTTTTTTTTAATTATTTTTAAGTAATCTCTACACCCAATGTGACGCTCGAACTCACAACCCCAAGATCAAGAGCTGCATGCTCTAATGACTGAGCCAGCCAGGGGCTCCTTTTTTTACCCTTTCCTTTAAAAAAACTGAGATAATTATAGGCTCATGGGCAACTGTAAAAAAAAATAATACAGAGAGATCTTTTGTGTATGTTGCCCAGTTTTCCCCAATTACAAAGTTCGAAAAGCTCTAGTACAATATCACAACCAAGATATTGACATCGATCTTATTCAGATTTCCCCAGAGTCACTCATTTGTGTGCATGTGAAAGACTTTTAAAAACCAGGTACCTAACATTCACGTTGAGAACAGTTTCGTTAATTCAACGTAAACCTTCTTACTGAATCTCTACAGGTTTTTATAGGTTAATAGATTTTTGTTTTGTCTGATAGAGTCAATAAGACAAAATACTTCTTTTTCTGGTCTGAGTCTGAACAGTACACAAGACGGACAGCACATATGGGTTTAAAAGTCCTGAAGTGGGGCGCCTGGGGGGCTCAGTCAGTTGAGTGACTTTAGCTAAGTTCATGATCTCACGGTTCGTGGGTTCAAGCCCCGCGTCGGGATCTGTGCTGACCGCTCGGAGCCTGGAGCCTGCTTCTAATTCTGTGCCTCCCTCTCTCTCTCTTTCTCAAAAATAATAAACATTAAAACATTTTTTAAAAAAGAGTCCTGAAGTAAAGGGAACCGTGAGAGTAAATCACACCAAAATTCACAGAAACCTTTAGAAGGTATTTGAAGGTCTATATTGTATGGAGTGGAGTTCAAGTGAGTCTTATATAGATGGAAGAACCCAGTTGAAAGGGGGCTACTATGTCATTGCAGTGTCCACCCTTGAATGAGGTTGTTGTTTATATGATATGGTGTAAGGAACCCCATGGACACCCTTCTCCTGAACCCCTAACCACAAGCCATACTGCCTAAGAGCCGCTGTTATGAATTTCTTCACTTATATTCCTGAAGGCATTTACTCTCTTCTTAAACAAATTTTTTATGTTTATTTGTTTTGAGAAACATAGAAAGAGGATGTGCATGCTTATAAGTGGGGGAGGGGCGGGGGGGAGAGAGAGAGAGAGAGAGAGAAAGAGAGAGAGAGAGAGAGAGAGAGAGAGAGAATCCCAAGCAGGCTCTGCGCTGTCCATGCAGACACGACATGGATCTCACGAACCATGAGATCATGACCCAAGCTGAAATCGACAGTCGGATGCGTAACCGACTGAGCCACCCAGGCACCCCTGAAGGCACGTACTCTTAAATAATCCCCATTAAATACAAATACTTCTGGAAAGAGACTTCTAGTTAGGATGACATGGGTGAGCTCATGTTTTAATTACCTGTGTGCTCCAAACACAACATTATGATTCAGAAAATATAACAAGAGAGAAACCAAAAAGACATAGCTGGAATAAAAAATAATAATGGTATCATTGTGGGCCAGCAATAGAATAAAAGCATAAAATGATATGTGCGCCTTAAGCCTGCTCCCTGTTCAGGAGCAGACAGAGGGTGCTGGAAGACCAGGTGCTCTAAGGAAAAGGAATTAAAAGTACTTCTTGAAAGACAATGCAGCTGGTCTTGAGCCTAAGGGCTTGGACGGATCTTATCCCTTTCATTATTCACCGCAATAAAATGTGCTCTCAACCTGACAGAGTTGAATGAAGAATTAATGAATTTGAAAATATTTCTGAGACAATCAACCCAGGCCATGGCACTAAGGGACAGAGATTTAAAAATATATGAAGGATAAATTAAAGAGATTTGGATAGAACAGGGGTTTCTAATGTTTGTCTCATAAATTCCAGGAGAAGGGAATGAATGCGATGGCAGACAAAACTCTTTGAGGATATAGTGGCTGAAAATATTCCGGAGCTGAAAACATAATTCCTCAAATGTAAAGTGAACTGTGGTCCGCCTGGGTGGCTCAGTCAGTTAAGCGTCTGACTTCGGCTCAGGTCATGATCTCACGGTTCGTGGATTCGAGCCCCGCGTCGGGCTCTGTGCTGTCAGCTCAGAGCCTGGAGCCTGCTTCAGATTCTGTGTCTCCCTCTCTCTCTCTGTGCCCATCTCTCACTTGTTCTCTCTCTCTCTCTTTCTCAAAAATAAACATTAAAAAAAAGTGCACTCCAAATACCAAACAGGCTAAATAAACATAAATTTATATCTAGGCACATCTTCAAAGAGTCCAGAACATCAAGGTTAAAGAGAGGATTTTAGGGGTACCTGGGGGACTCAGTTAAGTGTCCAACTCTTGGTTTCACCTTGGGACGTGATCTCATGGTTTATGGGTTTGAGCCCCGTGTTGGGTTCTGCGCTGACAGTACAGAGCCTGCTTTAGATCCTCTCTCTCTTCTCTCTCTGCCCTTCCCCCACTCTCTCAAAATAAATAAATACACTTTTTAATAATTTTTTAAATGTTTATTTATGTTTGAAAGAGAGAAACAGAGCATGGTGGGGAGGGAGGGGCAGAGAGAGAGGGAGATACAGAATCAGAAACAGGCTCCAGGCTCCGAGCTGTCAGCACAGAGCTGGACCCAGGGCTCAAACCCACAAACCATGAGATCATGACCTGAGCCAAAGTTGGATACTTAACCAACTGAGCCACCCAAGAGCCCCAATAAACTTAAAAGAAAAGAAAAACAGAAGCAGTTTATGTTACAAAAAAAAAAAAAAAAAAAACTTGCTAAGTTCCTTTTTATAGTCAGGAGAAGGATACAGAGATTGGGTAATTGTAGGCTCATTTAGAATATCTTTTTAAACTTGCCTTGAGATTTTATCAACCGCTATCATAGTGGAGCTTAGTTGAGCGCAAGGTCCTTTGGAAATAGAACACAAGATAGAAACCTGTCAGAGACTCTGGGGAAAAGGTGGGTGTGGAAAAGGCATTTTATCTATATCACCATCTTATCTAGGGCTGATTCTGGGGTTTTATTGTAGTAGTGAGTAAGCATATGCTGATATCCACCGTTCATCTTTTAGCTTCAGTTTAGATTTTCCTTACCCTCAATTCAAGTCTGGTGTTCTTTCTATATGCTGCCCACAGAAACTCATTAGGTCAACAGATCACAAACTTAGCCCTCGCTGTAGGCGAGGCACCGTTCTAAGTGCTAAGGATACAGGCAGTGAACAAAATGGACAAAGTCCCTGCTGCATGTAGCTTATATCCGAATGGAGGTGGAAGATGACAAACATGTAGAAATATGTTAGCGATAAACCTCGATTATCTGTGAAAGAATTGCTTCTTGATGATTTAGGACTTTAGAACTTCAGAGTCAACATCAACCGTCTCTGAGTAAGAGAGATGGTGGAGACATGGAAAGAGATTGGGCTGAATCTATAGTGGGCCCATCCAGTGCTAAAATATTCAGGTAATGGGTGCTACTTCTCAAACAGTAGAGTAGGGAAAAAAGCATTGTAATGTACATTGGTAGAATTAGGTTCTAGATTCAGGCTTTCCATTCGCTTCCTACGTGACCTTGCACAACTTCGTTCCCCTCCCTGGGCTTCCGTTCTTTCCGTGAGGGAACTGGGTTCAACCAGTGTTTCCACAGCGTTAGTCATTTTCATATCACCTCCATGATTTTTACTGTATGTGTGTATGACCTCTGTTATCGTTTACATGATAACTTTCCTTAAATTAAAACATGACTTCTCTCTCTCTTGTCTCTCAAAAATACATAAATAAACATTAAAAAAATTTAAAAAATAAATCAAAACATGACTCTTTTGTGTAAGCTTTGTCTCTGGTAGCAAATAATATTGGTGAAATCATGAATGTAATGTACTAGTTATACCTTTCTCTCTATTAATTAATTAAATTGATTATTTGTCTACCTGCTCAATGTGGGGCTTGAAATCATGACCCTGAGATCAAGAGTTGGAAGTTCTACCAACCGAGCCAGCCAGACGCCCCTAGTTAGAGTATTTCTTTTTTTTTTTTATGTTTATTTATTTGAGAAAGCATGCAGCATGAGCAGGGGAGGGGCAGAGAGAGAGAGGGAGAGAGAGAATCTCAAGCAGGTTCCATGCTGTCAGCACACCAAGCCCAATATGGGGATTGAACTCCTGAACCACGAGACCATGACCTGAGCCCAAATCAAGAGTCAGATGCTTAACCGACTGAACAACCCAGGTGCTCCTATAGTATTTATTTTTGTTAATGTTTGTTTATTTTTGAAAGAGAGAGACAGAGCAAGCCAGGGAGGGGCAGAGAGAGAGGGTGAGGCAGAGGTTGTGAAGCAGGCTCCGCGCTGCCAGCAGAGAGCCTGATGCGGGGCTCGAACTCACAAATCATGAGATCATGACCTGAGCAGGAGTCGGAGCTTAACTGATGAGCCACCCAGGCGCCCCAGCCCCTATAGTATTTTTTTTTTTAATGTTTTATTTATTTCTAGGAGAGAGAGAGACAGCGTGAGCAGGGGAGGGTCAGAGAGAGAGGGAGTCACAGACTGAAACAGGCTCCAGGCTCTGAGCTGGCAGTCAGCACAGAGCCCGACGCGGGGCTCGAACCCACAAACCGCGAGATCATGACCTAAGCGAAAGTCAGACGCTTAACCGACTAAGCCACCCAGGCGCCACCCCCCCATAGTATTTCTTAATAAAACTTATTAAATTCATAACTATTAAAATATTTTTAAGTACCATCCAAAGGCATTCACATACCATGGCAGCTATTTCTATTTTATTTGGAAATGTTGGATTAGATGATTTTCAAGTCCTCTTTGAGCTCTAAATATTATTGTTTTATGAGGTTCTTCCGTATGGTCATTATTTTTTCTCAAAAGGTTCCAGATATTTTTCTTCTTTAAAGATGTAAAACATCTGCATTTAAGTATCAAATATATAAGACAATGTTTTAAAGTTTGAAAAGGAAAAAAAAAAGCCTCTGCTTTGCTTGAACATCTTTCCTCTCCCTCTCCCTCCCTCCCTCCCTCCCTCCCTCTCTCTCTCTCTCTCTCTCTCTCTCTCTCTCTCTCTCATTATGCATCTTAGAATATTTGCCAGGGCAAAGTGTTGCTTCTTTTTCAGATACATTTGTAAAGCTTACTTTTTGCATGTTGTATCTTTTTCCATCCCTCTACTTTCAGCTTATCTGTGTCTTTGAAAAAAATTTTTTTTAGTGTTTCATTTATTTTTGAGAGAGAGACAGAGTATGAGCTGGGGAGGGGCAGAGAGAGAGAGAGAAAGACACAGAATCAGAAGCAGGCTCCAGGCTCTGAGCTGTTAGCACAGAGCCCGACGCAGGGCTCAAACCCACAAACAGCGAGATCATGACCTGAGCTGAAGTTGGATGCTCAACCAACTGAGCCACCCAGGTGCCCTAGCATATCTGTATCTTTAAAGTATATCTCTTGCCACTTTAATAACGCTCATAAATAAAAATGTTATAGATTCCTTTGCTAGAAGAGCTACTTTGCCATTATTAGAGAAAGCAAACCAATGGAATCCTCCAGGAAGACTGAATTATATGGAGGATGTCCTGTTAGGACATCTGATGAGAATGGACCTGTCAGGCAACTCACCAACTTTCATTGTTCACCCACAAGTGAAATTCTGGAAGGAAGGCTAGGTGGGTGCCATGTCCTTTTGTAGGAGCCAATACAATTTAAGAAGTTTGTTGTTAGAGTATCATAAAGTCATGGCCTAGGTCAGTACTAATCAAAGAGTAGTCTGAGGGCCAACGCTCGTCAACAGATCAGTGCCATTCTATGAACTCTTTTACTGGTCAATCTAGAGATTTGGAGTGTTGTGCCACAATGCGAATCAATGTCCTCCTTCCAACATCAAGAAAGTCTTGCTGCAGAGGGGTGCCTGGGGGGGCTCAGTCAGTTGAGCATCTGATGCCGGCTCAGGTCACGATCTCGCGGTTCATGAGGTCAAGCCCCGCATTGGGCTCCCTCCTGTCAGCGTGGAGCCCACTTCGGATCCTCTGTCCTTCTCTCTTTCTGTCCCTCCTCCACTCATGTTCTCTCTGTCTCAAAAATAAATCAACTTAAAAAAAAGGGAAAGTCTTGCGGCAAATGTATGCATATCTATGTGCATACATACAGCCATGTGTGTACATGTATTCTTTTATGTAGATCATATATATCTTTTTATTTATAGCTCTGTGGCAATACAAATGCATTATTTAAACCAAGCATAATTAGTTTAAGAACTGTGTAGATGCAGTAATGCTCCCATTCTGACATCAGGGATGTCTTAAGAGACCAGATATAGCCATGTAGATTTTAGGCTTCATGTAATGGAGTTCTGCCAATGCTCTGGTGCTTTTTTTCTTTTCAATCGATTGTTTCCTTCTCAGCTGTTCCCAAGTATCATGTATTGTTCTTTAAATATCTTATCAAAAAGGGCTACCTTGATTAAACCAATTGCCTTAATAGTGTAATAAGAAAATACTATCAAACATTTTTGACAGCTTACTATGCGCCTGGCACTTTCTGAAGTGCTTTACATGATCTGAGGCACTCAATCCTAACAAGTATCCTATGACATAAGTATTATCCCCATCTGACAATGAGAATCAAAGTTTATTTATTTTTTAGAAATACTTTTTAACGTTTATTTATGTTTGAGAGAGAGAGAAAGAGCATGAGCAGGAGAGGGGCAGAGAGAGAGGGAGATACAGAATCTGAAGCAGGTTCCAGGCTCTGAGCAGACAATCCAATGCAGGGCTCAAACTCACAAACTGTGAGATCATGACCTTAGCTGATGTCTGATGCTCAACCGACTGAGCCACCCAGGCACCCCAAGAATCAAAGTTTAAATAATTTGTCCTAAATCACTCATCACCAAGAGGACAGAATAAGGCACCCAACTCATGCATTTTAAGTCTTGAGTCAATATCCCTAACACCTATGGTGTATTTCCTTTCTATGGGAAGAGAGAGGTAACATACATTTACTGGAAAGGCTCTGGGACTAAGAATCAAAAGACCTTGATTTTAATCCCAGTCCTGCCACTGACTAGTCATGTAACCGTGGGCAAATTCTTTTCCTTTTTTTTTTCCATGTCTTTATTTTATTTTGAGAGAGAGAGACAGAGTATGAGCGGGGGGCGGGGGGTGGGGACGCGGGGGGTACAGAGAGAAAGAGGGAGACCCAGAATCCGCAGGCTCCAGGCTCTGAGCTGTCAGTACCCAGCCCGATGCGGGGCTCAAACCCACAGACTGTGAGATCATGACCTGAGCCGAAGTCAGATGTCTAACCGACTGAGCCACCCAGGTGCCCTGGCAAATTCTTTTCCTATTTGGGCTTTGATTTCCTAATCTAGAAACACAAGCAGGGTGGACTGGATGTTTTCTCAGACCCCTTTCAGTTTTAAGGTTTTAGGAGTCGAGAAGCATTTAGATTTCTTACTAAAAGCAGAGGTCGGTGAATGTATCTTTTACAGAGAATTTCTTGTTCAAATGGAATTCTTTGTTTCTAATTCAGCAAAGCAGGATTGCTCTGGGCTCTCTGCCTGGATGTAGAAATAACCCTACAATATAGACCTGAATGTTAGCATGAGGGTCATTGAAATAGGATCCCATCCCTTTGCTTTCTGCTAAAGACAGGATGTAACAATTACACATAAGGTCTTGTCAGTCTGGAAATGTTTAAATATTTAGGTATTTTGTTTCTGACATACAGCAAATTTTGCCAAGTTTCATAGCTCGACAGTCTACCATTTCTGGTACTAAGCCATCATGAACAAAGAATACAGTGTTAACATCGCCTTCTCCTGCTCGGCGAGATGGTGTGATTTGTAATGAATGGTGGGTATTAATGCTTACAGATTTAGATCCATTTGTACGACAAATAATCAATTTGGAAAGGAAAACATTTCTGGTCTCCAGTTGGAAGAAAAAACAAACTAAATATAAGTAAGCAGCTATGTTCCCTCAAATATGTATTTAAGGACACACCGATGGCTCTGTGCTTCTGTGTGCCGAGAAGTAAATGGCAGGAGGGCACTTTTTGAAAATACCAGAGAGTTTTCAAATGTCAGGTTTACCACCTTTCATTCTCATTTTGCACTGCCTCTTGAGTGATGTCAGATTTAAGCCGGCCGTGGTCATCTCCAGCACCATCCCCGAGCGTCAAGTACTTTTGTCCGGTCGTACTAACGGCCACGGCCACAGGGAGCAGAGACTTGTTTTTGTTCTTTTTGTTTTTGTTTTTCAGCTGGTAATTCGTTTCCTTGAGCAGAATGGGGGTTTTCTAAGGTTTCTATCTACATGATTGAAGGTCATGAGGCTGGAAGTCAGCTAAGCCAGGAGGAAAGCTGGGCTAGGATCCCAGGGGGAAATCAAAAGACACAATTCTATGAATGTTCTTTGTGTTAAGGGAGATGACGGGGGTCAACACTCAGGCTATTCAGATCATCATTACGAGGATGGGTTCACATGATATTTACCACCATAGATACGTTGGTCCAGGAGGATGGGAGACTTCATTTCAGAAACAAGTGGTCATTTGGAGCCGTACATTCATATTTGTTCTAAGGCAACTGGCGCTGGAAAGTTTAAAACTGAAGTTTTCTAGTAGCCTAACTTAGAAAAAAAATTTGATGTTTATTTTATTTATTTTGAGAGAGAGAAAGAGAGAGAGAGAGAAGGAGAGAGAGAGCAGAGGAAGGGCAGAGAGAGAGGGAGAGAGAGGACCCCAAGCAGGGTCCGTGCTGACAGTGCAGACCATGATGTGGGGCTCAAGCTCAGGAACCGTGAGATCATGACCTGAGCTGGAATCAAGAAGGATGTTTAACTGACTGAGCCACCCAGGCGCGTCCCCCCAACCCCGTTTTATTTAATTTAAGTAATCTCTATCCCCAACGTGGGACTCGAACTCACAACCCTGAGATCAAGAGTCACATGCTCTACTGACTGAGCCACCCAGGTGCCCCTCTAGTAGCCTAACTTTTTATATATATATATATATTTATTTATTTATTTCTAGGAGAGAGAGAGAGAGAGAGACAGTGTGAGCAGGGGAGGGTCAGAGAGAGAGGGAGATACAGACTCTGAAATAGGCTCCAGGCTCTGAGCTGGCAGTCAGCACAGAGCCCGACGCGGGGCTCGAACCCACGAACCGCGAGATCATGACCTAAGTGAAACTCGGATGCTTAACCGACTAAGCCACCAAGGCGCCCCTCTAGTAGCCTAACTTTTAATAAAAAGTAAATTATGGTCATTTTCTTATCTGTATAGTACAATGGAAAGAATCTGAATTATAATTCTCACCTGCTAGTATCTGTATGACTTTGAGGAAATAGCTTCAATTAATTTGGCCTCAGTTTCTGCTTCCATAAAATGAGGCATTGGAGCAGGTGATTCGACTTTCTCTAGCTGAACACAAATTATGATGTTAAGGCATTAGGATATAAAGATTCAGTCCTCCTAATAACATACCCTAGTTTCCCCTCAAACTCCTGTCCTGTGGTTTTCTGAAAGCCTTTATAAACTCAAAAAGAGCCAAGATTAATAGAATGATACATTCTGTTTCCAGGATGCTTGATCCAAGGGAATGTGGCAACACTGACAATAAGTTCCATGAAAGAATACTAGGTATTCATTAGGTAATACTAGAATTACCTAAATGATTAGGAGATACCATTTATTGGCTAACTAATATATGTGGGGCACTTTACTAGCATTTTACTCATAGAGCAAAACCTTGGTTTGCGAGTGTAATCGATTCTGGAAACATCCCTGTAATCCAAAGCACTTGTATATCACAGTGAATTTCCCCATAAGAGATAATGGAAAGCCCGATGATTCATCCCACAACCCAGAAATATTTACATAAGAATGATTACAATACCATAATAGAATACAAAATAATAAAGAAAATACAAAATATAAAGAATAAAACAATTAACCTGCCATTTCCTCTAGAACCCTTCGTGGTCAGCGTGAGGGAGACAAGAGAGGGGAGGGTTATGGTGTAGGATGACTTTCACCATCACTAATGGAATCACTGCTGTCTATTCGCTCAATGGAATCTTTTTCTTTTCGTGCAACTTTAACAAGGGATCTATCCAATGACACTTGCTTTTGCCTCCTTTTGAGGAATTTGTGGAAATGTGACATTGCATTGATGATCACCCACAATCCTGCAGGGAGAGAGAGAGATTGAGAGAGAGAGAGAGAAGAGCCAATGGCTCAGTTGTGATCACATGACATTCAGCATCACGTACTAATTGTGTCGCAAGACATCGCTCATTTGTCAAGTTAAAATTTGTCAGAAATGTCTGCTCGTCTTCTGGAACACTCGCAGACCAAGCTACCGGCATTCCAAGCTTTTACAGTATTATCTAATTTAATTCTTATGATAGCCTGCTGGGATAAATGAAGCATAATTTAATTCTTGTGATAACCTGTTAGGACATAGCACTCTTCTCCCTGCTCAATTGTGATCTAATTGAGAACTAACACATAGAGACCAGCATGTGGAGAACACACGTTTACCTTTAATAATAAAACCATTAGAAATAAATGAGAAATGTGGCTCACGGCTGTGGCCAAGTAGGCGTCAGAATATCGAACAACAGAATTGGACAGACTCGACACCCAATGTTGACCTTGCTTTTCATCTGCACATACCAGTTAGGAAACTCACTGCATTTTCATGAAAGATAATTGATGTGGGGCATGAGGCCAGGAATGGTAATGGACCTTTAATCCAGCTTGAAGAGACTTTGGAGGTGGGGGAAAAGCAAATAATCCTTAAGGAAACTGAGGTTCAGAGAAATGAAGTGTTTTGTCACAGATCACACAACTGGTGAGAGGAAGACTTAGAATTCACTCTCAGTTCTGTCTGACTCCAGAACCCATACTCATGACCCCATATCTTTCCCTACATTGGTACCCTGTGGTTTTCACATTAGCTCTGTTTTACTACTAGCTGAAGACACACTCAACCGTTACTTCTTCAATTCAAGAATCCCCCATTTAATGGGGTGCCTGGGGGGGCTCAGTTGGTTGAGCATCAGACTTCGGCTCAGGTCATGATCTCACAGCTCGTGGGTTCGAGCCTCGCATCGGGCTCTGTGCTGACAGCTGGGAGCCTGAAGCCTCCTTCTGATTCTGTGTCTGCCTCTTTCTCCACCCTCCCCCTCTTGTGTTCGGTCTCTCTCTCTCTCTCTCTCAAAAACAAATAAACATTAAAAATCTTTTAAAAAAAGAAACCTAGGAACGTTTTGGATTTTATGTTTCTCTTTTTCTGTAGATTAAAACAATGACAGGAATATGAAATACCTGTGATCTCCCATTTTGATCCTGTAGCTTCCTAGACTAGATTATGTAAACAATGAAACAGAATATTTCTAATGGAATATTCTTCTAAGGAAATACGATGTCCGACAGTGTTCTCCAAGTTTATAGATTCTAGCCATATACCATGATGCTTTTATTAACAAATTTTCAAAGGCCAAATTTCATTGGGAAAAAAAATGGCCCTAGGATCAGAAGGACTGGGATAAATTCCAGTCTCTCCAGTAAAGAGTTAGAGGTGATAATAACCTAAGAGGAAGGAGGAAGTTCATGATCTGAACCCAGCAGAACACAGGACTATGTACCTGAGCCCAGAGTGACAAGATGAGTGGTTGTATCTCAGTAGGGATTGATTGGCATATTATTGAAGAGAGACAGGAGTCTCTGGGATAGATCAGTGAGCTCCAAGAGATAGGAAGCAGCACCATCATGGTAATATGTAACTAGAATGCTGTATCTTAGGTCTCTTAAATATTGTTACCTCTGCCGGCAAAGTTTCTGACAACAAAATCTATCATTGGATTAAGAGACATCTAGCTACTTTGAGGAGACACTTGGCCTTTGGAATGCTCCTCATCTTCCAAATATGCATTACATAGAAGACAGAAAAAGGGTACTAAATCATGAAGGAAAAGTGACGGTGCATACATTCCGTCTTTCCTGATGAGCAGTATGAGAAGATTTGAACATGCTGATATTATCCAAAGTAGATTTGTTTTTAAATCTTAAAAAGATACATAGGGAGTTCTGGAAGACACCGTAGTGAAATTGTTCATTAAATGCATCACTAAATCATGGAGAACGTAGTAGGTAGTCACAAATACGAGGTTGCATTTTATTCTCTGCTACAGAAAGCATTTCCTCATTACTAACCGGAATGGAGAAGCCATTGAAGATCTCATTCCTCTTAATAGGTTATTTATTTTCTTCTCTTCTTAGAGTTTAAGAAAATGTTTATTTATTGATTTTGAGAGAGAGAGAGAGAGAGAGAGAGAATTCCAAGCAGGCTCTGTGCTGTCAGCGTAGAGCCCGATGTGGGGCTCAAGCACACAAACCGCGAGATCATGACCTGACCCGAGATCAAGAGTTGGATGCTTAACTGACTGCTATCCAGGTGCCCCTTACTTTCTTCTTGATGATGACAAGAGCTAGTATGAAAAGGGAGGAGGTGGGAAAGAGCATCATTACCAAGTATCTGTACACGGTTTCAAAGAAAGACATTATATTATTTGCGTAAATTAGGAGTGATAGATGAGAAGACATCAAATAAGAAGAAGCTGATTCTCCAGCCAAACTATCAAAGAAAGACATTATATTATTTGCGTAAATTAGGAGTGATAGATGAGAAGACATCAAATAAGAAGAAGCTGATTCTCCAGCCAAACTATCAAAATTTAAATCTAAATCCTGGCCTATTGAAGATGTCTATGAGGAAATATCATTCACCCATATTAAAAGCTTTTTCAAGATTATTGGCAATTTAGGCATGTAAATATTTCCACAGTATTTACCCTTTGGGAATCTACATGATCATCATGTAAAGGAATAACAAAAATGTCTTTTTGTTTGTCTCCATTGTTTGGGCTTTGTCAGAAGAGAAGAATAAAAGGCTATGAGCCAGAACTGAATTTCTGGTTTTTATTCTTTTTTTTTTTTTTTTTTTTTGTGGTTATCGCGGGTTTGCGCTTTGCTCTTAATACGTATTTGACAAATGTGCAAATGAATGGATTCTCCTTGAAAACCTACTATGCACCGAGTGCTCTGAGAGACCCTGGAGGTATAAAATAATACATGAAGCAGACGCTATCCTGAGCTCATAAGGTAGTAAAAAAGCAATGAGGGAAAACAGACATTAATTAAGCAATTAGAATACTATAGTTCTGTATTAACTTGGGCCACCATAACAAAGTATCATGGATTGCATGGCTTAAACAACACAAACTTATTTATGTTCTCACCGTTCTAGAGACTCAAAGGTCAAGATCCAGACTCAGGCAGGGCTGGTTTCTGGTGAGAGCTCACTCCTTGGCTTCTACTCAGTTGCCTTCTTGCTGTGTCCTCACACGGCCTTTTTTTCTGTGCATGTGGAGAGAGAGAGTGAGAGAGAGAGTGGGGGGGGTGGAGAGAGAGAGAGAGAGAGAGAGAGAGAGAGAGAGATTGACTTCTAGTGTCTCTTCCTATAAGGACACTAATCCTATCAGAGTAGGGCCTCACCTTTCTGACCTTAATTAACCTTAATTACCTTCTTAAAGGCCTTATCCCCAAACACAGTCACACTGCAGGTTAGAGCTTCAACACAGGGAATTCTGGGAGGGAACAATTCAGTTCATAACCAGTGTTGATATATGTTACAAAAGACAGAGGTGAACATTATGCTATGGCAGCATACCTATGAATGGGAGACCCTCCTCTAGGCGATCAGGAAAGCTTTCCCTGAAGAAGTCAATGAAGCTGAGCTTAAAGCATCAGTAATAGGCGCACGTGGGTGGCTCAGTCAGTTGAGCATCTGACTTTGACTCGGGTCATGGTCGATCCGTAAGTTTGAGCCCCATGTTGCTCATAGCTCGTTGCTGTCAGTGCGAAGTCTGCTTTGGATGTTCTGTCCCCAACTCTCTCTGCCCCTCCTCCACCTGCACACTCTACCTCTCTCTGAAAAATAAATAAACATTAAAGAAAAGCATCAGTAATAGCTTGGCCAAGAACAAGGGCAGAGTGGTTAAAGAAGCAGCAGCAATGCATACGTAGGTTACAAAATATGGCACATTGAGTAAAATAATAGTGGGAGCTGGAGCAGAGAAAAGAAAGACCAGAATGATATGAGGCTGAAGAAGTAGACAGAAGACAGGTTACCTTATGAATCTCATGAGTCGGTGTCACTGCTATTCTAAGAGGAAGGGGAACCCATTACATGGTTTTAAATAGCGGTCAGGTTTGGTGCACCTGGGTGGCTCAGTCGGTTAGGCAGCCGACTTCGGCTCAGGTCATGATCTCACGGTTGGTGGGTTTGAGCCCCGCATCGGGCTCTGTGCTGGCAGCTAGCTCAGAGCCTGGAGCCTGTTTCAGATTCTGTGTCTCCCTCTCTCTTTGACCCTCCCCTGCTCACACACACTCTCTCTCTCTCAGAAATAAATAAAATGTTCAAAAAAAATTTTTAAAAAATAGCGGTCAGGTTTACCCTTTAGAAAGAGGACTCTTATTACAGTGTGTGAATATGAGGGTGTGTATGTGCCAGTGCCTGTATATTCTTATTTTACATGTGATTTTAGAGGACCTTGGTGCATGGTCACATATTGTCAAGAATATCCACTTTCGACATTCAACAGTGCTTCCGCTATGCCGCTCTGTGAGATGGGTACCTTTGCCCCTCCCTACCACAGGGTAGGGGGGAATTTATAAATGAAAGTGCAAGGAGATGGTACACTTAGTTTAGTAACCGTTTTCACTTCTCCTTCAAAGATAATATATTTAATATTTATTATAGTCATTGATATTTATCGATCACATATGATATGTCAAACATTGTGGTAAGTATTTTACACGGGTTATTTTATTTAATCCTCAAACCAATCCCATGATGGAGATACTATTATTTTTCTAGTTTACAGATTATGAAAGCATGGCCTTGAAAGAGGCTCCAAAACTTGCCACAGATAGCAGACCTGGGAAGTGATAGAGCTGTGATTCCATCACTTAACGTTGTGGCCCACGTTGTTCACAAGTAGACTGTTTTGCGTGCCATTGACGTGTGTCCACGTTCAGCCTTAGAAGCAGTGCACAGTGAGGGGATACAAAGAAGAGAATCATCTTCTGTGCTCACATCACTGTATTCACTTTTACTGCCTTCAAGAGTTTCAACAGATTGTCAAAATGCCTGATCATTATCAACTTGAGAAAGGGTGTCTTCTTAATTCATCAGCCCATGGACATAATGCACAAACCCAAAGCAGAAGATCCCTGAACTTCAGAGAAGGGAAGGGGGTAGGGGACAGTGATGGATTTTTCCATCCAGGGTCTATTACTGAACCCAGTTTTTCACCTCACCGAGAAGGCCATCTGATCCCATATGTCAACTGCAGAACGGTTAAAAGAAAATAGCAGGAAATTGGAGCGTGGTTTTGCAATGTTTATTTCCGAGTTCAAGTGCAGATTGAATCTTCTATTTTCCTTAATGGGCATAAATGCTAGTCTGGCAAATTATTAACAGTTTGGATTGGATTCAAAAATTTGGTTACATATTTCATTAAGCTCGTATTTACTGGAGCACAAGGCAACCTACAGTAACAAGCATCAAAAGTCTATTTTACAGCCCATATTATGAGCAGATGGAGTATAGACATTTAAAAACGCCAAGCCTTTTGATTAAGAGCATGATTATACTCAGATCAGGATGAAAAATAATGGCCTCATACAAAGGTTCTCTGAATTTTAAAATACTGCTGGACCTTTACTTGACTTTTTTGAAATCAGATATTAGAGTTTTATAAAACTCGGAGTTTGAAAAACAAAAACAAACCCTGACCTCACTAAAATGAACACAGATAGGAAAGGGCTTGTTTTCAGCAGATCAAGGACAGACTCTGCCCCAGTATTGCCAAATCAATGAGTTATTATCATTATCACACAACAGTGAATCAACTTTGGGAAATCATGGCTTATAAAGGTAGTAGAGGCTGAAAATAGTTACATGCATAGGGTCAGAATGTGTTTTTGGTGAGTGAGATATTAAGGAAAATCACGATGATTTGGGGGACATGATGTACAATAAAAGACCAGATGCTGAAAGTATAAGAGCCCATGCTCTTAGGAACCAGGTCCTTCTTAAAATTTTTTAAATGTGTATTTATTTTAGAGAAAGAGACAGAGACAGAGTGCGAGTAGAGGAGGAACAGAGAGAG
This sequence comes from Hyaena hyaena, assembly GCF_003009895.1. Taxonomy (NCBI): domain Eukaryota; kingdom Metazoa; phylum Chordata; class Mammalia; order Carnivora; family Hyaenidae; genus Hyaena; species Hyaena hyaena. Next base: position 818,590 of record NW_024080872.1, on the reverse strand, counting down.
AGAGGGAGACACAGAACCTGCAGCAGGCTCCAGGCGCTGAGCTGTCAGCACAGAGCCCGACACGGGGCTCAAACTCACGAGCCATAAGATCATGACCTGAGCCCAAGTTGTACACTCAACTGACTGAGCCACCCAGGCGCAAGCTGGGATACTTCAAGAGCTATTTCTATAGTAAAAGAATAGTTTAGAAAACAATCCACTTGCTGGCAAAGGGACGCCATAAACACGTGGGTCCATCTTAAGTTGGGTTCTGATTCAGGAGAAACAAAAACACAGGAAACTCTCCCCCGAGGATTCCTAGCACTGAGAATTTCAGAGCTAAGAAACCACAGACCAGGAAATTGACACCAAGTGTTCTGAGGTTTGTAGCGCTAGAGACTGATGGGCAAAAGGAAACACAAATCAACAGCACAGGACACTTCACCCACCCCACAGAGTATGCCCACTATACAGATACAACAAGCAATAAACCATAAACACAACTTAAACATACAAAAGAAGCAGGATGTCATGAAAATAATAAGAAATGGAAGCAAGCAACAGAAGCACCGTTAGGCCCTCAAGTACTTCAGACACTGAAATGAAAAAATACAGAATGTGAAATAAGTATCTTAAGGGTTAAAGAACAAAAAGAGAAAACAAAAAAATACGAGCGAGAATAAGAGACTCAAAAGAGACTAACAAATTTGAATAGGAATCAAATGCAACTTTGAGAAATTAGGAATATAATCATTAAAAATAAAATGCAATGCAGTGATGAAAGAGCACACTGGTGTCAGCTGACAAAGGAAGCAGAAGGGTGAGCAAAGAAACACAAAGAAAGAAACACAAAGGTCAAGAGACATGGAGGAAAGACTGTGAGGCCCAATATACACATAATTGAGGGGCACCTGGGTGGCTCAGTCAGTTAAGTATCCGACTCGGACTCAGGTCAGGACCTCACAGTTTGTGGGTTTGAGCCCCGCGTTGGGCTCTGTGCTGACAGCTCGGAGCCTGTGTCTCCCTCTCTCTCTGCCCTTCCCCCACTCGCGCGCACGCATGTGCGCACACACACACACTCTCTCTTTCTCAAAAATAAATAAATACTAAAAAATTACAGACAAATTTACACATAATTGAAGTGCAGAAAAAAGGTAAAGAAATGAGTGTCTTGTGGGGGAGGGGCATAATATACAGAGATGATGGTTGAGAATTTTCCAGAATGGACAAAAGGCATGGATCTTTGCATTCTGGAAGATAAAAATTTCCAAGCAAGGTAAATATAAGACAGCCACACATAAGCACATTTAGTGTATAATACCACAGAGGTTTTTAAAGTATACAAAGAGAAAAAGTAGACTATCTTCAATGGAACTAAAGTAGAATTCTCATTTACACTAGCAGAAGGCAGTTAACAGCTGGACAATAACTCCACAGGGATGGGGGGAAATAACTATCAATACAGAAAGCATCATTCCAGAGTGAAGCAAAAAAGGCACATTTTCAGAAAATCAAAATGGGGAGAATTTGTCATCAATGGATTCCAACTCAAGGAGATTTTCAGAGATGTATTACAGAAAGAAGGAAACTGAATCTAGAGGCAAAAACCAAGATGTAAGAGAACGGAAAACCAAAAAAAAAAGAGGCAAATAGGTAGATTCAAAGTAAGAAATAGTGACTAGGGGCACCTGGGTGGGTCAGTCAGTTAAGGATCTGACTCTTGATCTTGACTCGGATCATGATCTCATGGTTTGTAAGATCGAGCCCCACGTCGGGCTCTGTGCTGACAATAAGGAGTCTGCTTACAATTCTCTCTCTCCCTCTCTTTCTACCCCTTCCCTGCTCAAGTGCTGTCACACTCTCTCAAAAGAAACAAACTTAAAAATATATATATTAAGAAAAGAAATAGTGACTAAATATTAAAATAATAATGACACATTTGGAATGAAAGCTAAGGTAAAATGATTGAAGTAAAATTCTGGGCAAAAATAAAATTAAGAAGGGACAGGTATAATGAAATTTAAAGAGGTCTGAAGTCCTCAAGATTTTCAGGAAGATGTTAAAGATACTGTTTAATTTTAGAATTTCTATAGTTAAGAATGTATGTTATGACTTTAAGAATAAGCAAAAGAAGATTAGAAATAGAATATATAATTTCAAAATTAGAAAAAAAAACCATGGACAACTAAAACAATGACCTCAATGAATCAGAAAACAAAAGCAGAATAGAAGAAAGCAGAAACAGAAAAATCAGGGTAAATAGCACAAAAAACTGATAGAAGTATATGTAAACACAATAGCAATCACAGTAAATGTAAACCGGCCAAACTTTACAGTTAAAAGAGTTTGTAAACTGGATGACAATATGCAATCTGGCTATATGGTTTTGACAAGAGACATAACTAAAATATGCATGCAGAAAAGTTAAAAGGATAGAAAAAGTTACATTAAGAAAATATCTTCAAAAAGCAAATATGAGTGTATTAGATAAATTAGTTTAAGTTAAAAAAAAAACAACACCCACTATTATGAAGAAAGAGAGTCAAGTGACCAAAGAGACATTGAACCAGAGGGTGGGAGAGGAGGGAAAAGATACATTGCACCAGGAAGAGATCCCAATTCTAAACCTGTGTGTATCTAGTGACATAGCCTCAAAATATGCAGAACAGAATGGACAAAATAATATAGAAAAAAATCCATCACCACAGTGGGAGATTTTACTGCATCTCTCTTTGTATGTAGAAGATTAAGGAGACCAAGAATTAAGAAAACAGATTTAAACAGCTCATTTCCAATTTGACTCTAATGTACGGAGATTTTCTCTTTCTATATCTACCTAATCCGTATGTAACTCCTGAAGTACATGCCATTTCTCACAAATATTTAATGTGTACATGTAAAAAACGTGCATTACCTACACACATATATATTTCATATATATTCAATGTACACACTATATAAAATGTACCTTCTTTATTTGTTGAGTGCCCATTTTTTTTTTTATAAGCACACACTGAACATCACAAAACTTGACAAGGTACTTGGCAAAATAGTATGGCTCAATTGATGGAGAATCTATGTTAAACAGACCATGGTTTTCATCATATGCAATTAATCTAGAAATCAATATATTGAAAAATAAATTTCAAAAATTCTCTCCAGTTAAAAATCTAAAACATATTTCTGAATAATTTAGAGTTCCAAAAAATCTTCACATGGAAATGAGAAAATAACTATAAAGGAATAAAAATTAAAATACTACATTACATATAGAAACTTGTGAGATATGGTTAAAGAGGTATTTAGATATAAACTTAGCTCAGTTTAGATGTGAACAAATGTTGAATATTTGTGAACAACGCATCCAGTTTAAGAAATTAGAAAAGCCAGGTAAAGTTGAAGGGAAAAATAACCTGCCTTCTCTGTTCCCCTCTCTCTCTGTCCCTACCCTGCTCTCGCTCACTCTCTCTCAGAAATAAATATTTAAAAAAAAGATTGAACAAAAGAGAAGGGATAAATAAATAACATTAGGAAATAATATTAATCTCCCAAGACAATTCTTTGTAAAACTTTATGTCAATACATTTGAATACTTAAATAAACGGAACAATTTCCTGTATCAAAACTGATTCAAGAAGAAACAGAAAACTCAAATAGATCCAAAATCATTGAAAGCATCAAATCATTAATTAAAAACCCTTTTGCATAAAAAGCACCAGACTCAAACACTTCTAAAGAGGATTCCTAACAAGTTGGGTTTTTTGCATGATGACCAGGTTGGTTTTGTCTTCATGGATTAAGAGAGAAATTTTATAGAATCATGCCAATGAATGCTGAAAAATTGCATTTGAAAACCCATTCATAATTAAAGAGCTTAGTTTAAGTCCTTTATGCAGAAATATTTTCTTTCCTTTTTTTAATTGAGGTATAATTGGTATATAAGGCTATGTTAGTTTCAAGTGTACAAAATAACAATTTGATATAATGTATACATTGTGATATAATCACTACAATAAAACTAGCTACCATCCAGCACCATACAAAGTTACAAAAAATATTTCTTTTTTTTTTTCTCGTGATGAGGGACAGAAACAATTTCTTATATACAGATAAAGTATCATCCAAAAACTTACAATAAATGGCGTAGTTAATGGTAAAAGTTTACAAGCATAGTTTCTAATACCATGAACAAGAGAGAGAGATACCTGCTATCCCTACTTTTATTCAGTGTATTACTAGAGTCATTACAGTTAGGCAAGAAAAGTAAATGAAAGATGTAAGGATTGGAAAGGATGGAACAGTCATCAATTTCTTCTTTTTAAAAAAGTTATGGTTTAGTTTTTAGTTTTGAGAGACAGAGAGAGAGAGCACGAGTCAGGGAGAGGGGCTGAGGGAGAGGGAGAGAGAGAATCTTAAGCAGTTATTCATGCTCAGTGTGAGCACTGAGCCCATGTCAGGCTCCATGAACTTGGGTTCATGGCCTGAGCCAAAATCAAGAGTTGGACACTCAACCGACTGAGCCGCCCAGATGGCCCTAGTCATCAGTTTCTTCTGATAGAATTATGTATATAGAATTACTAAGAGCTCTGAAAGACTGTCTTTTGTATTTTATTTACATTTTGCAGAGGAGAAAGACAAAACTTAAGATGTACAACAGTACAGAGCTAGAGTAGTGCTCCTTCATTACTTCCTGTCTTGGTCAATGACACCACCATTTATCCAGTCACATAAGCTAAAAATCTAGAAGTCACCCTTTTCAATAATCTCTCTCTTATCTTATCATGCCCAGTGCCTCATCAAATTTCTCTACATCTCTCCTAGTAATGGCCTCCAAACTGAATTCTTACACTCACTGCAGCTCTGGGCTTATTCAACAACAGTTAAATGGCACTTGCCATGAGATATGTACTCTCCTAAATGCTTTGCAAATCTGCACTCATTTATTCCTCATATCATCCTCATTTTATATAGGAGGCCACTGAGGCACAGAGAGCTTTAGGGGCTTGCTCAACTATGCACAACTAGGAAGTAGTAGAGCTGGCGTGTGAGCTCAGGCAGTGTAACCCCAGAGTCTATATTCTGCCTATTTCTAATATTTTTCTATTATCCAGACAGGGTAACCTTTCAAAAATGTAAATTTGATGATATGATTCCACCACCAAGAAATTATTTGGCGGCTTGGAAAACTAAAACATTCTTTGGGGGCACCTGGGTGGCTCAGTTAAGTGTCCGACTTTGGCTTAGGTCATGATCTCACGGTTTGTGGGTTCAAACCCCGCGTCGAGCTCTGTGCTGACAGCTAGCTCGGAGCATGGAGCCTGCTTTGGATTCTGTATCTCCCTCTTTCTCTGCCCCTCCTCTGCTTGTGCTGTCTCTTTCTCTCTCTCTTTCTCTCTCAGAAGTAAATAAAACCTTTAAAGATGTTATAAAAATAAATAAAAAATAAAACATTCTTTAGTAAACTAAAAACTAAAAACTAAAATATCCTCATCATGACAAACAATATTCTGGTCCCTACCTATCTCTACCACTCTCTTCATTACTCTCTATTCCAGCCACCATAGTTTAATGATTTCACTGCCCCCGATCCCATGCCAGGACCTTCACACATGCTCATTTCTTCTGTCTTCTCTGATTAATTTCCACCTGATTAATTTCAATTCCTGGTTCATATCACTGCCTCAAGAAAGTTACCTCCAACCCCTTTATTATAGGTCTTCTATTCACTGTGAGTCTTTCCTTCATGGAACTTAAGGACCACTACAATTTTACATTTTATGTGGGTGCTTATATCATTAATATCCATAGATCATAAGGGAGGACGGAGACCATATCTTTTCTTCCTTGTGACTGTATCACCAGCGCTTAGCATCGTACCTGGTACAGGAGAAACAGTCAATAAATATTTGAAGAAGAAAAGAAGGAAAAAGGGAAGGGAGGACGGACAGACGGAAGGGAGAGACGGAGGGAGAGAAAGAACCAAGGCTTAAACTTAGGTCTTTAGGATACCAAAGGCCCTACTACGCGGTGACCTATGATGTCAAGTAGGTTTTTAAAAGTATGTCAGGGCGCCTGGGTGGCTCAGTCGGTTGAATGTTGGACTTTGGTTCACGTCATGATCTCACAGTTTGTGAGTTAGAGCCCCTCATCGGGCTTGCCGCTGTCAGCACAGAGCCTGCTTTGGATCCCCTGCCCCTTTCCCTCTCTGCCCCTCCCCTGCTCACGCTCTCCCACTGAAAAATTGTTTTTAAAAGTATATATTGTCCCATTTTTAAACTCATCAAATATTTACTGAGCACCTACTATATGACAAGTACTATGCGGGCTATAATGGTAGTATGAGTATATATGTGTGTACATGAATGTATATGCATGTGTATACATCATATAGAAAAGACTATTCATGGTAATCCCTGGGGGCTGAGATTATAAATATTTCTTATAATGTTAGTTGTGCTTTACGTCATTTTGCTATTTAATATGCATTCTCTTTGCAATAGAGAAAACAGTTACTTTTTTAAAGATATGCTCTGTTTTAATTTATTCTAATCACTTTACATTTCAATAATAACAATATTTTTCTTCTTTATAATATTAGAGTTTGGCAGAACCAATCTTTCCTCCCAGGGCCTTATTTTGTATAGCTGAATTTCTTTTTTTTAATTTTAACTTTATTTTTTAAGTTCTTTTTTAAATTTATTTAATTTGAGAAAGCGAGACAGAGAGAGAGAGAGAGAGAGCGAGCGAGCGAGCATGAGCAGGGGAGTGGCAGAGAAAGGGAGAGAATGAATCCCAAGCAAGCTCCATGCTCTCAGTGCAGAGCCCACTGTGGGCCTCAAACTCACAAACCAGGAGATCGTGACCTGAGCTGAAACCAAGAGTCAGGCACTTAACTGACTGACCCACCCAGGCGCCCCTTACTTTTATTTTTTAAATGTATTTAAATCCAAGTTAGTTAACATATAGTGAAATAATAGTTTCAGGACTAGAATTCAGGGACTCATCACTTACAGATGACATGCAGTGCTTGTCCGAGCAAGTGCCCTCCTTAACACCCATCAGCCATTTAGCCCATCGGCCCACCTCCCCTCCAGCAACCCTCAGTTTGTTCTCTGTATTTAAGAGTCTCTTATGGTTTGCCTCCCTGTTTTTATACTATTTTTCCTTCCCTTCCCTTCCCCTATATTCATCTGGAGAAAACAATTATTCTTAAAAGAAATATATAACCTGACAAAATTTGATTTACTCTTGTAGAGTTAGAATCTGACTTATACAGATTTCACAGTCCCTTACTCAATATTTTCTTCTGCTGCTTCCTGGATCAAGGATTCTAGATAGCCTATGACTCTTTTGTGTTTTAATTTTTTTAATGTTTGTTTATTTTTGAGGGAGAGAGACGTGCAAGGAGAGGAAGGGCAGAGAGAGAGAGGGAGACCCTGAATCCGAAGCAGGCTCCAGGCTCTCAGCTGTTGGCACACAGCCCAACGTGGGGCTTGAACCCACAAACCACAAGATTGTGACCTGAGCTGAAGTCGGATGCTTAACCAACTGAGCCACCCAGGCACCCCAAAGACATCATATGATTCTTGAAGAAAGGATTGTCAAAGGAATGGATGAAAACCATTTCCAGCATAGGGTAGAGCTTACATAGTATGAGGAATTTCCATACACCCTTCACCTTGCTTCCATCTTGCATATCCATGGCACACTTTCCAAATTAAAAAAAAATTAACATTGGTATGATACTATCAATTAAACTACAGACTCCACTGAAATTTCACCACTTTTCCCACTAATGTCCTTTTTCTGTCCCAGGGTCTAAGCCAGGATCCCACATTGCACTTAGTCATTAGATCTCCTTAGCCCCCAACAATCTGTGACAGTTACTTCTGTTTTGGTTGTTTTTTCCTAGTGACTATAACATTACGAAGAGTACTGGTCAGGTATTTAGCTCATCAGGAAACCCCTCAGTACAGGTAGGTTTATCTGATGTTTTCTGATGACTAGATAGAGTTCATGAATTTTCTAAAAGAATATTGTCGAGGTACTGTACCCTTCTCAGTGCACCGTTATCAGGAGCTACATAATGTTAACTTTGATCACTCGGTTAAGATAGTGTCTCCACTATAAATTTATGATTGTTTTTCTTTGTAATCAATATTTATTTTGGAGAAGATAGTTTGAGGCTATATGAATATTCTGTTTCTCCTTAAACTTTTGCCAACTAATTTTAGCACTCACCGGTAGCTTTTGCCTATAGCGATTATTACTATAGTATTCTAATGGTGACTTCTTCCCACATTCTTTGTACATTTATTAGTTGGAATTATTCTGTAAGGGAGATTTGTCCTTTATCCCTTATTTATTTATTTATTTATTTATTTATTTATTTTTAAAGATTTTTATTTATTTCTAGGAGAGAGAGAGAAAGACAGCATGAGCAGGGGAGGGTCAGAGAGAGAGGGAGTCACAGACTGAAACAGGCTCCAGGCTCTGAGCTGGCAGTCAGCACAGAACCCGACGCGGGGCTCGAACCCACGAACCGCGAGATCATGACCTAAGCGAAAGTCAGACGCTTAACCGACTAAGCCACCCAGGCGCCCCTATCCCTTATTTATTTAAATATTTTTAAACAATTTTTTTATTTGAAATAATTTTAGACTCACAGAAAGTTACAAAAATAGTACAGCGAGTTTTCATATAAACTTTTCCCAAAGATAAATTCTTATACAAGCATAGTTAACATTACCAAAACCAGGAAATAAATGTTGGTACAAAATGTACTATTAACTAAACTAAGAGACTTATTGGATTTTACTAGTTTTTATATGTGCTCTGTCTCGTGTGTGTGTGTGTGCGCGCGCACGTGTGTGTGTGTAGGTCTATACACTTTTATCACACATAGAGACTTGCATAACCACCACCACAATCAGGATCAGACCTACCATTTATTTATATCATGATGGATGCCATGGATATTATTTGATTGTTTTGGGTATAATGCTATTGTCATTTATATTTTTGCTCAAATTGTTCAACTTTGGCCAATAGAAACTCTTTTGGGTTTGACTACTGTGTCCTTTGAACATACCACCATCTTTTTTTTTTTTTTTTTAAAGCACCTTCTAAATTTCTGGCACCAGAATCATCTTGTATTTTCACTAACCTAGCTCTAGAATCAACCATTTCTCCAAGGATTCCTAGTTCCTTTTTTTGGAGAATGGCATTTAGAAACCATGACCTGTGTGCTCTGTATACTCATTGCTACTGGAGTACCTCTCTGGGTGCTCTCAGTGGATATAGCTAGATACTTATATATATATATATACTCTAATATATATATAAATATATATATTTATAACTCTAAATATACATAATACATTTAGAGTTATAAACTATATACAAACTATATATATAACCCTATATATATTTTTATATATTTAATATATGGTATATCCTCAAATTTATATATATGTATATTTATATTTATATATATCTCCAAATAGGCATCACAGGGCTCATTCTTGTGTTCCCCCTTTGCTTATTTGTAACTTCTTTTACCAACAGTGAGAAATCTGGATTTCATTATTGAAAATATATTTCCTTATTTGTTTAACCCTACATACACATAGTTTCAGAATTGCTGACCCATAGACCTATAAGAAACAAAACTGACCAACTTTTAAAACACAAATGCCTCCAGGAGATATAGAAACACTAATTTACACTAAAGTGTTATTAACTACCTAGAAGACATCTTGAGAGGAATAGCAGCAGTAGAAACTTAAACGATGGGGTTTGGGTTGACGGCAACAGGGCTGGAAAGGAATGACGGACAAGGAACAGAAAGCCACCCACCAAAAGCTCCCTCCTTCCTGCTTTGGCTAAGGTATAAATTTGATCATGTGGCTCTCAGAGCCTGGTAATTCCTAAACTCACCATCTCTGTGAAACTTGCTCAAATCAAAGACTGCTGGTAACAGATGCCTGAGTTTTGGAAACAACATATACCACGGTACAGAGTAGTGGACATTAAGCCATAGATCTGGCTGTGGTACTCAGGCTGCCTTCGGCAACTCTGATTTGCATCCAGCAGAGATGCTTGGCATTTGCTAAAGTACTTGTGTATAGCCCTCCAGTCGGTGGCAGTGCAGTAACAAAGAGGAAGAATGAAAAGCCATAAAAAAAAGATACTGCCAAACAATTGTCGGAAGGAAGACAGCAAGTATAACAAACCAGGCAAAGACACATCCTCTAATTGTTAGTCCAGACAGTTTCCCATTTTCTGGGTAGATTAAGGCAGCAATAAATATTGAGGACAGGCTTCCCTGAATCTAACCTCCCCACACCTTCACCAGCTTAGACTTTTCTTTACTCAGTTCAAGGTGGTTACCAACAGAAACTTCTATAAACCCCAAATCACTAGTTGTTTCCTATTTTCAGTATCATATCCCATACCTGCCCCCTCTTCTTATATATACTTTGGGGAAGACCTAGAACATCATAAGAATATGTTTTAGTTGCTGATGTATAAGGTAGTGTCAGAAAACACATGCTTTTCTGAACCATAACTTGGGTTCGATTCTTGGATCCAATAGCTACTCCTAGCTCCCTGAAGTCCATTAAGCTTCAATTACCTTATGTGTACAGTATTTATCTCATATTGTGCCAGGGTCTACCTAGATGCTAACTAATCCTATTTCTTTGTGGGACTATACAGAAAACGATTTCCTCGGCTCCCTTGAAATTGGTCTGTGGCACTTGACTGGGTGCTGGCAATGCAATATGGACAGAAATGATATATATACCATAGCCAGGCCTGGCCATGAAACATCCCATGGGATCCTTCATGCTCTCCCTTTTGGCTTGTTGGCTAGTGGAATGCAGAGGAGCTAGCACAGAATTCTGAGGAAGCCTTAAATAATGGGTAATTCCTAAATATGTAGAGCTTATGTCCCTGAGACACTGCTTGGAGAATTCTATGGAAAGCAACCCACTGGTATCTGAATAGATTGAGACATGAATGGGAAAAAAAAAAATTATCTCATGCCAGGAAGACTATGGGATTATTTATTATGGTAGTTCATATTACCCTGATTAATACATACTTGCTTCTATTATTCAATAAGATATTCTTGGTGCAACACCTGGGTGGGTCAGTTGGTTGGACGTCCAACTCTTGATTTTGACTCAGGTCATGATCTCATAGTTCATGAGTTCAAGCTCTGCATTGCGCTCCATGCTGACAGTGAGAAGCCTGCTTGAGATTCCCTCTCTCTCTCTCGCCCCTGTCCCCGTCCACACTGTCTCTCAAAATAAATAAAGTAAATAAATAAACTTAAAAAACATATATATATATATATATATAAATAAGATACTATTGTTAAAGCACATAGAAATGTGCTTAGCACACAGTAGGGGCTAAACATTGTTGAGGTGTTATAAATATAATCTAACCCAAAATATAGACTTGCAGAGAAACGAAAAGTAGTTCAAAGTTTGTTTGGTGAGCAAGGACAATAAAACTACGTTTCCTAGTTCTTTCCCCTGCATCTTATTTCTCATGATTCTGCATGAAAATATGTAAAGCTTCTTTCTTTTTTTTTTTCTAATGTTTATTTTTGAGAGAGAGAGTGCGTGAGCAGCAGAGATAGAGGGAGACCGAGGATCTGAAGCAGGCTCCATGCTGACAGCACAGAGCCAAATGCGGGGCTTGAACCCACAAACTGCGAGATCATGACCTGAGCTAAAGTCAGACAATCGACTGAGCCACCCAGGTGCCCCGAAGCTTCTTATTTCTAAATTATTTTGTTTTACGTATGTGTATGTAAAGTTCCAGTTTCAGTGCTTGAACTGTCATTTTTCCTATTTTATATTTATTCGGTTCCCTGAAATGAGGCAGATACTTTGAAGGGAGAGGCTTGTTTTTAGCCTGATCCTCAGATGCATTTCAGCTAAGTCTAGTCACATCAGGTACTTTCCCCTCTGTCTCTTACGCATTATCAATCACAGCTTTATCTAAGTCTGCTTTCATCTCTAGCCTTGAGATAGAAATTTCTTTTCTAATTGCCCTAGATTATTATCATACAATGAAACACTGACTAGGGTGGGTCCATCATTCTAACATTTCAGATTGGTTTGACCATAAAAGGCCTTGAAGTTGCTCTTGGCCACCAGGCAGACGTACTTCAGTTTCAAATTATTTGTGTCACTGTCTTTGTGTAGAGAATGTTTCTGAAGCCATCCCTTGCATCTTTCAGCTTCTACAGAGATATTTCCCTCCTCTCTGTAAGGCAGAAGGAAGAGAAAACAAGCCACCAAGTCTACACTTTATTTTAATTTTTCTTAAGTTTATTTATTTCGAGAGAGAGAGAGAGAGGCAGAAAGAGAGGGAGAGTGGGAAAATCTCAAGCAGGCTCCGTACTGTCAGTATAGAGCCTGGTGCAGGGCTCAAACTCACAAATTGTGAGTTTCATGACCTGAGCCGAAATCAAGAGTCAGATACTTAATCGACTGAGGCACCCAGGCATCCCCTCCACTACTTTATGACTGAAAAGTTTCTTCAGCTTTTTTTCCTCCATAGAACATCTGAAACTTCTGTTACTTGTGCCTTTAGCCAGAATGAATGATGGCACCCACTTAAAATTTTTCTGTAGAGGCAGTTCTCTTATTGTTAAAGCACTGGCTCAGAAACTTTAATATTTGACAAATTGCCCCATGGAGAATGTTTTGAAAGTCTACATCTGCTAAGGTTTTCATCCATGAGAAAGGGAAGATCTTTCACTACTGAATAAATATTAAAGCAACAGGAGGAGGCAAAATACAGATACTTTCAGATTATAGGCCGTGAGTTCTGATTATTCAAGGCACACTTATATTGATTTATCCCACTTATCAAAGAGGTACATTGAAACTTGCCCTGAATACCTTAGAACAGTGGTTCTCAAAGTGTGGTCCCTGGACCAGCAGCATCCGCTATACCTGGAAATTTAGAGAAATGTAAATTCTCAGGCTCCACTACACACCATCCAAATCAAATCCCCTGTGATTGGGACGCAGCAAGCTGTTGCCTAGCAAAGCCTCCAGGTGATTCTGAGGTAGGCTAATGTTTTAAAATTATTGCCTTAGAAAGTACCATGAAGGTAAGGCCAGGTATCCAAAAGTGATGATGTTGAAGATGGTAATAAAAATAATATCTAATACTTACTAAGTAGTTACTATGGGCTAGACTGAGTACTTCAAATGGATTAGATCTTTTATTTTTATTTATTTTTATTTTAGAGGGGGGGGAGAAGGGCAGAGAGAGAATGTTAAGCAGTCTCCCCATTCAGCATGGAGCCCGATGCAAGGTTTGATCCCATGACCTTGGGATTGTGATGCGAGATGAAATCAATAGACACCCAACCAACTGAGCCACCCAGGCGCCCCAGGATTAGATCATTTCATTATCACAGCTGCCACAAGTAATTATTATTATCATTATTACTCTCTCCCATTACAAATAAAGAAACTTAGGTGTGAAGTAATTTGTCCAAGTTTAGATAGCCAGTAAGTAGAAATCTGGGTTTAAAAACCAAGTATGCCTTTAATGTCCACTTTTCTAACCAGTATAATACACACTGGTTAGAAATTACACAGACTGGATTGGTCTGTGTAATTCCTAAAGATGTTTAATCTTTATTCCAGCTTGTCATCTGTCATCAGAGCCTGGCAGTGCCAAAGGATTTCACCGGGACATGGGTTCTCTGTAACATAAGAGTCGCGTTTCTCAAAAGTTCTATATAAATCAGTATTTTTAAATTGAGTGTAATTTTCTGTTGACTTTATTATAGCTCATATGTGTTACATTTTCTGTCCTTCAGCTATTAGTGGTTCCTAACCCTTGTATTTTCCTTTTTAAATATTATTTTATTTCAGAGAGAGAGAGAACATGAGTGGGGGAGAGGGACAGAGGGAGAGAAAGAGAGAGAGAGAGAGAAAGAGAATCTCAAGCAGGCTCCATGCTCAGTGCAGAGCCTGACACGGGGCTTAATCCCATGACCCTGGGATCATGACCTGAGCCGAAATCAAGAGTCAGACGCTCAACCAATTGAGCCACCCAGGCCCCCCAACCCTTGCACTCTTAATCTTTCTATCCATCAGTCTTCCTGTCAAACATTTAATATTCTGTCAATAAATGCAGAAATGCACTCTGGAGTTTAAGAAACTTTCTACAATTCTTAGTTAAGTGAAGACTTTTGAAATGCACATAACGACTTCTGATCTAATATCTGTTGTTCTTAAAGCTGGGCCTGGCTTTATAATGTTTTTGACTAATTATATAAGGTTGAAAACCAGTATTTCGGGACAGATTAATTTTGCTCACCCTGGCACAACAGAACTATATGAAACTATCTCAGAAATAAAAGTTTCCACTCATCCTACAGTAGTTTACAAGCATAAACCATTCTGGAAGTGAGAAGTGTGAGCAAAAGGGATTCTCTCTTTTAATGGCTTTAGCTTCTTGTGGCTTGCATGAGATCTTGCCTTTCAGAGAGCTAGGGGCCAGATGTATCCCCAGAATATTCCAGGAAAAAAAAAGGTACGTCTATTTCTTTCTTTCTTTTTTTTTTTTTCTGACTTAATCCCATCAGCACCCTCAATGTCTATGCTGATGTAGACATCAACTTATAGCACTGGGTTTGCCATCATAATTACACTGCAAAGGAGTCCTTCTCTCAGGGAAGGTCATACAGGCTACAGAGCAAACGAGAAAGGGCAGGCACCACTCCTAAGAGGCTCCATTCATAAAGCAGGAATAAGCATGAATGAAGCATTATTCTTTGGGGGGAAGTTCTGAAAAGGTTGCCCTCAGTGGAATGAGCGCAAATTTGCATAATGCTTCATTTCCTTGGAGCAACTCAAGGCTTGGTAACCGTTACCAGACAACATCACTGGGAAGATTAATGGGACCTGGGTATCATTACTTCCAAAGAGAGAGGAGTCATGCCAAGGTCACTACAAGGTTGATGGAGGAAAAGATGTTTGCTCATTTGGAATGAGTGATTTGTCTCTCAGGCTGATGGGGTAAAAGGAAACCAACTGCACTTCTCTGGATATTATGCTGTCCAGTAAGGCGGATTTGTGTTAAGCAACATAACTGGATATGGCACAGTACGGATGAGATTTATACAAACTTGCTGGCTTACACTGTTTGGTGGGACCATGGTATGAAAACTCTGGCCAGTGAAGAGGATTTTTCTTTCTTATTGCCACAGAAAGAGTAAAAGAAAGAAAGAAAGAAAGAAAGAAAGAAAGAAAGAAAGAAAGAAAGAAAGAAAGAAAGAGAAAGAAAGAAAGAAGGAAGGAAGGAAGGAAGGAAGGAAGGAAGGAAGGAAGGAAGGAAGGAAGGAGGGAAGGAGGGNAGAAAGAAAGAAAGAAAGAGAAAGAAAGAAGGAAGGAAGGAAGGAAGGAAGGAAGGAAGGAAGGAAGGAAGGAAGGAAGGAGGGAAGGAGGGAAGGAGGGAAGGAAGGGAAGGAAAGAAAAGAAAGAAAAAAGCTCAAATTTTTGTTTTAGAGTCCCGGCTCCTAGGCTCTGCATGAGTAGCATATTGATACACTGGTTGGTTTAGCTCCTTAATGCAGCATCAAAATAGCTCCAGGGGCTTAGGTGGAAGTGAGATGGAGAACTTAACCCAAACAGTGACAATGAAATACTGATGAGCAATTCATTTCCGATAAGGCTGAACCCCACAAAGACGTAAACGGCTTTCCACAGGGAGAAGATTTCCTGATTATTCACTCCTCCTGCTGCGTATCCATTGCTGGCTTGGAACCAAAATGACAGCCAGTGGTGTGAGCCCCCAACCAAATTTATAGACAATGAAGTTCAAGATTTGCCACAGATAGGAGACAAATCAAGAGGGTAAAAACTCAAGACATTAGGTTTTTTTTTCAAATGGAGAGAGACATGTTGACTAACTATATTAACTATCTTAATATGAAGAAGCTGCAAAGGACCCACCCCTCCTGTTCACTAGAAGCAATCCTAAAACAGTTCACATGACCTCAAGTTTCTCTGGTCAGATGCTCAAGTCCAGGCTGATGGCAGGAGATGGCTGACATAAGTGGCTTGGACACAAGTCACCGCACTATGCAGGGTTGCCAGATGGACAAGTACAAACATTGAGCTCATCTGAATGCAATTCTGCTCAAAGGAGTCCGGTCTCTGAATGATGACTGAGGCAATTTGTTAACAAATGTCAATTAACCTTAGGACCAGCTCTGGGCACCATTATCGTTCAGACTGTTGTCAGGGTACTTTTTCATAAAGAAATCATGCCCAGGTCCAGGGCACCTGGGTGGCTCAGTCAGGATCTGACTCTTGATTTTGACTGAGGTCATGATCTCACAGTTCATGAGCCTGAGCTCTGCATTGGGCTCTGTGCGGACAGCAAGGAGCCTGCTTGGGATTCTTTCTCTCTTTCCCTCTCTCTCTCTCCGCCACTCCCCTGCTCGTGCTCATGTGTGCTCTCTTTTTCTCTCAAAATAAATAAGCATTTAAAAATGGGGAATCTTCTTATAAATATTTTGTGATTTTCCACCCCTAATTTTGGAATGACAAAATTGCTTTGATAATTGGGTTAGGCAGCGTACATGACTCTGAAGTCTGGGATCTAGAGATTTTTATGACCTAACGTCACCATAATTATAAAATACAAGGTACCAGAAACCAAAAGTCATCCCTAAACATTCATTTTGTTTACCGTTAGGTTTTGGAGTTCACCTGATATCTATCCCTTGCCACTGCAAGATGAACTTTCTTTAAGGTCTTCACATTTCAAAAAGAAAGGTCAAGTATGATAGAAAGAGAAATAATATGGAAGACTGAGATTGTTTTATGGTACTTACATAGATTCTTAGAAGCAAAATTATTCTGAACAGATGATTAGCACTCTGAGGGCAGGATTAGTACCATTGATCTCTTGATACCTAGAGAGAAACTGAAAAATAGAAGAAACCCAATAAATGATTCTATATGAATGAATGAATGAATGGGTATCTACAACACTGTAAGCACATAGGGCAAATTCTGATCTTATTGCCAGAATGTTGTTTTAGCCAAACCCATTTATGTGAATCTAAATTAATTGCCATGCTTATTCGATATCTGGGAAAGACAATCAACATCGACAACAAAATACCCATAATCATAGTGACAGCTGAAATCACACAGTAATAGTTCAAGGTTATTAACTTCACGTGACCAAATACATAAAAGAAATTGACAAGGTGTTCCTGTAATACAGGAAACAATAATAAAGAATAAGGGCACCTGGGTGGCTCAGTTTAATAAGCATCTGACTTTAGCTCAGGTCATGATCTTGTGGTTTGTGGGTTCAAGCCCCACATCGGGTTCTCTGATGTCAGTGCAGAGCCCACTTTGGATCCTCCGTCTCCTTCTCTCTGCCCCTTCCCCACTTGCACTCTCTCTCTCTCTCTCTCTCTCTCAAAAATAAATGAACATTACAAAAACAAGCAACAACCACTTATTACAAAATAATAATAAAGAATAAAGCAGAGAAAAAAATAAAAGAGATGGAGGTTAAAGGACATGATCTTAACAAAAGAAGACTTACCTAATTATTTTCATTTTCTCTCTGATGTTTGTAACAGCTAATCTATCAGGAGCTTAAGAGGAAAACAAAATTTCTTTCGCCTCCATTTCTCTTCTCTAACTACTCTGTGTGCTGTGTTGCCTCCGTGGGTTTTCCTTAATGTCCGCTCTCATTCCTTTACCTTGACATTTCCATTTTCTCCAACTGAGACCTAGGAAAAGACTTTGGCTAAGACAGCACAGACACCACACAGGCTTTCCTCTGGCAGAGGATAAAATCCTTGGCCTGCTTTTTTTTTTTTTTTCCCAGAATACTGGCAAAGACAAGATATTTATTTCTCTCTCTCTGTTCTGTACTCTATTAAAGCTCATATACTGCTCAGGCTATCCTGACACTGTTCCCAAAAATTGTAATCTTCCATGAAGTATTACCTTGCCTTGCGTTATGTTTGTTTCTGTCCTATAGATTAGGGACGACGATATTTACTGCCTGGGATTCATTGGCTTCATGCTTTGGACACATTTCCAGAGGCAACAGTTAAATTCAATAGAATAGCCAGAACTTCAAAATCATGCCTAAATCTGTAGATATGCCCTTCTCACCCTCTGTGAGAATGGACAGAGGCAAGAACATTCTAAATAAGTGCTCCAACATAATAACCACAGGCAAGAACATTAAACCCTTCAAGGGAAAGAAGCAATTTGGTTCATATACTTCCAGCTTTCTAGTGTCTGTCCATGATAAATGGTAATGATAAAAATCCTCTATCAACACTCCAATACTGAATACTAATTAAAGAAAAGATTGGGCATCCCGTCCACACTCGCCGTTTATGGCCTTTCCACTTTGGCAACTTCTCCAGTTGGATTGTCCAATCTATAGCTCACTCTTCGCTGTCCAAGGAGCTAAAGAGACAATGAACTTTCCACAGAGAATGACCTAAACAGAAACGTGAAGGCAGCCGCAAGACAAACAGGATTGAAAGGAACGAGCGAAAAGGGCATATCGATTTTTGGTCTCCTCTACTCTCGCTTCCCATTCTATTATCCAGAAGAAAACACTAAGGGTTTAGTTATAATTAGTGGCGATAGCATATCCCTCTCCTTCTCCAAACCATCTTGTCAGTGTCCCTCGTTACCAGTTACTTGCTTTCTTCCGAAGGTGGGTCTGTCGTGTTTTCCCTCGATTCCCCAAGGATCCTTCACGTCAGGTGCTACAGTGATGTCTGAAGTGAAGCAGTGCCTTTGTGTGGCAAAGGCCGACTACATATGCACAGGCAGCCAGATGGTCACTGCATTAAATGAGGAAAAAGGGATGTGGAAGACCTCGCAGAACTCCCCTGAAATCCAGTGTATATTTCTATGACCCATTTCAGACCTGTGTACCCTTAGCTTCTAATCTCAGTCTCCTCTCCACATTAGGGCTTCGGAATGTCTTTGCTAGACTCTCAGCATCTTCTCTTGAAGTTTCTTTCCCTCCCTTCCCTTGACATTGCCTCCTAGGCTATGCATTCCATAAATAGAATGTTGGCCATAATTGGCTTCTAATGTGTCGTCACACCTCGTACAAAGCGAAGAATGAAAGAAGATATATTTACCAACAAATACTCTTAAATGTGGATCTCCAGCCACTTTCTCCCTCCTGAGCTCTAACCACAATCATCCAGTAGGAGCATCTCCACTTTGGATGCCTCCTAAGCTGTGAGAGAAATCCACCATATTCCAAACTGAAGCTCTTTACCTTCTCCTCCACTCAGTCTTTTACTGTTTCCCATCCCAGGGCATGGCCATGTCATTCCACTACATTCTATATTCTGTATTTTCTAATCTGCACACCTGATCTTTTCACCCCTCTGATGGTATACCTTTATTGTCCCCCCCCATTGACTCTGAATAGCACCTACCCACCCCCTCCACACAAACACACAACCAGTCCCAGGCAAGGCAGCAAGATGAGAATACACAGATTCTCAAATGTTTGTCTGAACTCCTGGGATAAATACTAGGAAAACGTCTGCCTTTTATTTTGGTGATTTTTAAAATCCATTTATTCCACTGTGTGTGTGTGTGTGTGTGTGTGTATACATATATATTTAATGCTTATTTTTGAAGCTTTCTGAAATTAGCTTATTTTGACAGAGAGAGAGAGAGAAAGAGAGAGAGAGAGAGAACAAAAGAACAAGATGGGGAGGGGCAGAAAGAGACAGAAACCCAAGTAGGTTCCTCACTGTTAGCGCAGAGCCCAATGTGGGGCTCAAACCTGAGCCAAAATCAAAAGCCGGATGCATAAACAACTGAGCCACCCAGGCACCCCAATGATTATTCATTTTTGAAAGAGAGAGAAAAAGAGAGAGAGAAAAAAAGAATGGAGGGGAGGGGCAGAAAGAGAAGGAGACAGAGGATCCAAAGCAGGTTCTACACTGTCAGTGCAGGGCTCGAACTCATGGACTGAGAGATCATAACCTGAGCCGAAGTTAGACACTCGACTGAGCCACCTAGGCACCCCTATCCCATAGTTCATATTGAGTGAATACTACCTGAAGGAACTTAAGTGCTTAAATCCATAGAATCCTACCAATTATGGAGTATCCCATGTGGACATTATCTTAAAGTTAATTTCTCAAGGTCACATAGTAAATTAGGAGACAGTTTCATACCCATATGGCTACTATGTATAGTTGCTAATTTTTAGCAACCGCCAGAGATAACATTTAGATCTATGCCAGCTAGCACAAAATTTACATTTCTCTTTGGCATTCATACTTTCATATTTTGTCATCCCTTCTTAATTTGTGACTTCCAATTTAGTCTAACTAAAATAACTTATATCCATCAACACTGGGGGTACCTTATGCTTACCTCACGTAAATGAGTTGGAAAATGCCAGAAATAGCACTATACCAGGAAATCACTCACTTTTGGAATCATGCCACTTGGGGTTTGAATAATCCCTCTGCCATTATCTTGTTCTGGACTCAGGATAAAGTAATTCTCTGAACTTCAGATTTCTCATCTATGAAATGAAGGTGATAATAACTACCTCCTAGTATGTTTCTGAGGAGAAAATGAAATCAGGTATTAGGTTGAACCCTATGCAACTGCTATTTTTGTAGGTCAACAAGGGTCAAAGATGGCAATTTTATACTTCAGTCTGATACACAGAACACGGCACCTCTCATCGGGCATAATTTCAATAACTTGCGGCTATGATGATATCTTTAAAGAATAAGAGAAGGTAAGACATTGGTCTGTGAAGTACATGCCTGAAATGCATCTAATTTGTTTAACTTCTTTATCACCCTCGTAAATAAGAAATGTTCCTCACTCACATGAGAGTTGTTTCTGAAATTTTACACAGACAGTAGAATGATACGGAATTTTCGAAAGACTGGGTTTTGTGGGACTTGGGAGGTGCCTGTGTCTCAGCATTTTGTTGTTCATTCCCTCTGGCTTTACGTATGCACTGGGATGTTACCAGTTTCTCGCAGGTAGGTCTTAACAGCTATCATGAAATTTAACACCCTTTTAACAGTCTGTTTTGCCGTAATGGAGAACAAGGTCAGGAGCAGCATCAAGAGCATCAAGATACCAGTCTCAATAGATGTGGAGGCTTTCCCCAGTGATGGGTTTTGCTTGTTTGTCACTTAAAAGTTTCTCTTCCTATGGAAAACACATGGGCCGTAATTTCAACTTTCCCTTGTTCTTTCTGTAATTACGTTTTTATCATCTATCTTATCTGTAAGTTACTGTGCTTTTGTCCTGTGTTTTATCGTCACTAAGTGAACGAGCTCTGCTCCGAAATCTAATTCCATCAAATATATTGATCAAATAAATATGTTTATCCACATCGTAAAAGTCGAAGCTCATTAATTTGAGGCAGAGCTGAAAATGCTTCTACCACATCAAGCGTTTCTGCAAAACCATTCGGAACTTTGGGAGTGTTAGATAGGATCTCATCTTGTAAGACATATTTAATAAGAAATTGGCACTATGGAGAAGTTGTTTATAGAAAGAGCATGTGCCATGAAGCTGGAACAAAATCTCCAATCCACAGAAACTAAGACAGTGAGATAAAGAGAGTATTTTTAGCTGTTCCTCTCCCTCTGCCGAAAAAGCAAACAAAACCCCCTTCGTTGCCGTTATGCAGTAAAAACACATTAATTCAGTCCGCACTTATTCAAAATAGTGCAGAACGAAAACAATCTTCTTCAACAAACTAAATATAAATCTAAACCTAGTCGATTGAAAGTCAAATTAATAAGACCGCCTTGCTTGTGAATGTTTCCCTTTCAGATTTCCTTTATTAAAAACAGTTCAGTGGCTTTCTGGACAATGTGCTTATAGGACACAGCGCTGAATTAGCCACTGGACTGGAGAAACGGTGAATGAGAGAGCCGTGGTCAATTACCTGCCAGGCTAGTCCCTTACTTCGCTTTGAATGGCTTTAGGCTGTGAAATTTGATTTGAAAGCAGTCTTAGGTGGCATATAAGCTATTAGGTGCCTTCAGAACCTTGTTAAGCCCTTAACACAATGGTTCTCAACCTTGGCTGCAACCAGCTGGGGGAATCCAAACAATTCTATGGGGCCACGTTCCACACCAGTTCATCAGATGCTCTAGGGCTGGCCCAGACACCATGTGTTTAAAGCTTATAGGTGCTGCCAAGGTAAAAACAAGGTTGATCACCCTAGGTCTAGCCCCACTGGCCAGGGCGACAGCATCACGTGGCTCATAAACTAGTTCTGCAACACACTTTGAAACCATGGTTAGCAATAGCGACGTGGGGACACTTGTGGAGGCTTCTAAGTGGACTGCTTTGAGGGTCAGTGTTCATTAGCATATATACTGTTGACGAAGCCGGTCTCCTTCTGTTTCAGTCTTTCCTCCGACATACAGTAAGGCTTCCCAAAGACTTCAACGGGAAAGTAAAAGAAGGGGGAGTAATCTGTAAAAGGGTAAACACATTTGGAATCCAGGGATTTGATGAAAACAGATGGAACATTTAACCAGAATTCCTGGAACTGACACGCAGAAATACTTTGTCTTCACTACATTTCTATCCAAGTTGTCGAGTTAAAATACACATGGTAGAAGAGCCTGATTTCTAAAATGTGCTATTCATTTAGGTAGTGAATGCTGGTTGTCACAGAGAGAAACACATTTTGTAAATAAGTGACTCAGGTTTTCTTTCTCGTCTCCAACATAAAAAAAAAAAAAAAAAAGAGTAATGCAATGTCAACAACCTCAGAAGCCAAATCTTAAACTCTAGATAGAAATAGGTCAGGAAAAAAGGACTATGTCATATTCTATTACTGCACGAATATATTTGCATTCTGTTTTATTTTGAGAGAGAGAGAAATAGAGAGAGGGAGGAAGAGAGAGTGCATGAGTCGGGGAAGGGGCAGAGAAAGGGAGAGAGAATCCCAAGCAAGCTCCATGCTGTCAGTGCAGAGCCTGATGTGGGGCTCAAACTCACGAACCATGAGATCATGACCTGAGCTGAACTCAAGAGTCAGACGCTTAATCAGTCAAGCCACCCAGACGCCCTATATTAGCATTCTTCACAGTTGTGAGAAAAACACCTGAGGTTGCAATAGGCTAAACTTTCCTCATATAAAAAGAAAGTATACCTAAATTCCTAAATCAATTAGTTAAAAAACAATCGTTGCCTCCTCACACATTAAAAATGTGACAGTATCGGTGAAGCAACCAGAAAACTGACCAACATAGCGGAGATTCGAGCATCAGAAACGCTGTTGTACAAGATGAACTTTCATATTCCTGCCAACCCAGAAAATGCACAATTCCAGGAGAAAAGACCCTAACCTTAATCTTAGCAACATAAATAAAGCTGCTATATTATTTTCCACTTATAGTTCTGTACTCAATTTTTATCTCATGACAGTTTCAATGCAGTTTGAGTCTCTGGACAGTGTCAGGCTGGGGGATAAATTATACAAATTTGCTTAGAGTGGAAAGTACCGTTCCCCCCCACCAAAACATTCAGAATATGCCACTTTCCCGTAATCTTGGGTTCTAGTTCCAATGTATCATCAAATTCCTGTGACAGTTTAAAGCAGCGATTCTTAACCTGGCGCTCCTGGATGAGTTCCCGGGGATCTGTTATATAATCTAGGATTGTTCTGAAAAGTTTTGGAGGGGGCAATGGTCCAGCAGCTTCCTAAGATTTTGAGGGAATTTGTGAACTCAATAAGATAACGGAATGCTAGTCTATAGGACTCCGCCTAGAATAATCGGTGGTCGGCAGGAAATCTGTTCAGGTCAGTTTCAAGTGCTAGAAACTCTAAGGTTTGGAGTTTGGTGGCAAAGAGACAGGATTCAACCAGTTTAGTTACAGAAGAGTAGAAGTTTGGAGATCCTGAGGCTGATGCAAATGTCCGTAAATCATTCAGAGGGACTGGGGGGTGGGGGACCTCTACAAGTTCATCTGTGATAGGTCCAAAGGCAGGGGCTTCCGGAAAGGAGCTAGGTAAAATACTAGGCAGGCTTAGAGACTGTAAATATAACAAGGCAGTAGTGATGATTAAATACACATTTTCGTTCCTATTTCACTGGAAAGAAAACAATGTCTTATCCATATTTGCAGTTCATTGTCCTTCCCTTGGATCAATTTCAGGTCTGTTTCAAGTGAAAGCAAATTTCCAAAGATTGATCCAACATTATAATCCAATCGGCTTTAAGGCATAGACTTATCAGTATTGTTTTTCATCATTTATTAAATGCCTACATCGTTCTAAGCAGCCCAGAGAACTAAGGCCGACAAGGCCCTGCAAATGATGTCTGCTTGCGGCGAGAAATGTGAGTAGCATCGATTTTTGTTGTTAATTGATTCATTAAATGCCCAGGTATTACAGTTATAAGCACTTGAGAAGTTCACGAAGGATCAATGAATAGCTTTGCACATTGTGGAAATGATAATTGAGCTGAAAAAATAAAAGTGTGTGATTTCCTTGGAGTCTGATACGTAGCATCGCTGTCCCTTAGGACAGTGCTCTGGACCCTACTTCACCATGCAATTCTCCCATCAGACACGTTAAGAAGATTTTGGATTTGGATGCTTGATCTATATCCTGCCATCCAGACGTAACCTATTCTGAGATGACCGACCAGACTCCTTTATCTTTTCTAGTCATATTTTCAGCAGTTATGTGCCTTATGTTTCCCCCAAAGATCATCTTAGGTGCATACCCAAAGAATATGTAGCCCGGACACCGAACCCTGGGATTTAAACATTGCGGATTGTTCTCGGGAAGGATATTAATTGCTATGTCAGAGTCAACACCAATGCAGGATTTTAGACAAGAATATTTAAATGTCCGAAATAATATTTTTCATGTTATAGAAGAACGTGGGTCACCCCAGGCCCCATACATCCCTGCAGTAGGCCTGGAGGCCCGGGGAGGGGGTAGATATAAGGGCTGTCACCAAGTTAATGCATTTAAAATAAGAGAATAAGGTAACGCAATGTATCTCTCTAAAGCAAATGGAGGGAAAGCCATATAAATCTGGAACCAGAAACATGTTTCTATCTCTTGAGCCTTTGTTTCAAAAGGCTAGTGCATTGACCCTTGTGACTGAGTGAGCGTTGGAGCGAATCAACCAAGCCCTGTGGTTGGCTGTGACATTGGCCATCATCCACGGGTCATTTATTCAGGAGGTTTGACCACAGACTATGGTACCTTCTTTCTGTATTTTCATCCACATTAGCCCATTTCTTCTTGCGAGTATCCCTAAAGAAGTCAAGGTCTGCTAGGCTGTATATAACCCTCATAATCCTTTCCTAAACTTGAAGGTGGTTAGGAATTCACTCCTTAGATTTCATGTAATCTTACAAAGCAAGTCCATTGGCATTTTCCCTTTCTTCCAATATGCTATTTAAAAATATGCAGTAATTCTTGGGGCACCTGGGTGGCTCAGTCGGTTAAGGGTCCAACTCTTGATTTTGGCTCAGGTCATGATCTCACAGTTTGTGAGTTCGAACCCCACATCAGGCTCTGTGCTGACCATGCAGGGCCTGCTTGGGATTCTCTCTCCTTCTCTCTCTGCCCCTCCCCTGCCCGCTCTCTCTCTCTCTCTCTCTCTCTCTCTGAAAAATAAACTAAAAAAATGTTAAAAACAATAAAAATACAAATACGTAATTCCGAATCTTCCAAAATGTATTCACATTCCTCCGGCCATGTGATCATACAAAAATTATTTACCCTTGTTGGGACTCATTTTCTTCACCTGAAAAAGGGGAATACTAATACCTACAGCTTCAAGGGTATGAGGTATTCAATGAAGTAAGGATGTACAGGTGCCTCTCTAAGTGCCTAGCATATAAGCATTCAATAAACTGTACTTATTAATAGTCTTACTAGTAATAAAAGAGAAAACCTCATATTGGAAATAGTACGTTAAGAGCATGATATAATAGAGGAGAGGGAAGTATAGCTACTCAATTGTCAATACATTTTCAGGATTAAGAGGGTAGAGGAATCACTGTAGAAAGTAAGAGGAGAATCTTTGCAGTTCCTTCCCTGATAGACACAGCGGTCAGGACTCTTCTGGCCATCTGGATAATTGATGCATAGAACTTTGTCCCCGGGTGGACTCCTCGCCTATTTCCATTTAAGATATTCA
Source organism: Hyaena hyaena (assembly GCF_003009895.1). Classification (NCBI taxonomy): domain Eukaryota; kingdom Metazoa; phylum Chordata; class Mammalia; order Carnivora; family Hyaenidae; genus Hyaena; species Hyaena hyaena. The sequence goes on along the minus strand of NW_024080872.1, from coordinate 792,375 downwards.
GGGGTTCACCTAGCAGCAGATTCTCCTCTTTCCCAAAGAGACACAGCCAACGGGACCTCCCCAATCTCCTCTGCTCACGCGTTCAGTTTCCAGAAACACAGTCTTTGTAAGTGAATGCTGTGTACCCATGCCGGCGTTGTAGAAATTGCTTCGCACGCACTAAAAGCAGTAGTTAGAAAGACAGCATCACCTTACCCATTTCCCAGCCTGGAAAACTGAGGCACATTCCATGACAATGTTTCTATCTTCCGCCTCAAAAAAGTTCTCTATATTTGGACTAGGTATTGCTTCTCAAGATATTACTCTCTAGTTTATATAAAGGGCCACATCCAGTTTCGTCCAGTGTCCTCACCAGGTACCTGATGGAATCGGGCCAATTATCGAGGGGCCATCCGAACGTCACGCTCCTTCCATCTCCCAGAAAATCCTGGAACACCGGTACTTTAAGCAGCTCACCCTGCACGCCCGCCCCCACTGTCATTCAACTTCCCCCCCAGGTGCAGGCTGCTAGAGGGAGACCAGTGCTCACGAGCATTATTCTCGCTACCTGAGATGACACTTCTTTGCAAAACGTAATCAGAATTCTTCCAATGTTTTATTTATTTATTTACTTATTTATTTATTTATTTATTTAAATAACACCTGCCTGGTGCCTGTCGCCACCCATTCAGAGCTTTTTATTGAGAAATAACGATAAACAGCTTAAATCCAGCCAGAACCTTTCCAAAGAGAAACTGTACATTTGATTGCTGATTAATGCTGGGCGCCTCATAATTATCGAAGGTGGCCATGGCCCCGGAGCCCCATCTTTAAAAAGAGGCTGCTTTATGCATCCAGAGAGACCGTTTGCCAGATAGCAAGACAGTTTTCCAGACAAATAACCCAAATCGATAGAGCCACTTCCCCTTCAAGGGACAAAAGAGAAATTTCTCTGGTGTTTGCAACGCCGCCGCTGAGAGCTGTCACGAGTCCAACTGAGAGGCAAACTTAGTACAAATTGTGTGCACCCAAGCGATCAATTTCAAAAGCCCACGCCCCCCCTTCTTCTAAAAGCAGTAAACTGCAAAGAGACCTTTGTTCTGGGCTTCTTAGGTGAATGCGTTTGCATTCATGGCAATATTTTCAGTAAAAGTGATCCACGTCTAGATGTCAGAAAGCTTGCAGTTTGCTGCTGCCCATCGCCCTCGGAAGCAGAAAGTCCAGCCAGAGACAGCTGAGAAGGTTCTCTGGGGGACAGAACAGCCGCAGTATGCTGAAGGAGACTGCTCGTGGGGCCCCAGCGGAAACAGCTCAGCCTGAGTGCTCAGATGCCACAGTGCTCCTGCTAAGAGTCCATTTTCCTGATGGGGCGAGCAAATAGAAATATACTTATTCTAGAAGCAGCGCCAGAGAGTGTCAGGGAGCGAGGCGACCATGGTGGAGTGGAGGCATTCACCTGACTCATCACTAGGCTAGATGTGGGGCTGGAACCCATGAGCCGTGAGATCTTGACCTGAGCTGAAACCAAGAGTCGGACGCTTAACCAAGTGAGCCACGCAGGCGCCCTGGGAATGCCCTTCAAACTTTTTAAGTCTCACCACATCCCTGCGTCAGAAAGGCTGGGCAGCCCCAGCTTCATTTTCAAAGATGAAAGAAGTGAGGCTCCGAAACGGTAAGCGACCTGCACTCTGTCACACCATCATAGTCCCCCAAAGGCTCTGAGCTCATTGAGGGCAGAGACGCCATCTAGCCTCACCGTTGTGCCCCCAAAGGGCTTGTGACGGTGTAGACAATCCTTTCATTGTATGAACGAGCAGTGCTCACAGTCACCCAGAGAGCAGGATCTTTGTTAGAGAAGCAGTAAAGATGGCTTTTTATCAGAATTCGGTTCAGGCAGGCTTCGAACTCAGGCATTCCCTTTCTCCTCAGAAGGTTGCGTCTTGACCATTTGGGAAAGATACAGAAGTGCCATCTCTACTATCCAAATTCGGGATGTGCTTACATCAAATCGTCATTTTTTTTTTTTCCATGGTAGCCTCAGTCGAAGTAGAGCCAACTTCACAGAGCAGAGACCTCGGTGAATGAATGAAGGATCAAATTAATGTTGATTTCCCAGCACTGTGCTGTGTGTTCCTGCAGCCTCTCTGTCCCTTTATCCGGTGAACTGTTAGCTCATCTTTCTAGTTCTATTTGAATGCTTGCTCCCTCACTGAGGCTTTTCTCTTTTCTTCTGTGCTTCTAATAGCTTCTATATCTGGCCTTGCCTTGGAGTTATATGGGCATTTATACCCAAACGCTAGATTGAAAATTCCTTGATGAGCACTGGGTCTCATTCACCTTTGTGATTTTCACAAAACCTCCTAAGCGCCGGGTAGGGTGCCCAAAAGATCATCGTTGAGTATAATGATTGCGATCGCAGCGCTAAACTCAGCCATTAACCACTATTGAATCTAGCCCCAATTTCCCTTTCTCTAGATTTGCTGGGCCTTTAGAGTTTCCCAGCCTTTCCCTGTCGCTGTATTTACCCCCTGGGGCAAACCAAGAAGAGAGAAAAAGGAAAATTATAAACACGACCCCACATTTGCAGTTTTCTGTCACAGTCTTTTTTTTTGTTTGTTTCCCCCAATCAAGAGATTTTCTTTTCTACATGATTAATTTCTCCTCTCTGACCCTTTGCAGCCCAGAGTTATCCTAAAAGTTGCCTTGCATCTGTCTGCTTAAGAGAATGCATTAATTACCTCGGCAACGTTCGTTTGTAAGTATCTAAACCCCCATGTGTGCGTGTATGTTTCTGTATATGCGTACATATTTCTCTTACCACTCCCCACCTTCTAGGTAAAGTGATTAAGCCCACTTACATAAATACCCACAGGGGAAGTGGGTTTTCTGGAACCTTGGTGTGCTCAAGGAAGAAATACTTCTCAGGGGCACCTGGATGCTCACCGACTGCTTCTTCACCCAGAGTAACAGGTAGACCCGTGACACGGAGTTCAGTTGAAGAAGCAGGAAAACCTGGTGTTTATAAAGCACAAAGGTTACTTAATCCTCCCCGAATGGTGACATAAGCCCTACACAGCAAAGGGCTACAGTTCTGCACAAAATCGGAGTCCTTGCACCCAGAAATTGGGTCTTATTCCTACTATCGTTTGCCTAACATTAGGGACCCAAAGGGTTAATGGAGTAATGATGCTTTGCTCGCATTCTGGCAGGCACCCCACTTGTGCTACGTTTGTGTGTATGTGTGTATGTGCTATGTTTGTGAAATAAATCAAGGACTTAACTGTGCTTGATGGGAGGTGGGGGCGAGAAAGAGAAGAGAAAAACAAGAGGTCTTCTCACCCATCTGTAGCACACCCAAAGCAGTGTGGTCTCTCATCTACTTGACTACATTGTTGACTCCTTAAGATCAAGGTCCTCGGGGCACCTGGGTGGCTCAGTTGGTTAAGCGTCCGACTTCGGCTCAGGTCAGGATCTCACGGTTTGTGGGCTCGAGCCCAGCGTCAGGCTCTGTGCTGACAGCCAGCTCAAAGCCTGGAGCCTGTTTCAGATTCGGTGTCTCCCTCTCTCTCTGACCCTTCCCTGACCAGGCAGTCTCTCTCTCTCTCCCTCAAAAAATAAAAAAGATCAAGGTCCTCATGTTTCAGCCCTGCAGCCCCCGTACTCTCGGCCTAGTGATTTGTACTAGTTAATGTTTGATTAGCAGATGAAATGGATAAAGGGACGTTTCTGTGTCAGTTTCCCATGGCTGCTGGAAGCCGTTACCACTCATCTCGGGCCTTACAGACAACACACACGCCTTATCTTACAGTCTGGGAAGTCAGAAGGCCAAACAGGTCTCACTGGATTAAAAATGAAGGGGTCAGCAGGGGGTTTGGTGTTTTCCTGGAGGTCCCCGGGGTAGAATGCATTTTCTTGCCTATTCTAGTTTGTGCCTACCTCCCTTGATTCCTGCCGCAGTCGCCGTCCGTCTTCAAAGCCAGCAGTGGCCATTCAAGATATCACATTGCATCCCTCTGACGCTCTCCTGTCTCCCCCACTTCCCCTTCCATTTATAAGTAGCACCCTTGGGAGCGCCTGGGTGGCTTAGTCGGTTAAGCGTCCGACTTCAGCTCAGGTCATGATCTCACGGGTCGTGGATTCGAGCCCCACGTGGGGCTCTGTGCTGACGGCTCAGAGCCCCGAGCCTGCTTTGGATTCTGTGTCTCCCTCTCTCTCTGCCCCTCCCCCACTTGTGCTTTCTTTCTCTCTCTCTCTCTCAAATACAAATAAACATTAAAAAATTTTAATAAGAGATTATAAGTAGCACCGTTTGGGATGATATTGGGCCCACCTGGATAATTCAGGCTACTCTCCACATTTCAAGGAAAGCCGATTAGGAACCCTCATTCCATCTGCAACCTTAATTCACCCTTTCCAAGTAACAGAATGTATGCACAGGCTCCAGAAATTAGAAGAGGAAATCTTTTTTTTTTTTTAATGGGGGGGGGTGGTTATTCTGCCTCTCACAGTCTTTTTTATTCGTTTATTTATTTTTTAATTTTGACAGACACAGTGCAAGCAGGGGAGGGGCAGGGAGAGAGGGAGACACAGATTCAGAAGCAGGCTCCAGGCTCTGAGCTGTCAGCACAGAGCCCGAATGTGAGACTTTAGCCCACAAACTGTGAGGGCCACCTGGGTGGCTCAGTCAGTTAAGCGTCCGACTTTGGCTCAGGTGATGTTCTCACGGTTCGTGGGTTCGAGCCCCGCGTCGGGCTCTGTGCTGACAGCTCGGAGCCTGGCACCTGCTTCAGATTCTGTGTCGCCTTCTCTCTCTGCCCCTCCCTCCCTCACACTGTCACTCTCTGTCTCTCAAAAATGAATAAACGTTATTTAAAAAAAAAAAAACCAGGAAAGAAAGAAGGGGAAGGAAAAGTATAGACCCCTGAATCTACAGAGTAAAGGAATTTATACCGTAAGTACCTGCGGAGGGGAATGAGCAATAAGTGACCCCACCCCCACCCTGTAGTCCTGCCAAAACCGAGGCACCAGGTACTACAGAAAGTAGGAGGTGGCATAAAATGAAAACAGAGTGACTGGTAGAAAGTTTACTCTTTGGAAAACCTAAACCCAGGGAGGTACCAGAGTCAACGATGATAGTGTAAAACAGGGAATGAAGAACAAGATTAAGCGAAAATCTCAATGGGGCAATGGGGTCCTTACTCCTCTCCTGTACCCCGTTCCTAGACACAGCCAGGTATACGCCACTAGGGTTGTGCTCAGCATAATGAATTATATAACTCTTCTTGGAACTAAGGTCCTCGGAGAAAAAGAACTCAGATATTTTGGGTGTTTTGGGGAAGAAGCCCACTTCTGCCTCAGCACCATTCAAGCAAACTCTCCAATCAGCAAGCCTCAGCTTTCACCTCATATTCACACAGAGCTTCTTGTTCTTCAAATGTTAATGTTTCTTTTTAAGACAGAGAGCGCACACTCATGCGTGCACGGCAGAGAGAGAGGAAGACAGAGGACCCGAAGCCGGTTCTGTGCTGACAGCAGAGAGCGCGATGCGGGACTGGAACTCGCAGAGCGTGAGATCAGGACCTGAGCCGGAGTCGGACGCCTAACTAACTGAGCCACTCGGGTGCCCCACACAGAGCTTCTGATCGCTTTGATCAGGTACCGCTGTCCTAGCGCCAAGAATTGCCAAGAAACTCTCCAATTTGAGAGAAACCCTTAAGAAAAGACGGATTATAAGAACTCAAAACTGTACTGTGTCTCTTAGGTTGCACAGGCTTCATCAGAGTGAGGGAGTAAACCTAGAAAGAGAAGAACCTAGGAGGTGGGAGCGCCTACGCAGAACGAGGAAGGGAGGTTGTAGAACAAGAACCGTGTCCCAGGCCTTGCAAGCACAAGGAACCATTCTAGATTGAAACAGGATGGTATGGGGTGACGGAAAGGAGGCTTACCAGGCAAATTGGAAAGGGTGGATTTTTGGTAACTTTTTCTAAGTATTTGAGTAGTTGTAAAAAAATATTGATGAGCATTTGACAATTCTGGAGGGACATTTCGGTGTGTGTGTGTGTGTGTGTGTGTGTGTGTGTGTGTGAATGTTAGCTGTATACAAAACAAGGCAAATGAAAACAAACAGAGGGGCGCCTGGGTGGCTCAGTCGGTTAAGCATCCGACTTTGGCTCAGGTCATGATCTCATGGCTCTTGAGTTCGAGCCCCACACCAGGCTCTTTGCTGTTAGCACAGAGCCCATTTCAGATCCTCTCTTCCCCTCTCTGTCTGCCCCTCCCTGGCTCACATTCTCTCTCTCTCAAAAATGAATATTTAAAAAAAGAGAAAACAGAAAAGAAAATTAGGGACCTAAAATTGTCAGAGAAAAGAAAAAGAAGCATGGTAGACAACTTAGCTCAACAGTGAATAGTATTTACATAGGCATGGTATTTTTATTTATTTTTAATTTTTTTAACGTTTTTATTTATTTTTGAGAGACAGAGAGAGACAGAGCATGAGCAGGGGAAGGGCAGAGAGAGAGGGGGAGACACAGAATCCAAAGCAGGCTCCAGGCTCTGAGCTGTCAGCGCAGAGCCCGACGCGGGGCTTGAACTCACAAACCGTGAGATGGTGACCTGAGCCGAAGTTGGACGCTTAACTGACTGAACTACCCAGGTGCCCCGTAGGTCTGGTAATTTAAATAATAACAGGAGTGAATTCATGTGAGAGAAAAGATAGAGAGTTTCAATTTCTCATCTTCCATTAAAAGAAGTTAATAGACAATGTGTGCTGTTGATACACCAAGAAATTATATGGTAACTAGGCTTATTGCTGTGAGCCACTCTAAATGTACACAAACGTCAAATCACTATGCTGCACACATGAAACTAACAGAATTTTATATGTCAATTACACTTGACTGAAATAAGTAAGGATGAACATTCTAAAACAGAAAAAAAGAGAAGAAATTGCGACAAAAGCACATCATTTAGAAATATGGAGGGAAATACTAAAAGAAATGGCTGAAAGTTTCAAATGGGACTGAGGAGTGGAGAAATATGAATAAAAGGACTGCTTTGTTTCCAATTTAAACTTTATTTGTTAACTATCTACTTGTATTACTTTGACAACATTAACTATTTTTGAAAAAGGAAGAAAGGCGGGGTGCCTGGGAGACTCACTCAGTTGAGCATCCGACTCTTGATTTCAGCTCAGGTCATGATCCCAGAGTCGTGGGATCAAGTCCTGCATCGGGCTCTGTCCTGAGTGTGGAGCCTGCTTACGATTCTCTCTCTCTCTCTCTCTCTCTCTAAACAGACATAAAGTTTCCTCCTTCTGCCTCCTCCCCCACTCTCTCTAAAATTAATTAATATTTTATAAAATATAAAAAGGAAGGAAAGACAATATTGAAGCAAACTGAAATGAATTGCCAAAGAGGCAGGATGTGAATGTAATAGTCTGGGTCTATTTGAAAGAAAGATATTTGACCTGAACAGGAAATCGGCCTGGGTTGCCTCAAAAGCAATGATAGAGATAAAGCTACCAGCCAAAGTTTAGAGGTGCTTAATTGTGCTTGCTTCCCACTATTCTCTGCAGCTCATTTGGGGTTTTTAAACAATGATGTTAAGAACCATCCAGGGGCGCCTGGGGGGCTCAGTCGGTTAAGCGTCCGACTTCAGCTCAGGTCACGATCTCACGGTTCATGGGTTCGAGCCCCGCGTCGGGCTCCGAAGCTAGCTCCGAGCATGGAGCCTGCCTCAGATTCTGTGTCTCCCTCTCTCTCTGACCCTCCCCTGCTCATGCTCGCTCTCTCTCTCTCTCTCTCAGAAATAAATTTTTTAAAAAAATTAAAAAATTTAAAAAAATAGATGTTTCTGAATAAAAGTGATATCCCATTACTTTTCATTTTCGGAGAAATAACGCCCTTGGGATTGTTTTGACGTTGTTATAGTTGATTTAGGTCCTTTACCTGATGTTTGGTCTTGGTCACCTTGGGGCCTGAGGCTGTGTTTACTTGTAAGAGAGCTTGCTCAGGCCAGAGAGTACTGCCCAGAGCCACGAAATGGGGCTCAGACGGCTAACTTCACATGAGGGAAATAAATCCAACTCCTTTGCCGGGTACTGTACCCGTGTTTACTCCCCAATTATTTGATTTTCAAGCTATCTGCTTCGATAACCTATTGCCCCTACATTATTTAGAGGTCTATTTTGGTAGACTCAACCAAGAATTCAAGGCCTTGCCTTGAACCTGTGTGTTTCCTGCTTACTAATTATTCCAGTAAGGCTCCCCTATGCGTCTCTGTGGGTTAGGGAGATATTGCGTGGAAAAGTCTCTTGCACCATACTCGAGCTGGATTTCTGCTCCAGTTTAATTCTGACTCCTTCAATGGCATCATAAGGGTCTTTCGTCGTCTGATTTATGGCTCCCAAGGTACTTCGCAGTTTCTTCTTTTCTGATGGGAAAACAAGACTTCCATTTTTTATGTGGTTATTACATTGAAATCGCCATCAGAAAATGAATGCATTTAACAACTGCCAAGAAGAGTGAAAAATGTGTCTGAAACATGAAGACAACTCTATTTATGCATCCCTTCAACCTCTTAGAGGCATCAGATAACGGGATAAATGTCATTACGATTTTGACCCAGGGCATTGTGTCATTTAAAATTGAGGTGAAAAAAAAGGATGTTCTTTGTTCCGTCGGAGCTGAGCGTGTCATAACGAATAAAGGTCATTTACTTTGCGTTACTTTTCATTTGTCCGGGGTTGAATGTCTCTGCATTTTGAGCCTTGGCAGGAAACTGCCCTTATCTGGGGTAAGTTATAAACAATGTCGTGCTGTGAAGGTATTCAATAATCAGCTCTTAAAATCTGGAAAGGGTTCCTCGGAGGAGGGAGATCGATTCGTTATTGCTACAGGATTAGGCCCTTAGAGATTTTGTTCTCCATTCCTGTAATCCTCTGGTTGCTCCTGAAAATAGGACCCCACTCATCCTTTTCATCAGCTTCAGCAAAATTACGAGGTCTGAGAAGACTGCAGTACACACAGGACACACTCAAGATTTCTTGAGGGTGTGCTTGGTAACGATAGGGATGGGAGAAGATTCTACGTGGCTCCCGTTGCCTGGGGGAGCTCAGCGTAACTGCTGTTCCAGATAGTGTCACTCATAAGTGTGTGTGTGTGTGTGTGTGTGTGTGTGTGTGTGAGTGACACACAGAGAGAGAGAAACCTGTAACCAAGGAGTTTATAAAAGCAAAGCAGCAACTCTTTTCCCCATTTCTGCCTCTTCTCAGAATGCTCTCTGCTCCCATGGTCCTCTGAGATAATATCCTTGCCTGGCATCGTGATAGCTAAGGTTAAGTTAGTTGTTTTGGCAGAAACTCAAGGTTTCATCAATAAGGGCACAGGGCGCCTGGGTGGCTCAGTCGGTTAAGCGTCCAACTCTTAGGTTTCTGCTCAGGTCCATGATCTCATGCTCGTGGGTTCCAGCCCCGCGTTGGGCTCTGTGCTGACAGCACCGAGCCTGCTTGGGATTCTCTCTCTCTACCCCCCTCTCTCTGTCTCTCTCCTGCGCATGCTCTCTCTCTCTCCCCTGCGCATGCTCTCTCTCTCTCCCCCTCTCTCAAAATAAATAAATAAACCTAAAAAAAGAAGAAGAAGAAGAAGAAGAAGGTGGCTGGTACTAGTCCAGACCTCCCCTCATTGAGCTCAATGAAATGAGATTAGCCCCTCCTTTACTTAGTGACTTCCTTTACCTGATTTGGAGTCCCTAGCCCTCTCCTTCTCACCCAGACCCTTTTCCACCAGCCTTTAAAAACCTCCTGGGGGCACCTGGGTGGCTCAGTCCGTTAAGCGTCCAACTTTGGCTCAGGTCATGATCTCACAGTTCATGAGTTCGAGCCCCGCATTGGGCTGTGTGCTGATAGCCTGCTTCGGATTCTGTGTCTCCCCCTCTCTGCTCCTCCCACACTCACACACACACTCTCTCTCTCAAAAATGAAAAAATGTTAGCAAAAACAAAAACAAAAACAAACCCAACCTCCTGACTCTTCCCCTGGGGAGGCCGATTTAAGGCCTGTGCCCTATCTCCTCATTTGGTGGCCTTTGGAATAAACCAATTGTCTCCTTGCTGTGTGGCTGGCCACCCAGGGCCTGGTGACAGGTGGTTTGGTTCACTGCAGCCACATCCTTGGTTATCTACTTATTTTCCACAACTGCCTCAGGGCCCTTCTTTGCACTTTACAAACCTGGCTTTAATAGGAGCAGAACTCAAAAAGCGCTCTCACAAGATCCGGTATAGTTTCTGGCCTCTCTGGTGGGCTTCTCCTTGTTTGTTTTGTGTAGCTTTCTGTGGCTCCCTCTTCCCTTTAAAAAAAAAATATTTATTTTTGAGAGAGATAGAGAGAACGAGCAGGGGAGGGGCAGAGAAAGAGGGAGGCAGAATCCCAAGCAGGCTCTGCACCCAGCAGCGCAGAGCCCGACGCGAGGCTCGAACCCACGAGCTGTGAGATCATGACCTGAGCTGAAATCAAGAGTCAAAGGCTCAAGGGACTGAGCGACTCACGCGCCCCTCCCCCTGTACTTTTTGCCCAAACCAGGTTTGTCCTGCTGTGCACCCCCACCCCCACCCTGGAAGTTCCCGGCCCCACATCACAAAGGCCACCCCGGTGCATTTTGGGGGAAGAGAAGAAACTTCACAAAACACAGTTCCAAGCTTCTGTTCAAATAATTTTTTTCCTACCTCTCTGAGTTCCAATTTAAACCCAATCATTCTTTTTTTTTTTTTTTTTTTTCTTAAATTTACACTGCCTCGACTTCTTAGTACATCTTTTCTTAATTTTGGGGACTTCTGGTTGGAAACAGTCACAAGTATCCAGTATGGAATTTCTGTGGTTCATAAATCCTTCTTCATTTTGATTCCCAAACTCCATTTTTCATCTGTCGTTGCCATTGTTTCCATTTTTTCTTCCTTTCTCATCATACAGAGGCCAAGAAGCTGTAGATCTTGGATGATCTTTCCAGACTATCCTGTGTGGCATATTCCTCTTTCTGTCTGGTACTAACTCTGTGTCTCCATTTCTCTTCCTCATGAAACAACAGATGCATACCTTTGCGTGTCCCCTTAACCCGCCTCTACTTTCTCTTACGAATTTAGCTATTAAAATCATCAACAAAATAAGATATAAGCCTCTGGTTTCTGTCCTTAGTCCATGTATGCTTTCTCCCCGTAAAAATACTGAGTCTTTATCCCAAATGACCATGTTAGCTACAAAGAAATCATGTATTTGGGGATATAACAATCACAGGGGTAGTGAGAGAGAGAGAGAGAGAGAGAGTGAGCGAGCGAGCGAGCAAGCGAGGTTTTGCCTTATTTAGAACAGGAATTCCTTCCTCATACTCTTCACTGAATGCGGCCAAGACCTCAAGGCCAGAAACAAGTAAACAGACAAACTAACGCGGAGTTTGCCATGGGAACAAACGGCTCTGAGGGTATTCTGGAAGGATCCATAGGAATGAGCTCAGACAAGAGTAAATCCAAAATATAATTCCCTCTTGGAGAAGTCATGGCTTAAGAAATTCAAGTTTCCAGGGTCGAGAAAGCGGCCTCTCCGTGAGAAAAGTCCATGGGTGCTAACTTTTCCAATCAGGCGAGGCTCATAGCACAATTTATTCTCCTGCGATCCCTCTCCAAAATGTGCCGCACAGCCTGTTGTCATGTGGATGGGAATTAGACTTACTTGCATCCCTAGAGAAAATAGGAAGGGCCAAATGGAGAAAGGTACAGGGAGGCAGATTTCAGGCCGACAAACAGAGTAGGTTTTGAACCGTGAAAGGTGCCTGAAAACCGATCTGGCTGCCCCAGGACATTAGTGGTGGAGTAGATGCCCTCTCGCCAGGAATGTCACCCAAAAGACTCAAGGATAAATGTGGTGTGGAGGAGCCTAAGATCTTTTTCTGACCCCTAATCATCCACTGTTTTATCATTTTCTTTTCTTTTTTTTTAAGTGTATTTATTTATTTGGGGGTGGGGGGCAGAGAAAGAAGGAGAGAGAATCCCCAGCAGGCTCTGCACTGTCATCGCAGGGCCCGATACGGGGCTTGAACCCATGAACCGTGAGATCATGACTTGAGCCAAAATCAAGAGTCAGATGCTCCACTGATTGAGCCACCCAGGCCCCCCAGCGCGCCCATTTTATCATTTTCTAAATTGTCTCTAGCAAATATTTATTGGATTATGTTCTTTTATACCATGGCCTTCCATCCAGGCTAATAGCCCTGGGATTGGCCCCTGAACTACCAGAAAATATACATGAAGTTTCCTGGCTGGGATAGGCGTTCACATGACATTCAAATGTCCTTTGTGCGAGCCCTCAAGGTCGTTCTCCAACCCACTTGGCCCTGTTCTGCTCCTTCATTGTTTGCGGCTCTTCTGAACTTGGCCTTCTGACCAGCTGCTGACTTTGCTTTTCAAGAAACTGGTTCTCCAAGGTTCTTGCTTTCCCCCAGACTGCTGGCTCCCCGGGCCGACCTCTGGTCTGCACGAGCTTCCGGACTCCAGATTTCCGCCATCACCCACAGCACGTACACGTGTGGGTTCTACAGACAAGCCACGTCAAGTTTAAATCCAGGCTGCTCTGCCACTTGCCTGCTCTGTGACCTTAGACAGGACAGTTGTCCACCTAGCGTTCCAACTCCCTCTTTTGAAATGTCGAGGACCAAGGCATCACCTATTTAATTGGGTTTTTTGAGAATTAAATAAAGTATGTAACGGGCCAATCACATGGGTGATTTTGAAAGACATCAGACCCTCCAGAAGTGCTGGAACAGCATTAACAGAGATCTCTTCTGGTTGCTCCAGAACGACTCCTTCAACCTCAACTCCTTGCCGTTCCTCGTGGATGACTTGGTCGCTACTCGGGTCCCCACAATTAGTTCTGTGTTATCTGCACCTCGAACCTCTCCAAAAGAAACCCGAAGTGGCTTATAGTAAGACAGGCACAGGATAGAGGCCCTATACGTATCTTCCCCGCCCCACCCCCTTACATGGTGTCGGAGTGGCCGTGGTTCCGAGATGCAGAAGAGCAGCGTAGGTAAAAACGTAGGTTCTGGGGTCGGACTGCCTCAATTCAAATCCCACCTATCTGCTGACTGGCCATGGGCCTCAGCTCCCCCAGACGCAATGGAGATGCTGATAATGGCACCTATGCCACGGTCTATGCATGGCTGGTAGGGGTGAATACACCTTAAGACGATGTTCCTAGCACTTAGTAGGCATTCCACTGCTGTTAATTATTATTGTTTCCTCCTCAAGAAAGGGAATATGTCACACTCCTATACCTAATCATGATTCTTAAAAAAAATTTAATGTTTATTTATTTTTGAGACAGAGAGAGAGAGACGAGCGTGAGCAGGGGAGGGGCAGAGAGCAAAGGAGACACAGAATCCGAAGCAGGCTCCAGGTTCTGAGCTGTCAGCACAGAGCCCCATGTGGGCTCGAACTCATGAAGTGTGAGATCATGACCTGAGGCAAAGTCGGACGCTCAACCAATTAAGCAACCCAGGCACTCCCATCATAAGGATTCTTAACAGGTTTGGAGGAAGTAGTAGAGAGTCCAGGAAAGGAAGCGAGTGTACTTCAAACCCCACCTTGCCGGATGGTGTGGGTAAAGGCATACGTGCAAACGAGAAGCACTGACCTGTTTGGCCGTTCAGAATATGTCTCCATCTTGTTTTACTGTCACCTGTTGTCCTGATACCGAGCTTCTGGAGGCCGCCCCGGGGAGCATAACCCACAACCGCCAAGGGCCCTGAGCAGACACCTCATTCCCATAACAATATTCAATTCTATACAGCCCCCCAGGCCAGTGATGTTTATACTTGTGTCTGGAAAAGAGAAGCACATCGAGATGCTCACTAAGCATGAGGCGGATTAGCCCTAAAGCAGGTCCAGACCAGGGCAGAAGAGACGGAAGAAGACAGGAGATAGAGAATTCATCTGGAGAAGACGCTGGAACTCACCACAAAATTCCATGGAAATTAGGAATAAATGGGCTGTGGCTTCATAAACAATTTTTGCTGAGGAAAAATGTAGGGGGGGATGGCGGTTCCAGGAAAGGAAGAGGGACCACTGAAGGGATTGGCTGGGAGCAAGAGAGCATTCTCAAGCATGCCTCCGCCACACCCCTTCCATGTGACTCGGGGACAGATTCTGGCCGTCTCAGCACCACTTGTATTCTCGTCACTACAAAAGGGAAACCCGCCCTTCACTCCCAAATCTGATAAAAAGAACACATGAAATTGGGTCGCCCTGGTGGCTCAGTCGGTTAAGCGTCCGACTTCGGCTCAGGTCACTATCCTGCAGTTCGTGGGTTCGAGCCCCACGTCGGGCTCTGCGCTGACGGCTCGGAGCCTGGAGCCTGCTTTGGATTCTGTGTCTCCCTCTCTCTCTGCCCCTCCCCTGCTCATGCTCTGTCTCTCTCTCTCAAAATTAAATAAACATTAAAAAAAATGTTAAAAAGAAAAACGAGAGGGAAATGTCTCAGGGCTTCCTTTTGGGAGCAGCAACAGAGATCGAAAAAGCAGCACCCTGATCTTCATCCTGCAAGCCTGGCTATAGGCTGGACTCCAGCCAGAGCCCCAAACAATGACTTATTTGCCAATAATATGCTTCTTGCCAACAAGCTGTTCTGTAAGGGCAGAGTATAAGAAGTAATTAGGAGGCCAGGGTTTAGAATCAGATTCTGGCTCTCACCCTAACAAGTTGTATGGCCTCGGGCAAGTTCATTATTCCTCGACTGACTTCATTTTTCTCAGTTGTGAAATGGGGAAGGCGGTGGTACCTACCTCAGTGGGTTTCTGTGAGGACTGAGTTAAAGCATATGAAGTCGGGAGCTCAGCACTTGGCACACAGCACACATTAAATAAACGGGACCTGTGTAATATATAACATATAATACATAACGTAAATCTAATAATATAATACAAATATTCCACATCTGGGTGTATCAGGGGAAATAGGAGATGAAGAAATGGGCTGATACAAAGGAAGGCATGAGATGGGGCGCCTGGGTGGCTCAGTCCGTTGAGCGTCTGACTCTTGATTTCATCTCAGGTCATGATCTCACGGTTTGTGGGTTTGGGATTCGCTCTCTCTCCCCTCTCTCTCTGTCCCTACCCTACTTGCTCTCTCTCTCAAAAGAAAGAAATAAACTTTAAAAAAAATTAATAAAAAAAGAAACTGAGGAAGGCATGACATGAGTGGGCGCAGGGGGCGGGCTCCATGCCATGGTGGGACATCTGCTGTTGGGAGGGGGTGTGAGCTGGTAAAACCGGGGTGCACCTAAGGAAGGGAAAAGGCAACATCACAAGCCGCTGAGGCGTATGAAAGCACAAGGGAACAGGTTGAGGTGTTCGCTCTGGGAGGCTTAGAGCCGACAAGAAGAAGGAATCCGTTCATGAGCACCATGCTTGCCAGAGTCATAACTTGAGCCACGTTCCTTCTAGAAGGTCCACTGCAAAGGGGTGAGGAGGGTCCGCTATGAAGGGGTGAGGCAGGCTGAAGAGGGCAAGTCAGGGCAGGAGGCCGGAAGAGAAACACGCAGGCGCTGGCTTTCAAGGTTAGAGGTCTGAATTCATTCAGTAAACACGAATGAGGCATCTCTTATGTGACTCTTTTCTTCTCCTGCTTCTTTTAATGTTTATTTAATTTTGAGAGAGAGGGAGAAAGAGCAAGCGAGCACAAGCAGGGGACGGGCAGAGAGAGAGGAGGACCAAGGATCCGAAGCGGGCTTTGCATGGATAGCACAGAGCCCGGTGCGGGGCTCAAACTCACGGACTGTGAGATCATGACCTGAGCCAAAATTGGACGCTTAACCGACTGAGCCACCCAGGCGCTCCTATGTAGAAGGCATTCTCATGGCCTCTGAGGACAGCAATATCCTTCTGGAGGCCATCTTTCCTCTGTGACCTCTTCAGTCATCCACTTAATATTTACTGAAAAACCTATGTGCCGAGGATTGCGATAGAACCTAAAGAGAAAAGAGAAAAGAAAGGCAACAAAAAGGCTTCAGGGGCAGTGTCTCATGCCCTCCAGCCAAGGGCCTACTTTGCGGATCCCCAGACCTCCCCTGGGTCCCACGCGGGGATTGTCACATAGCTGGCACCTCCGTTGTTGCCTGTTGTACGTCTCTCGTGGATGACAGAATTTGCTTACATGATCATCCAGCTTCATTTAGAGCACTGTTTTCCTCCAAGATGCAATTTTCCTCTGATTCAATTCCCGGACTCGCTTCTCGCAATGCTATTCCCAGAGCAAACACGTCCCCAGGTCAGGGGTTTTACAACTCTGAGTCAAAGACCTTTAAGATTCCTTAAGGAGGTTATGATGTTCCTGAAAGTATTCAGTTTGAATCACAAGAATCATCACTTTAAACATCTCCCAAAACCTAGCAAAATAATAAAACACTCGAATGGAATAAATAACAAATTGTAATATATTGGAAACCACTGCAGCATTAATTTGTGCTACAGGGTAAATGAGTTTTTAGCGCAGGCCTTGAATGATAGCTCTTCCTACCATTTCTGTTTAATTCAAGAGTCCCCAGAGACGGTAAGTCGAACTATCCAAAACACCACTCCTATTTGCAATTTATCTGCGTGAATTAGGAATGTCTCTAAGCCGTGCAACCAAAACCTTATAGCAAAAAATTAATCAGACGCCGAGGCTTAACGTTAAGAACCCAAAGGTTGCCCAGAACCCCCATATTTCTGACGTGTGTGTTTATCAAACCTTTATTCACATACTGATTGTACCCTAAGCAAGTAGTATACACTTGAACCTAAACTATTCTAACATATGGCTCCACATTCCAGCTTTCTGTACGATTCCGTTTGGTAAAAATAAAGCCTACTGTTCAAAACAAACTTTAGGAACTGTTGAACATCCTAGGTGAACTCTGCGGTCCAAAGTTTAAAGGACAAAGTCAATTACAAACCATAAGCAAATATACTTGCATGTGCCAGTGAGATGCCTGGAAAGGATGGGCACCTAATGGTTCCACATCAATCTACCTCTTCGAGAAACCGGAGGACATTTCCGTAGTGCTCTCCGCATTGTGAAGGCTCTTTAGCCTCAAACACGTTTGTTTCAGGTACTGTCCATATTCCTGATGCATGCTCTGCACACTCCAACTAAAATGGGCTCTGTTCTCTTACTGTGACTGTAACTGCTCCTCTTTTGAAGCAGTAAATGGCTCCAAAGAATATGAAATGCAGATTGCCCTGGATTCCCGATTCTGCACAGGGCGGCTAAGTCCCTAGGAGGCCGGGTCGAATATGGACCAAAGTGCTTTCCCTCTGACTTAACCAACCATCGCTATGCTTCACCTGGCGCTCTTTAATCTGCCCCCATTAAAATCAAGCTCTCCCTACCTCACTCTGGTGGGATCCTTGGGGTCCTTCAAACTTATGATCAAGCAACTTTGGTGCAGCTCACTTCAGTTGTGTGACTTCTCGACACTGGCCCTTTGTTCCCGACCCTCTTCCCTGGAGAAGACTTAGCCTGGTCCACAGGTGGCCTATTTGAACAGTCCTTAGGTTTTTGTATTCCTGTCCCTGACTGGCTGGACTGAGTCCTCCCTTGACTTCTGCCCTGAATTTTGCTCTAGGGCCTGCTCTCCTCACTCTACCTCCCTTTCCTTCTTCTACGTTCTCTCAGCAAGGGCCCAAGCCCACCTCCTCGTGTTCTTGCATCTCCTCTGTCAACCCCACACTTCCCGGTGTACCTTGAGCAATCTTCGTCTCCAATGATCACACCTGCCTTCGTCCACACAATTTCTGGTTTGTAAAGAAACAAAAACTGATACTGGATTCTGCTTTGTGATCGTCCAGAAGGATTAGAATGATTCCAGCTTTCATAAAAATCGTAAGTGAAAGATGATGTGCAGATACATTTTAATTTTTAATTTTTTAAAAAAGTTTATTTATCTTGAGAGAGAGCAAGAGAGAGCATGAGCAGGGGAGGGGCAGGGTGGAGAGAGGGAGAGAGAGAATCCCAAGCAGGCTCTGTGCTGTCAGCGCAGAGCTGGAGGAGGAGCTCGAACTCACGAATCGGGAGATCAGCACCTGAGCCTAAGTCAGATGCTTCACGACTGAGACACGTGCCGCTGATTTTTGAGAATTTCCCAAGTTCCTTGCCTTGCCTTATTTCTATTTCTAAAAGCTTATCCTTTAGGTTATACCTGAAAACAACTGATTGTGTTGCATCTAAAGAAAAGCTGGAGGGGGCACCTGGGTGGCTTAGTCGGTTAAGCGTCCGACTTTCGCTTAGGTCATGATCTCGCAGTTCGTGGGTTCGAGCCCCGCGTCGGGCTCTGTGCTGACTGCCAGCTCAGAGCCTGGAGCCTGTTTCAGTCTGTGACTCCCTCTCTCTCTGACCCTCCCCTGCTCACACTGTCTCTCTCTCTCTCTCTCCTAGAAATAAAAATTTAAAAAAAACATTAAAAAAAAAGAAAAGCTGGAAAAGGGGAGGGGCCAATTCTGCCTACCTCTCTGTTTTTCTCTCTTCAGATACATTTATCCAAATGAAATCACATTAAAATAAACATCAAAGGCATTCTTGACGGGCAGGGTAGACAAAAACCTGCAGTTTAAAGCATCTGTGTAGAAATTGGAAGGGAAAAATGCTTTGGGCAGTGGATGGTCATTTAGGGGGGAAGGTTCCAGAGGCATTCAGTCTGTATGTAATCCTCAGCTAAGGAGTTGCCATGATTTTCCCCATCATCACGTAGCCCACTGCTTCCTCAGCGGGTATTATGCCTGCCCTGCCTGCTTAGCAGAAAAGGGATCTATAACTGGGGGGAAGTTTGGTGAAGTAAGAGCCCCCCAAAATTATGATACGGTATGATATCATGGACTACTAGGCAGATAACAATCAGTAGACCCATCTATGCCGATGTAAAGTTTCCAGAAAATATTGCAAAAAAGAAGTGAAAGGAAGAAAAGATTTGTATCTGTAAGTATTTCATGATATAAGCCTTGCTTTAAAATCTGTAAACTATAAACTATACGTGAGGGTAATGGCTTTCAAAAGAAGTGAAGATCAGGCCAGCAGGACACACACCATTAATGTTGGCTACCTCTGGGGAGGGAAGTTGACAAGTGTTAATGGGGGACTTTCATCTTTCACCGTATAGACTTGGGAAAATGTTAACAATGAACGAAGATTATTTTTGTAGCAGAGACCAGAAGAAATGAAGATGGTTTCAGGATGAGAGAGGGTCAATGTGACCCTCGTAAGCCTTGCCCTTGAACCGTCTATTCTTCTCATTGGCCAATACAGATTCAAAACAGTGTGGGCTGCAGAGTCACGTCAGTTCCTCAAAGGGTCCAAACTCTCACACATGCTTTCCTTTCAGCC
The DNA here is from genome assembly GCF_003009895.1 of Hyaena hyaena. Lineage (NCBI taxonomy): Eukaryota > Metazoa > Chordata > Mammalia > Carnivora > Hyaenidae > Hyaena > Hyaena hyaena. The sequence continues at coordinate 772,998 of NW_024080872.1, read as the reverse complement.
TAGAATACCTTTCTTCTCCTCCTTCCCTTATTTTCACACAGTTGATTTCTTCCAGTCCCGCCATTTGTGCTTAGAGGTTGCCTCTTCCAGAACGACGCCCCCACGTGCCACTATGCACCATCTTCCTCCATTCTCCTACCCATCCAGCCTGCAGGACAGGGCTGCATCGAGGATCAGGTGAGCAGGCTGTCAGGTGGCCCAGTTAAATGCCCACCCAGTTAAAAGGAGAAATGGTAGGTTCAAGAAACTATCAGAGAATAGTTACATTTCTTTTGATTTTGAGTTTATTTATTGAGAGAGAGAGAGAATGAATTCCAAGCAGGCTCTGCAGTGTCAGTGCAGAACCCAACGCAGGGCTCGAATCCATGAACCACAAGATTGTGACCTGAGCTACAGTCAAGAGTCAGACGCTTAACCAACGGAGCCACCGGCACCCCGAGAATAGTTACACTTCTGAGGTGAGTTGCCCCCAAAGGCCTGGTCTTAACAGATACATACCAAGCTCCAAGAGAACCCGGACTTTCTCCATGACAGCACCTACCATTCAGTACTGTGATCGTCTGTTTGCTTGTCTGTATCCCTCACTGAAATAACAAATGCTCTGGGACCATAATGGGAGACTGCTTCCATCTTATTCTCCATGAGAACTCAGAACTAGCACAGTAGATGCAAAATATTTGTCTTGACCAGAGCTGCTATAACTAAACACCATAAATATACAACAAACGTGTATGTTTCACAGCTCTAGAGGTTGGAAGCCTGCAATCGGGGTGTCAGCAGTGTCACGTTCTTGATGAGGTCCTCTTCCTGGTGACAGGAGGCTGACTCCTCATATTCTCATGGGGTGGAAAGGACGCTAGTTCAATCTCTGGCTTCAAAAAAATTTTTAATGTTTTTTTTTTTTTTTTTTTTTTTTGAGAGAGAGGACAGAGCAGGAGCAGGAGAGGGGCAGAGAGAGAGGGAGACACAGAATCCGAAGAAGGCTCCAGGCTCTGAGCTGTCAGCACAGAGCACGACATGTGGTTGGAGCCCACCAACTGTGAGATCATGACCTGAGCTGAAGTCGGACGCTCAACCGACTGAGCCACCCAGGCACCCCGCTGGCTTCTTTTTATAAAGAGACGAATCCCATTCATGCGGGCTCCATGCTCATGACCTAATCACCTCCCAAAGGCCCCCACCTCCTGATATCGTCACATTGGGATTAGTATTTTCACATAAGAATTTGGGGGGGGGGCAGTCAACATATTCAGTCTATACCAATGTTTACATATGGAATAGATGTATACATCACAAAGGTTGGAGACTCACTTAAAAGAAGTGAGCTTGCAGATAGAAAAACATTGTGTCCTTTACCCTAGGGAGGTAGATTCTCCAAATGTAAGACTGAGAGAACCAAGAGGAACAAAGACCTGGGAACTAAGCATAGCTCTCAAGTGGGAAAAATTAAAAGTGGCCTCTACCTGACTAGATGATTGCCTTGATATAGGGCAGGGTTCCTCAACCCCAATGGTATAAACATCTTGGGCTAAAGAATTCTGTGCTGTAGGAGGCTGTCATGCATGTTGTAAGATGTCTAAGTGGCATGTCTAGAGGGATGTCTACCCTTGGCCTGCTAGATGCCATTAACGCAACTCCCCAAGTTCTAACAACCAGTGTTGCCAAGTGCTGCCTCGGAGCCAAAGTCAATGACATAGGGTTTTCACATATATACTACAGCCGTGCCATGTAAACCAGACAACACTCAATGCTCGTACACAGTCCCTTTTTGAATATGATTTGATCTTTACAAGCAGAGGGGCTCCAAGTGGATGATTATGATTATTGTGTAGGTAGGAGTTTGGGCCGATAGTCTTATCTCAACTAAATGACACAGGGTTAATGTATAGTCAGCCTTTACTAAGCATTCCCAGGTTTGAAACTCGGTTCCAATTATTCTCAAGTGATTCTGAAGGTTCATGACACAGAGTCATTTGTCAGTGTGCTGGGGCCTGAAATTGTACCACGTACTCTCCGCGGCTGGTGTGCGGAGGGGAGCTATTTAGCTAGCGAGGGAACCGAGCTGGCCACCCACCACAGACGTCATTTTCTTTTACTTTAAGTGCCTGCATCATAATATGACTTTGTTTTTCTCTATTGGAAATGGAAGACATAGTAATTTCTAAAAAGTGGGTGGGGAAGGGGGCATAGATTTCTTGTAAAAAGGCTGTACAGAGAATGCCAATTTGCAATAATGTTGATGAAATGAAGCAATCTAAGAGTACGGTGGCTTATATTATCGGTAGAATTTAAGAGCTTTATGAATTATTTTAGACCTGTATTTATAGAATTGCTATAGGCCCAAAGGGTTCCCTTAAACTTTTCAGTCAGAATGCACTGCATTTTATAGGGATGTTATTTGCTATAGTCGTATTTATAAATTTGGAAATCTGCAAAGATCTTAAGACATAACCGTCGAGATTTTCAAGGAACTCTGCAAATTTATGGGCCTCAGATGTGCCCCTTCCTCTCTATATCCAAAGTCAAATTGTGACCAGCTGGATGACTGCTTGCCCCCTTAATGCCATCAAGTCGTCTTCCCGCGATAATGGGCAAATATATTCCCCATGTGATATTCAGATTATGTAACTCCCCGATTCTCAGGCCTGTAGTATACCACGTCTACAGCATGTCAAATCCAAACAATAATCTTGTATCTGAGTAAACTTTTAGGCTCTTCACCGAAAGGCTATACTCTACGACTTAGCATCCCTCATTTTGCTGGAACATTCTCAGTTCCTCACTGTGGCCTCATTTTCCTAAACCTAGGGTCTTTCTGAGTACCTCCACAATGTCCATCAGGCCAGGAGAAGCCCAATTAAAGAGCCCTCTTTACTTCTATCTGCCATGTCCCATTATTTCTTGCCTTACACATCCTACTAAAGATTCATTACCATGAACGTGCCATGTGGTATAAATGAAAAGAACATAATTTGTGGACTCAGACAGACTTAGATTTGAATCCGTCTCTGCTACTCACCAAATGTGTGAGATTGAGCAAATGACTTCATTCATTTCGACAATCCTCAATAGGTTTTTTGTGATAATTACGAGAATTAAATTTATCACTTGACATCCCCCCACACATTTCCATCTCAAGCTGGCTGTATTTTTCCTTTTCCCTACCGTCCTTATTTCAGTCAATGGCACCCAGTATTTCATTCCAGAAAACTCGATCACAAAGTCTTATCAGTTCTATGACCTATTGTCTCTCATCCACATTATTACCATTTGTCTTTCGTCATTCATCCTACCATCATTACCATTACCATATCTTGTCTACACCACATTAGCCCTCTCACTGTGCTTCCTCCTTTCATCCCCCATGCTTTCCACCAATCCCCCTCACAGTTCCCAAGATGATCTTTTAAAACAAGATTAATCAGACTGTGCCATTATCTGCTTAAAACCTTCCAATGGTTTCTCCTTGGATTAAGATACAAACCACATTTTGTATTATGACCTTCAAGATCCTATTTAATTTAATCCCAGACTACATCTCTGACCTTATTTCCTATCACTTCTCTATATTTCACACCACTAACTCTCTCTTTCTGGATTATATCTGGTCTCACTGCTTCCACCCTCACCCACCTTCAATCCATTTTCACACAGCAGCCAGAGTAACCTTAAAATGCAGAGACTCTTAAATATGGAGAACAAACAGAGGGTTACTGGAGGGGCTGTGGGAGGGGGGATGGGCTAAATGGGTAAGGGGGAGTAAGGAATCTACTCTTGACATCATTGTTGCGCTATATGCCAACTAACTTGGATGTAAATTTTAAAAAATTAATAAAAAAAATTTATCTTGCCATTGAACTTGAAAAATTGCATTAAAAATTAAGAGGGAAGATATTTCTATATCTACCAATTCTACCTCTAAACTATACCTTGAGTTAATCAACTTCTTTACATTTGTACCCTGAACCAAGCCATTATCATCTTTCACAGAAATGTCTATTATAGATTCTTTTTTTAAAATTTTTAAATGTTTATTTATTTTTGAGAGACAGAGAGAGAGCATGGGGGTGGGGGAGTGTAGAGAGAGGGAGACACAGAATCCAAAGCAGATTCCAGGTTCCAAGCTGTCAGCACAGAACCCGATGCAGGGCTCGAACTCACGAACCGTGAGATCATGACCTGAGCCAAAGTTGAACGCTTGACCGACTGAGTTACCCAGGCGCCCCTGTCTATTATAGATTCCTAACAGGTCTTCCTACTGCCTGACTTGACCCCAACAAATCATCCTCCACATAGCAACTAGGGTGACATATATTTTTTTAAAGTTCAATAGGTTCCCACTGACTTAAAATAATCAGTACCACTGAATGGTTAACAAACTGGTCTCTGGAGAAAAACTGGCTGGATTTTAATCCTAGCTCCATTACTTAATAGCTGTGGAATTTGAAAAAGCAACCTCTCTGAGATTCCATGGACTCACACCCAAAAGGGGACAATAATAGCAATCTACCTCATAAGGTTATTGTGAATCTTACACATAATATGCATTCAGTAAATGTAATTTGCTATTATTTGGGTTAAACATTCAAACTCTTTAAATAGAGCTTACAGAGCCCTACAAAATCTCACTCCTATTTATCTTTCTAGCTTCTTCTTTGGCCATTTCTCCCTTTGCTCACTATGCTCTACCACTTTGGCTGCCATTCAGACTCTCAGAGTAGACCAGTACTTCTCACACTTTAGTTTGGGTCAGAATCCTCTGGAGGGCTTGTTAAAACATAGATGGTTGGGTTTCAACCCCAAAGTTCCTGATTTGGTAGGTCTAGGATAGGGCCTGAGAACTGGCATCTCTACCAGGTTTCCAGATGATTCTGACGCTGCTGGTCTGGGGACTACACTTGGGGAACTCCTGCAATGGCTTTTCTTATTACCTCAGAGCCCCCAAACACATACAAACTTTTAGTCATACGTCAAGTTTAGGCTTTAATAGTTGTCTTTGTGAAATCCTTCCTTTGACCTTCCAGACGATGCTAAATACTCGTGATGTATTTCTCATAACATGCGTAATATTTGTAATTAGTCATTTGTTTAATTATTTTTTGACTTAAGAAAACATATGTCTGGGGCACCTGGGTGCCTCAGTCAGTTAAGCGTCTGATTTTGGCTCAGGTCATGATCTCACAGTTTGTGAGTTTGAGCTCCACATCAGGCTTTGCACTGATAGTGTGGAGCCTGCTTGGGATTCTCTCTCCCTCTTTCTCTGCCTCTCCCCTGCTTACTCTCTCTCCCTCTCTCTATCTCTCTCTCAAAAATAAATAAACATTTAAAAAAATCAAGAAAACATACATTAGACTGTCTCATGAAGGCTAGGACTCAGTATATTGTCTTTAAGTCTATACCTCCAGGGTCCTGGTGTATTGCTGGGCACACAAACATTTTTGTTGAATGAATTATTTTTTATGTTTATTTGTTTTTGAGAGAGAGGCAGAGTATGAGCAGGAGAGGACAGAGACAGAGAATCCGAAGAGGCTCCAGGCTCCGAGCTGTCAGCACAGAGCCCGACATGGGACTCGAACCCACGAACTGTGAGATCATGACCTGAGCCTAAGACGATGCTCAACCCACTGAGCCACCCAGACACCCCTTTGTTGAATGATATTTTTAGTAAGCAATTGCAATCTGCTTAAAAAATGGCTAAAGTTCACTCAAAGATGCTGTTTCTCTTCACAAATATCCATCTTCTTTTTTTTCCTGAGACGAACACAGATTGTCTATAATTTCTCTAATCACTACCTTGTTGGCTATAGATTCTTCAGATTCTTTCCTCCTTCCATGCCCCCACCTGTGCCCCAACCAAACACAAGGTTTATTTATTTATTTATTTTTTTAACGTTTCTGTATTATTGAGAGACAGAGAGAGACAGAGCATGGGCGGGGGAGGGGCATAGAGAGCGGGAGACACAGACACAAAGCAGGCTCCAGGCTCTGAGCTGTTAGCACAGAGCCCAACGTGGGACTCAAACCCACAAACTGCGAGATCATGACCTGAGCTGAAGTTGGACGCTTAACTGACTGAGCCACCCAGGCGCCCCACGAGGCTTTCAATTTAAGCTTTACCTAACAACTACCTGAAGAGCTTTCTAAGTGGTACCAGGTAGGTCCCACCTCTGACTGACTACGTCCCAATTTATACATTTTAAAATAGAATTTCTTTATATTTAAGAATATCCACAAAGGATTCTGATACACGATAAGAGTTGAAAACCCCTATGTATGGATGAGTCTGTCTCTAGAGGTGAAAGTAGTTGTGTATGTTTTGATGGTTCTACAGTAATACTAAGCCCAGGTCTAGTGTTCATCTGATACGCTCTGAAAAAGGAAGCATTTATTTTGCTGCCTTCATTAGATGATAAGTTCCTACATCTGTGTTTCTCAAACTGTGATGTATAAACCTCTGTCTCAGACACATGCAAAGATGCTCAACACCACTCATCAGCAAGGAGATGCAAATCGAAACTACAATGAGGTATCACCTCACACCTGTCTGAATGATGCCTAAAATCAAAAACTCAAGAGATAACAAGTGTTGGTGAGGATGGGGAGAAAAAGGATCCTTTGTGCACTGTTGGTGGGAATGCAAACTGGTGCAACCAGGGCAGAAAAGAGTATGGAGGTTCCTCGAAAACTTAAAAGTACAATTACCATATGATCAGTAATTCCACCACTGAGTCTTTACCTAAAGGATATGAAAACACTAATTCAAATAGATACATGCACTCCTATGCTTATTGCAGCATTATTAAAATAGCCAAAGTGTGGAACCAACCCAAGTGTCCATTGATATATAAATGGATAAAGAAATATGTATTTCTATATTTCTATAAATATGAATATCTACATAATATATGATAAGATCTAGATACCCCCATATATATATATAAATGAAATATTACTCAGCCATAAAAAAGAATGAAATTTTGCCATTTGCAACAACATGGATGGATCTAGAGGGTAGAATGCTAAATGAAATAAGTCAGGTGGAGAAAGGCAAATACCATATGATTTCACTTATATGTGGAATTTAAGGAACAACAACCAAGAAAACAACAACAAAAAAGAGAGACCAAAAACAAGACTCTTAAATATAGAAAACAAACTAGTGGTTACCAGACAGAGGGTAGGTGGGGAGATGGATGAAATAGGTGAAGGGGATTAAGAGTCCACTTACCATGATGAGCACTGAGGAATGCACAGAATTGTTGAATCACATGTCGTACGCCTGAAAGTAATATAATACTATATGCTATTTATACTTGAAGTAAAAAAAAAAAAAATAGATGTTCCCGTGCCCTACCCCTAACCCATTAGTTATTCAGAATCTTGAGAGGGAAGTGTGGGTCAGGACCAGGGACCTGAATGATTTCAAAGTAGCTTCTAGAGTGATTCTGACGAACAGTAATGTACAAGTATTGCTGTATTAAAGAGTAGTAGGGCATTGCAAAAGAAAACAAAATAGCCAAGCTTCTAGCATATGATGGGAATTTGAACACTATACGTTTAGTAAACCCATAACAACAGAACGAATACTAGCCCTCCGATCAATCAGAACAGCGAATTTCAATCACAAAGAAACTATGTTCGGGAAAGCATATTGGCAATCATCTGAAGATAGAGGACTGATAGGATAAAAGAGAAAAAATGGCTGCCCACTAGACCACTATCAATGGGTAGTAAGGGAGAAGGTATATGAATAGAGTAAGAGCAGGGGGGCAAATAAGAGGAATAGATTCCATATGTGGATCTACCAAGTGATAGCAGTTGTGATTTGAACCCAGCTATGCCAAGTCTCAGATCTGATACCCCTAACCCCTGTAGCAGTGGTTCTCAACTTTTAATCTACATCAGAATCCCTGTTAAAACAGATTCCTGGGACCTACCCCCAGGGTTTCTGATTAAGTCTGTGATGGAGTCCAAGACTCTACATTTCTAATAAATTTCATACATATGACCTCCCATAGCATTGTTTCTCAGATGGTGGTCTATGACCCAGTGTCATCATAACCACCTAGGGAACTTAATAAAATTGTAGGTCCCTAGGTCTTTCCACCAGAGATTTTAGTTCAATAGGTTTAGAATAGAGCCCAGAAGTCTGAATCTTAATAAGTCTCTCTTCCTGACGGTGATATAGATGGTGGATGAAACACACAGTGACAAATAACATCAATGTTCGGTCCACCTCATATGAAGTCAAAGGATGTCTAGTGTGCAGAAGAGGAAATGTATTGTGAGCAGGGGTGGGGGTGGGGTGGGCACTAGAGAAATGGCTCTGGGAGAGAAAAGAGCTCAATAGATCAAAGTCTCTAAGAGATAGATTTTAAGGAAGAATTCTAAAGGTTGACTTTAAGGAAGAATTTAAAACCGGAAGTTTTCTAATTTTTTTAATGGTTATTTTTTAGGGGGGAGGGGCAGAGAGTGAGGGGGACACAGAATCCGAAGCAGGCTCCAGGCTCCAAGGAATCAGCACAAAGCCTGACGCAGGGCTCAAACTCACGAACCATGAGATCACAACCCGAGCCTGACTGAGCCACCCAGGTGCCCCCAAACTAGAAATTTTCAAAAGAGGAACTGGCTACCTGAGGAATCTGTGAGGTTATTATTATTAGAGATGTTATAGTAGAGGTGACAGATGTAGTTTGCAGGCTATTGAAAGTCATTCTTTTGCAGTATAGATAATGATGCACTTGGATTGTAATCATCTAAGGGTAACTTTCATTGCTGCAGGTTGGGCTCCATCCAAAGCCAACTGGATTAAAATGTCTGGGGATAAAGTCTTGGGATGTTCATTTTTAAGAAGATACCCAAATAATTCTGATACATTTGGACCATGGTTCACACTTTGAGGAAAAACTGGTAGAGAGGTTGAGTGCATGTGTTTTTCATGAAATGGAATTCCATTTAGGTTTGCAGACACAGATCTTTTCTAACCCATTGGGAGTCAGCTCAACAGGAGGTGAACAAGAGATTGAGTGGGGGAGATCCTAGGCCAGTGTTTCCCCCATATACTTTGGCAATGACAGTCCAGAAAGGGTCACTAAGCATTTGTATTTTTTAATCTTCCCAGAGGATTCCAGAGTTACTGCAAATGTTGAAAAAAACACTACGCACATGAATATGACTATCTGTAGAGTTGAAAGGAGTTGATCAATGATCACCTGTATCCGAATCATCTTGGGAAGATTATTGGAAATGTACATCACTGGACTTGACCCAAGCCCTAATAAGTCTAAATTCCTGGGAGAGAGGACCCAAGAACTTCCATTTTAAACAAACACGTCAAGTTATCTTTATAAATGCCGAAATCTAAGAACCACGGTTCAATACATAATTGTATGTCTTCAGCTTCCCTTGTGCCTCCTCTCAGGGTTTAATTTTCTTTGGGTCTACAAAGTGAATTCAATAAATTTCATTGACAAATTGAAATTGTGAAGCTGTATATTTCCCCAAGCATATTATTAAATGAGATTTTCATTTGCTTCTATTTACAGTCAACAAAAGGTCTATTGAGGAATTCATTGAAGAGGAATAAGATAAAATATAACCTGTAGTTTCTCTTCTTTAAGATAATTAAAGTACCTTTTAAGAGTCTGAGTTTAGTTGGGGGGGGGTGGCGGGGGACGTGGATATATTTAGTTTTCCAAATTCTTAACTCACCTAGTTGAAAACAATTTCTAGAAATAAGTTTGAGTAAAGGAGGTAAGGATAAAGTCCATTGTGACATTGAAACCATAAAAGAAATGCCAAATTTAGCAGTTTGTCTGGATGTTGCTAAATACATGGGTAGTTTACATCTGATCTTTTCATACAGATGTTTTATCAATATGTTAACCGAGTCATAAAGCACTAACATGCAAGTTTGCTATAATGGCCTAGTTGGTTGACGCACTTTATTTTTTTTTAATGTTTTATTTATTTCTAGGAGAGAGAGAGAGAGAGAGACAGCGTGAGCAGGGGAGGGTCAGAGAGAGAGGGAGTCACAGACTGAAACAGGCTCCAGGCTCTGAGCTGGCAGTCAGCACAGCGCCCGACACGGGGCTCGAACACACGAACCACGAGATCATGACCTAAGTGAAAGTCGGACGCTTAACCGACTAAGTCACCCAGGCGCCCCTGGTTGATGCACTTTAAAACTAGGTCTATTTTCCTCCAAAATATTACAAATAGTCCAAAATCATTTCTAAAGCAAAAGGTGATCTGAAGACTTTGGGAATATCATTATCATGATTGTTTTCCATTACTATTTATAAATATAGTCTCTTAAACTGTGTCCAGTATGTTTCTATGGATCTTGGGCACATTTTCAAATACAAATGAGCTTTCCCAAGAAAATACTTACTCATGCAATCATAACTTCAGATTTCCATGTTCAAAGATGCATCCAACAATCCTAATGCCAGTTTCTCCCTTGCTCCGGCAGAAACTTTGAAATGACATACTCAAGCTTGTCTTACCAATATAACATTCTATTTTTTTTTAAGTTTATTTATTTATTTTGAGAGAGAGAGCATGAGCAGGGGAGGGGCAGAGACAGAGAATCCCAAGCAGCCTCCTTCCCATCAGCGCAGAGCCCGATGTGGGGCTTGAACTCACAAACCATGAGATCATGACCTGAGCCAAAACCAAGAGTCAGACGCTTAACCGACTGAGCACCCAGGCGCCCCACCAATATAACATTGTTATCTCAGTCTTGACCTCCTCAAATATATCATCCAATGCCTACTGAGTTACATATCTGCCCTTGTGTGTCTCTGTGTATGATCATGGTAAGCTTTGAGCAGAAGGTTCTAGACGAAGGAGGTACCACCATCACTATCAGCAGCAGTGTTTATTGAGTGCTATACTGGGTACCTTCCATATTACCCATAATCTTCAAAACTGCACTAAAAGTATAGGAACTGTATTATTCTCATCACACGGTGGGAGAGATAGAGGGTCAGAATAATTGAGTAACTTATCCAAGAAGAGACTCAGTGACCTTGAGAAGCCAGAACTTTAACTCAGTATCATCTTTTTTTTCCATTTCAAATTTTTATTTAAATTCTAGTTAACACAGATGGTAAAATTGGTTTCAGGTGTAGAATTTAGCGATTCATCACTTACATGACACCCAGTGCTCATCTCAACAAGTGCCCTCCTTAATCCCCAACACGCATTTAGCCCATCCCCCCCACCTCCTTCATCAACCCTCAGTTTGTTCTCTATAGTTAAGAGTCTCTTATGGTTTGCTTCCCTCTCTCTTTTTTTCCCCCCACTTCCTGTGTTCATCGGGTGTGTTTCTTCAATTCCACATGAGTGAAATCATATGATATTTATCTTTCTCTGACTTATTTTGCTTAGCATAATACCCTCTAGCTCCACCCACACCACTGCAAATGGCAAGATTTCATAGATCAGTATCGTCTTTGCTTAGCGCTATATTCAAACCAATGTTCAGGAGAAGAAATCTAACTTGGTATTGAACAGCCCTGGTTTTGGAGCCAGACTGCCTGAGTCTGAATCCAGGCTCCATCAATTACTGACTCTAATCTTGGGCAAGTTCATCTTTTTGGGCCTCAGTTTTCCCCTCTGTATAATGGGGATAATAAGAGTACCTATCCCATAGAGTTGTTTTGAAGAATTGAAGGGTTAATATATATACCAGGTGCTTAGTAAAGGATACATAAATGCTAAGTAGTATTGAGTTCAAATGAAGACGATGAGTAATTATTCACTGGTTAGATGATAAAGAGGAAATTAGCCTCTCTGTATTAAAATGGCATTACATGTCAATATTTGAAGGAAGAAAGTTCAAATTTTGACTAGAAAGAGGTAGTTAATATTTCATATTCCTAGAAACACTGGATTTTTAAAGCTTAAAATATTTTTCCCAGACATATATTGTTCCCTACTTCAAATGCAGATCATCAGCACTTCTTTTAAATGGCCTTTTTTCAGAGCCCACAAATATATGGTCAGTTAATCTTTGACAAAGCAGGAAAGAATATCCAGTGGGAAAAAGACAGTCTCTTCAACAAATGTTGGGAAAACTGGACGGCAACATGCAAAAGAATGAAACTGGACCACTGTCTTTTACCATCCACAAAAATAAATTCAAAATGGATGAAGGACCTAAATGTGAGACCTGAAACCACAAAAATTCGAGAAGAGAACACAGGGAGTAACTTCTTTGACACTGGCCCTAGCAAATTCTTTCTTGATATATCTTCTGAAGCAAAGGAAACAAAGCAAAAACAAACTACTGGGGCTTCATCAAAATAAAGAGCTTCTGCACGGTGAAGAAAATAATCGACAAAAGTAAATGGCAACGTGCAGAATGGGACAAGATATTTTCAAATGACATATCCAACGCAGGGTTAGAATCCAAAATATATAAAGAACTTTAAGCTCAACACCCCCCAAAATGAGGAATCAAATTAAAAAATGAGAAGAACAGGAATAAGCATTTTTTTTCAAAGAATACCTATAGATGGCCAGCAGACACAGGAAAAGATGCAAATCAGGGAAATGCAAATCAAAACTACAATGAGATATCACCTCACACCTGTCAGAACAGCTAAAAAGAACACAAGAAACAACAGGTGTTAGCAAAGTCGTGGAGAAAGGGGGGACCCTTTTGCACTGCTGGTGGGAATGCAAACTGGTGCAGCCACTGTGGAAAACAGTATGGATGTTCCTCAAAACGTTAAAAATAGAACTATCTCCCATCCAGCAATTGCACTACGAAGTATTTGCCTAAACAATCCAAAAATACTAATTCAAAGGGACACATGCACCTCCATGTTTATAGCAGCAATGTTTACAATACCCAAAACATGGAGCCAGCCCAAGTATACATCAATAGATGAAAGGATAAAGAAGATGTGGTATATACGTACCATGGAATAGCATTTAGCCATAAAAGGAAGGAAATCTTGCCATTTGCTACGACATGGATGGAGCTAGAAAGTATTACGCTACATGAAATAAGTCAGTCAGAAAAAGACAAATGCCATATGATTTCACTCACGTATGGAATTTAAGAAGCAGAACAAACAAGCAAAGGGACAGAAAAAGAAAGAGACAAACCAAGAAATAGACTCTTAACTATAGAGGACAAACTGATGGTTACCCGATGGTTACCCGAGGGGAGGTGGGTCACAGGCTGGGTTAAGTAGGTGATGGTCATTAAGAAGAGCACTTGGGGGCACCTGGGTGGCTCAGTCAGTTAAGAGTCTGACTTTGGCTCAGGTCATGATCTCACGCCTTCGTGGGTTGAGCCCCATGTCGTGCTCTGTGCTGAAAGCTCGGAGCCTGGAGCCTGCTTCAGATTCTGTATCTCCCTCTCTCTCTCACCCTCCCCTGCTCACGCTGTGTCTCTGTCTCTCTCAGAAATAAATAAAAACATTTAAAAAAATTAAAAAAAAAAAAAAGAGCACTTCTGCTGAGTACCGGGGGATATATGGAAGTGTTGAATCACTATATTGTATACCTGAAGCCAATATTACCTGTATGTTAACTGGAATTTAAATAAACACTTAAAAATTACAAAAATAAATTGCCTTTTCCCAGTTTTGCTAAGTAAGGACTCTATGGTCTTCCCTCCGCTCCACAGAAAGAACACTGGCTACCAGACAAATGAGCCGGCTCTTTATCAGTAATGAAGCACGCTGGAGTCATAGCTTCAGGAAATCTCGCAGTGTGTTTTTGGGTTTTGCTCCAGGTGAGGGAACATCATCCTGTAAGTCTTCGAACCTTCATCCTTAAATTAATCTGGGATTGCTGTTAGGCGTTCGTGGGGCCTTTTCAAACCTAGATACACATCTCTAAGAATACTCAGCTCCTTTTGAATGACTGAATCATATGAAGGTTTTGGCGGGCAGCAAATTTTCAAGAAGCAGGTGCCAAAATTTCTCATCTTCTCTTTTACGACATTACTTCAATACCCCATATGAGGGTGACTCAGTATCCCTCAGCTATATTCCTAGAAATACTGTGGACAAGTGAGTACAGCTGGTCTACCACAGGTCAGGAGATCTGGAACCCGTGAAATATTTTTTCTGTCTCTCATATTCCTTTTGGTTTTTTGTTTTGTTTTGAATTCAAAAGAGGATCCTCATTTCACAATGAAGGTCAAAGAGGCTATGAATGGCTTGTGATGATGATGAAAGGGCTCGTGTTTTTACTAAAGATTCTCTTGAACATGGTTGCCAGTGGGCAAGGTACTGTTGCCTAATGGGTCGGCTATAACTCAGTGGTTTAAAGCAACGAAAATGATTTCATCCTTTCTCATGACTTCTCTAAGCCGGGAATTTCTAGAAGGATTCGGCTGAGCGGTTCAGGTCAGAGTGTCACATGTAATTGTGGTCGGATGGGGACTGGAGCTGGCATTGCATGGGGACCCAAGGCGCCAGGTATTTTCACTCTATGTCGTCTTAGGGCCTCACTTCTCCACGTAGCCTGGGCAGATGGGTAGTGTGGGCCCTCCTCATGGCAGTGCAGGGAGCCCTCAGGGCGGCTGGGCTGCTTACATGACAGCTCAGGGCCCCAGGCAAGCACACAAAAGAATCAGACAGATCCCATATCCCCTTTCGTGACCTAGCCTTAGAAATCCAAATGCATTACTTCTGCACGCAGAAACCCACCCAGGTTTAAGGAGAGGCACCGTAGATGCCACTTCTCCCAAGGAAAAATGTCAACATGACTTCAGAAGAAGAACATGTGGGATGGGGGCCGTTGTTGCAGTCGCCTTCGGAAAACACAATCTGTCACACTTGGCATTGGTATTGCTTTATATATTGTTGATTTCTGCATCAGATTGAACAAAATGTTTTGTGATGTTTTGATAACTAGTTCGTTTTCATAGACAAGACATCATGGGGGGGGGGGTAGAGAGACTTTCCTACATTCCTTCAGGACTACAGGAAAGCCCGTTTAGACTAAGGAGACATGGCTAGGGAACCAATGTGCACAACTCT
The DNA here is from genome assembly GCF_003009895.1 of Hyaena hyaena. Lineage (NCBI taxonomy): Eukaryota > Metazoa > Chordata > Mammalia > Carnivora > Hyaenidae > Hyaena > Hyaena hyaena. Next base: position 757,987 of record NW_024080872.1, on the reverse strand, counting down.
CCAAACGTGGAGATTGGTGGAATTGGGTGGTTGCGAAGCCCGATCGATAGCATTCCTATCAACATTTTCCAAAACAGCATTCCATGAAATGTAGTCTGAAAAATTCTGGGGGCGCCCGGGTGCCTCAAGTGGTTAAGTTTCCTACTTTGGCTCACAGGTTGTGGGTTTGAGCCCCACGACAGCTAGTAGCTCAGAGCCTGGAGCCTGCTTCGGATTCTAGGTCTCCCTCTCTCTCTCTCTACCCCTTCCCCACTTGTACTCTGTCTCTCTCTCAAAAATAAACATTTTTTTTTAAATAAAAATTCTGCTACAAACTGACAGTGACCATTTTGTGTGTGTGTGAAGGATTTCTGATTTTAAGAATTACAAATCAGCGATTTTAGTAGTGTTACAGCTGCTTACACACCTCCCATCAAAACTTCCAAGAAGTTCTATCTCTCTGGGTTAGCATTATGCTTAGACATGTTGCTTCATTTTTGTGGAGATGTATTGTTGGATGTTCTATCTTCCATTGATAACAGAACTTTTTTTTAATGTTTATTTGTGTTTGAGAGACAGACAGACAGACAGAGCGTGAGTGGGGGGAGGGGCAGAGAGAGAGCCAGAGACACCAAATCTGAAACAGGCTCCCAGTTCTGAGCTGTCAGCACAGAGCCCGACACGGAGCTCGAACTCGGGAATGGCGAGATTGTGACCTAGGCTGAAGTCGGACGCTTAACCGACTGAGCCATCCAGGCTCCCTGATAAAAGAGCTTTCTAGCTGAATTTCATATCTTTAGTGTAAAGCATGGTATAGCACACATCAGTCGGCATTTCCAGTGAAGGAATAAAAAGTGAATGTTCATTGCAAAACACATAACAAGAAACTACCTTAGTGTGCATGTAATTCATCCTACTTCTTAAGTTATGGGCATGCCCTCCATCATCGAAAATCTTGAAAATTATGGTTTTATAATAACTTAATCACAGAGTATAGATCACCACAGTTAAAAGATAGAAAGTGAATACATCATTTAGTATTCTAGGCCAACTTTGGCTAGAGAATAATTTCAAATGTTTTAATTGATATCTGCAATGTATTTTTGTTCGATTGGGGCTTTAAATGAGAGCCCAGAGCAATGGTGACCTTTAAATATCCTATTCATTTGAAGACTGCAGTAGATGATTTTAAAACAATTAATTATATGCATTATAAGTAAATGAGTTATTAGCATTAATGAATTCTATCACAGCCAATTTGTTCCCGTTCCCAAACCCTACAAGTCCCTATTTTGTACTTTCTTGGAGATGTAACCACAGGAACTAAGTGGTTGCCAACATAAAGCTTTATAATTAATGAGGGTACGTTTTCACCTTTTTGAATCATTCTGAAATGTATACAAACCCAGGTAATGTAGAAGGACTGCAGTTTTCTTCAAAGTTAAAAAGTTTGTCTTAGGGGCTCCTGGGTGGCTCAGTCGGTTAAACGTCCAACTTCGGCTCGGGTCATGATCTCGCAGTTTGCGAGTTCGAGCCCCACGTTGTGCTCTAAGGTGACAGCTCAGAGCCTGGAGCCCGCTTCAGATTCTGTGTTTCCCTCTCTCCCTGCCCCTCCCCTTCTCATGCTCTGTCTCTCTCTCTCTCAAAAATAAATATTAAAAAAAAAGTCTTAGAGCTCTCCACTCCTTTGGGTTCATTTATTCAAGAAGCATTTATAGACTATTTGCTTTGTGTCAGGTACTGTGTTAGCCACCTGATGGATAGAACAGAATAAAACACTGTCGGTAGCATCTAGGAGCTGGAAGTAGAGGAGGAGAGGTACATTTACCCAGGTTAGTGTGTTATCAACCGGAATGTCTAAGTTATCATAAGAAAGGAATAAACCAAGGGGCGCCTGGGTGGCTCAGCCGGTTAAGCGTCCAACTTCAACGCAGGTCATGATCTCGCGGTTTGGGAGTTCCAGCCCCGTCGGGCTCTGTGCTGACAGCTCAGACCTGGAGCCTGCTTCAGACTCTATGTCTCCCCCTCTCTCTGACCCTTTCCCACTCGCTCTCTCAAAAATGAACAAACATTTAAAAAATTTTAAAGGAATAAACCAAGTTGTTTCCCTATAAAAGTATTTTTTGCATAACCTTTTTGCCTACCACCTCCTACTCCATAAAGGGCTATGAAAACTGCAAATAAAACAGCTTTGATCTATAGTCCTGGTGATATATGTAAATTTATAAAATGGATTAAGGCTTTGATCAAGAAAGCTTATTATTTCTCCCCTCCATGTGCAAATGGTCTCAGAGGAGAATTCCATTCCTCCCTATCTCCCTTTCTGCCCTCCACAAACCCAAACAATTCCTCCCCCTTGAGATACCTAGATCTATCATCTAGCTCATGGGAGAAGTAGAAGACAGGGAGTAAATCTAGTGTCTTTTCAGAGTTAGGGAATTGAATGATATCCATCAGTAGAACCTCAGAATCCTTTCTCACTAACCACGATTATTACTTGAAAGACATGACTCCAGGAACACCTGGGTGGCTTGGTCATTGAGCGTCTGACTTTGGCTCAGGTCACGATCTCCCAGTTCATGAGTCTGAGCCCTGCACACAGCTCTGTACGGACCATGCAGAGACTGCTGGGGGATTCTCTCTCTCTCTGCCCCTCCCCAACTTGCACTCGATCTCAAAAATAAATAAACATGAGAAAAAACCACAGGTCTCCATAATCTCCATGATTTAACTGAGTCAATCACCGTTACAGGTGGGTTGTCAATATTCTGCTTTTGATTTTGCTAACAGTACTTGTCCTCATAAAGGACCAGTTACCCACCACACAGACTCATTCATGCTGCTGTATTTCTGGCATGGAAGCATGGTTTTGGGGCTTCTCTAAGTCTCTAAATCTTAGAAGTGAACTATAGGACTTTTAGAGGCCAAAGTCAATACGTTGGCATAATAGACTTAGTTAATTCTTCCCATGTTGGCCAGGCAGAGTCAATTCACATCACGGACCTTATCTTTTCTGTAATGGAATGCATACATTTGGAATCACTTGTCTTGAGTTTCATTATACTCTAAGAGACATACTTGAAAAAGATAAAATGAAATAAAATAAAACGCAAGGGTCACAGAGGAGAATAAAGAGCCCCATTTTATAGGACTTGAAACTACAGGCTTAAGGAGAAAATGCTAATCTACAAAATGCTAAGACTATTAAATGATGGCACTTAAATCTATTCAGAGTAAACAAAAACTGTTTAGAAAGAATTCCTAGAAATATAAAGCATACACCTGACAGCTGCATGAAATCCACTAAAAAAAAAATCTACCCAATTCATAGCAACCAACTTCTTCCCCAAGTTCTGAGGGTCAATGTTTCCTACACTTTGTGGATGCCACCAGCTTATTTCTAAATATAAAACCTGGGCAGAGCAGAACAAAGAATAAGGGACCATGGAAGAGGCCAGGAACCAGCAGAATCAGCAATCTATAAATAAAAAGCAAAGGACGATTCTCGTAACATGTAAGTACTAAATGGGTAGTGGCAGGGGGGTAAAGTAGTGGTGCTGGGGATTTAAAGAGACTTCCGATAAAGGGAAAAAATCAATTCTATACATTATCAGCCCAGTATACAATATATTTTCTCAAGCTCTGAATCCCAGAGATTTTAAGGTTCTGATCTTTGTCAAAGCTCCATTTAACAAGATACCTTTTGTCTTCTGAAACACTTTTCTCGTTTGCTAAATGCTATTGTCCTTCAGCCTCCTTTGCAGAAACTGGGTTCATGAATCGAGGGAGGAAGATGCCTATATATATATATATATTTTTTTTTTTTTTTTTTTTTACAGAGAGAAAGGGTGCAAGTGAGCGAGGATGGAGAGAGGGAAATCCAAGGAGGGGCAGAGAGAGAGAGAGAGAGAGAGAGAAGCAGGGCTCACCTGAAGACGGAGAATCCCAGGAGGGGCAGAGAGAGAGAGAGAAGCAGGGCTCACCTGAAGACGGAGAATCCCAGGAGAGGCAGAGAGAGAAGCAGGGCTCACCTGAAGTGGGGGTCGAGCTCACCCGAAGCGATGTGGGACACAAGCTCACCCAATGCAAGACTTGAACCCACGAACCGTAAGATCAAGACCTGAGCCGAAGTCAGACGCTTAACCAACTGAGCCACCCAGGCGCCCCGTGAACCTTCCTTGAAAGGTCAAACTGACCTAACCTTCAGCTGAGCCCTAAGACTGATAAGGTCAGCACCATTCTGTGCTGTATAGCACCTGTGAGGAAGTGAGATTCGCATCATGGAAGAAGCTGAAACTTTTGGCTCTTTCTCTTTAGGCAGCACTTACAAGAGCAGGTGAACCCAATATGCGCAGGCGGCGTTCACGTCATCCTTTAAAATGAGCCAGGAAACATTTCGCCACGTTTTAAGAATTCATCTAAGTTTACTGTTGTGTCACACAGGAGAACACCCTGAATGGCAAGGTACAGGGCCCCACAACTGGCTAGCATCTGATGTTGGCTTCAGAATAACTAATGCTCAAAGAAAACCAAAACATCGGGCTTCCTTTGGCTCCCTCCTTCCCCATCTGGAGTTTGGAGTGTTTCATTTCCCAGATCATGCTAAATGCAAGCCCCAAATAGAAGTTACTTACAATCAGGCTTTAAGGGTGGTTCCTTGCAGTCAAGGGCTTATATACACAATTGAGCCATTTTTATTCTTAGCTTGAACACACCCTCCCTAAAGAGACTTAAAAAAGGCACTAAGTAAATATTCAGATGAAAGGTCTCGGAGAAGAAAGGGGGGGGGTATAGGCAAGAGAGGAAAGACAACAAATGCTGAGCCTTAGTCGGACCCCTTATTAATGATGAAGACAAGATTGATTTTTAATAACCTCACACTCCCCTGCTATGTCTTTTCATTGAAATAGGTTCATTTCTAGATTGGCAGAAATTGCTGGAGCTGGTAGAAAGTTTCTGAGTCACCCAAGCCAAGTTTTGCCTATTTCAACATCTTATATTAGTAAAGAAAGCAAGCCACAATTAATGACCCAATACTGATACATTATGATTAATTAAAGCTTATCCTTGGGGCGCCTGGGTGGCTCAGTCGGTTAAGTGTCCGACTTCAGCTCAGGTCGTGATCTCGCGGTTCCTGAGTTCGAGCCCCATGGCGTCGGGCTCTGTGCTGACAGCGCAGAGCCTGGAGCCTGCTTTGGATTCGATATCCCTCTCCCTGTCCCTCCCCATCTCACGTTCTGTCTCTCTCTCTCTCAAAAATAAACATTAAAAAAAATTAAAAAACAAAAGCTTATACTTTACACAGACTTCCTTAGTTTTTACTTACTGTTCATTTTTCTCTTCCAGATTCCATCGGGATGCCACATTATATTTAGTCGTTATGTCTCTTTGGGCTGTCTCAGCTGTGGTGATTGCTCAGACATTCCTTGCTTGAAGACCTTGACGCTGCTGCTGACGCAATTGGTGTTCTGATGTTTTCCATGATTAGACTGATGTTATGGGTTTTATGGTGGAAGATCACAGCTAAAACACTCCCGCAGCTTCGTATTGAGGGCACGAGCTCTCCACGTGTTTTATCACCAATACTATTAACCTTGATCACCTGGCTAGGCAGTGTCAGAATTCTCCAGTGTAAATTTATTATTTCCCCCCCTCTCTCCCATACTCAGCTCTTTGGAGGGATGTTACTCTGCACAACCCTCCCCTATGCCTCCTTGAAGGCAGACTATCTACATAAATCTTCCACAAGGGATGTTTATCTGTCCCTCCCCCTGCTCCCATTTCTTGCTTTAGTCAATCTGTGAACTCGCAGATACTTCTGTTTACAGGTTGTGTCATCGTCCGATACTACCTTATTTTGTCGCACGAATTGTTCTTGCTGTGGCCATGGGGAGCTCTTTCAGTTGGCTTCTCTGTCCCTTTGCCATGTCCCCACTATTGTGTTGTGTTTTGTTGGGGGAACTACCTTAGCTCCTGGCACTAGAGGATACTCTGGAACTAGAGCGAGGGTGTGTCCTGCTCCATCCCTAGAATCAGTCACTTCTCAGAATTCTTGGTTCCTTTTCCGGGAGAATGGTATCAGAAACAATGACCTGTGGGCTAGGCATCTTTTTTATTATGATTATTTTTTATTTTTAAAATGTTTTTTAATGTTTATTTTATTTTTGAGAGAGACAGAGGCAGGCAGACAGAGTGCAAGTGAGGGAGGGACAGAGAGAGAGGGAGACGGAGAATTCCAAACAGGCTCTGAGCTGTTAGCACTGAGCCTTATGCGAGTCTGGAACCCGTGCGCTGTGAGATCATGACCTGAGTTGGAAGTCCGATGCTCAATGGACTGAGCCACCCAGGTGCCCCTAAGTGTCTTATTGCTCCTGGCGTGGCATGTATCGGAGTCCCTCTCAGGTGAGAGAGCACGGAAAGTTGTTTGTGTCTACTAACCCATGTACATTTACATATCTAGAAATATTTCCACACGAATTTGTCTTTACCTATATTAAGGCAGATATGAGTTTTTACTGAGGTCTCCAACTCTTCTCCATTACCATGTGGATCCTTCTAGCTCCCTTCCCTTGCTTACCTGTAACCTTGCTGTCTTACCATCTGTCATCCGTTTAGTTAATTGCTTATTGCCCATTCACAGGAATAGTGGCTTCAAACCTGTCACCCCTCGCCTCCATGGGAAATACCTTTCTCAAGCACAGAGCTTCTGTACAGTTCCTTCTGACATAAGTCTTAGAGCCCACTGATTCCCAGCCTAATTTAGGTCAGCTTATTCTTCTCCTACCCATTCAGTGAGGCCATTTCATGCATTTTTTTAATGTTTATTTTTGAGAGAGACAGTGTGAATGGGGGAAGGGCAGAGAGAGAGAGAGAGGGAGACACAGAATCCCAAGCAGGCTCCAGGCTCTGAGCTGTCAGCACAGAGCTTGACGCAGGGCTCGAACTCGGGAATGGTGAGATCATGACCTAGGCTGAAGTCGGACGCTGAACCGACTGGGCCAGCCAGGCGCCCCCATTTCATGCATTTTTAATACAGTTAACATCTTCTGTTACATTCTGGATTTCATTCCGAGATGCCCTAACTTCCTAAGTAGACTTCAAAACTTGTGTGCATTAAGGTTTACTCTTTAGACTGTCAAGTTTCCTGGGATTTCACAAATGCATTATGTAATGTATCCACCGTCCAGTATCATATGAAATACATTCAGTGCCCTAAAAAAAATGCCTCTGCTCCACCTGCTTGGTACCCTCCCCCAAACTACCGGCTATCACCGATCATGTTTACCTTTTCCAAAATATCATATAAATGGAATTACATAGCGTACACCCTTTTCAGACAGCTTGCTATCATTTGAGAGTATCGCTTTAAGATTCATCTATGGCTTGAGATTTTTTCTGTTCTGTTCTTTTCTTTTTTTTTTTTTAGTAAATATATCCCACCTTGTGGATGTACCCTAGCTTGTTTATTCCTTTACCTACTGAAGGGCATCTTGGTTGCTTTTAGTTTCAGAGGACTATTGATAAGGCTGCTATAAACATAGGTGTGCAGGTGTTGTGTGGGTGTGAGTTTTCAAATCAGTTGAGTAACTATCTGGGAATGTAAGTGCAGATTGTATGGTGAAATTATGTTCAGCTTTTTAAAAAAATGTTCCTATTTATTTATTTTAATTAAAAAATTTTTTTAATTTTATTTTTTCCCGGAGGGAGAGGGCACAGGGGAGAGGGGCGGGGGGGGGGGGAAGAAAGAGAGAGAAAGAGAGAGACATTGAGAGAAAGAGAGAAAGAATCTCAAGCAGGCTCCATGCTTAGCATGCAGCCCAACCCAGGGCTTGAACCCATGACTCTGGGATCATGCCTTCACCCAAAGTCAAGAGTTGGAAGCTCAACCACTGAGCCACCCAGGTGCCCCCACCATGCTCAGCTTTACAAAGAACTCCCAAACTGTCTCCCAAAGTGGCTGGACCATTTTTGCACTCCCACCACCAATGAATGAATGACTCCTTGTTGCTCTGCATCCTTGACAGAAATTGGTATTGTTGGATTTTGTTTTCATTTTTGTTTTGCCATTCTGATGTGTGTGTTCAATGTCTCCTTGAACCCACCTCACTGGACAAATTGTTTTCTAGCCCTTCCTTGCAGGAAATCAGAAAGATACTGCTGATCTTTTTAAAAAATTTTTTTTAATATTTATTTGTTTTTGAGAGAGAGAGAGACAGAGTATGAGCAGGAGAGGGGCAAAGAGAGAGGGAGACACAGAATCCGAAGCAGGCTCCAGGTTCTGAGCTGTCAGCACAGAGCCTGACGTGACGCTCGAACTCAGAAACTGTGAGATCATGACCTGAGCCAAAGTCGGACGCTCAACCGACTGAGCCACCCAGATGCCCCCGTTATGTCATTTTTCTGCTCAGATACTCACACTAACTACCCACTGTCCTCAGTACCAGCTTCAGTCTCTGCGTCTTCCCTCCGAACTCATTACCATATAGCTCTAACCTATTACAAGCGTCTTTATGTCCTACTACTCTCTCCCTCTCTCGTTCATTCACCGTCTCCAACTCTAGATGGAATGAACGGATCACATGAAATACACCTTGTGTTTGCCTATGTCTCTATGTGACATGTTATTCCCACTTCCCATGCCTTCCATCCCCTCCTCAATCTCCAAATGCTTATTCCCACTGATCCATCTAGGTCTAGCTCATTCGCCATTTATTCTATGAGATCTTCGACTCTCCCAGGTAGGAGAAACCAATTCTTTCAAGTTATCCTCACAGTTTGGTTTTCCTTCTTTTCTCATAGCACTTTACTTCCTACTCTGTGTGAGTTTTCTTTGTTTTTTTTTTTGTTTGTTTGTTTGTTTTTATTTAACTGCAAGGTAGTTAACATACAGTATAGGTTGGTTTCAGGAGTAGAACCCAATGATTCATCGCTTACATCTGACAGCCACTGCTCATCCTGAAAAGTGTAGGTTTTTAAATAAAATATAATGTTGGGGAGCCTGGGTGGCTCAGTTGGTTAAGCCTGATTTCATATCAGGTCATGATCTCACCGTCTGTGAGATCAGGCTCTGCGCTGACAACATGGAGCCTGCTTGGGACTCTCTCTCCCTTTCTCTCTGCCCCTCCCCAATTCACACTCTTTCTCTCTCTCTCTCCCAAAATAAATAAATAAAAACATTAAAATAAAAAATGCTGTTGTTTCTTTATTATTTCTTGGGCTCCCTGGTGGTCTAGTGGTTAGGATTCGGCGCTCTCTTTATTATTTCTTGGGCTTATTAAACAATTTTCTCTCTTTCTCCTCCCCCTGCTCCCCAATTTCACGTGCTTACTTGCTCAGCCTGAAGAAAGAGGACAGGAAAGGGGAGCTGATGATAAGCTATTGCCTAGGAAGTTATCACCCTTGTGCGGTGACCGTTGCCTATGTCTCTTCTCTAGTCCGACTCAGCCAATCAACCCGAATAATTGAGATTTCGCAAATATTTTATTTTAACTCTAATATGAAGAAAGAGTCTTGACTTTCTTTCTACTCCCCTGACCGTAGTCAGTAGAATTGATTGTTTAGGGATGACTAATCATCAGGGAAATACAAATCAAAACCACAATGAGATATCACCTTATACCTGTTAGAATGGCTAAAATAAAAAAGACAAGGGGCGCCTGGGTGGCTCACTCGGTTGAGGGTCCAACTTCGGCTTAGGTCATGACCTCGCGGTTGACTGTTTCGAGCCCCGGGTCAGGCTCTGTGCTGACAGCCCGGAGCCTGGAGCCTGCTTCGGATTCTGTGTCTCCCTCTCTCTCTGCTCCTCCCCCACTCATGCTCTGTCTCTCTCTGTCTCAAAAATAGAATAAACATTTTTAAAAAATTTAAAAAATAAAATGAAAAAGACGAGAAGCAACAAGTGTCGACGATGTGGAGTAAAAGGAACTGTCCTGCACTCTTGGTGGGAATGTAAATTAGTACAGTTACTGTGAAAAACAGTATGAAGGTTCCGCAAAAAAATGAAAACTAGGACTACCACATGGTCCAATTCCACTACTGGTTATTCACCCAAAGAAAACAAAAACATTAGTTCAAAAATATATATGCACTGCTATGGTTTTTTGCAGCATTATTTACAATAACCAAAATATGAAAGTGACCTAAGTGTCCATCGATGGATGAATGGATAAAGAAGATGTGGTGTGTATATATACAATGAAATACTACCCAGCCACAAGAAAGGCCAAGATCTTGCCATTTGTGACAGCATGGATGGACCTAGAGGGTATTACGCCGAGTGAAAGAAGTCAGACAGAGAAAGACAAATATCATATGATTTCACTTAAATGTAGAATCTTAAAAACAACCAAGTGAATACACAAACAAAACGCAGACCTATAGATACAGAGAAGAAACTGATGGTTGTCAGAGGAGACAGGGCTGACATGATGGGCCCCACGTGGAAAGAGGAATGGGAGATACAGTCCTCCAGCGATGGAATGGATCAGTCATGGCAGTATAAGGCACAGCATAGGGAACAGAGTCAATGATATTGTAACAGTGCCGGATGGGCACGGACGGTAGCTATACTGTGGTGAGTACAGCATAATGTATAGAGATGTTGAATCAGTAGGTCGTACACCTGAAACTATAACCTTGTGTTAACTATAACCTAGTAAAAATATTTTTTTAAAGGCTCCATAGCATTTTTTACAGAAACAGAAAAATAAAAATCCTAAAATGTGCGTGGAACCACAAAAGACCATGACTAGCCAAGGGAATCTTAAGAAAGGAGAACATAGCTGGAGGCATTGCACTTCCCGATCTCAAAGTATATTACACAGCTACAGTCATCTAAACAGTATGCCACTGGCAGAAAAACAGACACATAGACGAATGGAACAGAATTGCAAGGCCAGAAATAAACCGATGTATAGATGGCCAACTAATGGTCAACAAGGGAGCCGAGAATACTCAAGGGGGAAAAGACAACCTATTCAATAAATAGTGTTGGGAAAACTAGATGTTCTATGCAAAAGAATGAAACTGCACCCTATTTTTAGACCACTAACTTGAAATGCATTACAGACGTAAATGCAAGAACTAAAACCATAAAACCCCTAGAAGAAAACATAGTGTGAAATCTCTTGGCAATGATTTTTTTTTGGATAGATGACATCAAAAGCACAAGTAACAAAAGCAAAAGCAAACAAGTGAGACGGTGTAACTAAAAGCCTTCTGCACGGCAAAAGAAATGATCAACTGAAGGAAATGACAACCCACAAAATGAGAGACAATATTTGCACACTGCCATCTGGTAAGGGTTTAATATGCAAAATATATAAAGAACTCATACAACGTGGGGCACCTGGGTGGCTCAGTCGGTTAAGTGTCCGACTTCGGCTCAGGTCATGATCTCCCGGTTCGTGGGTTCGAGCCCCACGTCGGGCTCTCTGCTGACAGCTAGCTCAGAGCCTGGAGCCTGCTTCATATTCTGTGTCTCCCTCTCTCTGCCCCTCCCATGCTTGTGCTCTGCCTCTCTCTCAAAACTAAATAAACATTAAAAAAAGAAGTCAAAGAAAGGCAAAGCCCTCATGTTCTCACTTATATGTGGAATCTAAAATAAACAAATAAACACCTAGAAACAGAAAGTAGAATGATGGCTTCCAGGGACCGAGGGCTAGGGGAAATGGGAGATGTTGGGCAAAGTGTAAGAATCTCCAGTTATAAGAGGAATACGTTCTGGAGGTGTACTGTACAGGATACAAACTGGATTGTAACCTTGAAGGTTGCTAAGTGTATAAATCCTAAATGTTCTCAATATACACGCACACACACAGCGTAAGTATGTGTGGTAATGGATGTGTTAACTACCATTATTGAGATCATGTTGTGTACCCTGAACTTACAGTTGTTTTTATGTCAATTATATCTGAATAAAGCTGATGGGGGAGGGGAAAGTATGGTTTTATTTAGCCTCATCCATTGCTTGTTTATCCAGAGAGAATGAAGTTCTCTATTTCTTCAGTCTCAAGTATCTGGGTAGAAATTTGCTTCTTGGTCAGTGTATAAACTTTGACTCACCTATAAGTGGTAGTGATAATGTGATCACCTAAAGGTTTTTCTAAAGGTATAGTTTCCTTTAAAAGTGCACTGGCTTTCCAGGTAAGGATGTGGATACATTCAATAGCTCTTCATTATTACATCAAGGCACTTAAATATCTCTATTTTAAAACCAGTGGGTTAAAATTACAGGCTTCACACCTAATAAAAGTGATTTTTAAAAGCACCTGTTAGACTTCCAAAATTTGGTATAGAACATGGAATATAAAAATGAATGGCCAAGGAATCAGGGACCAAAATTTTAGTCTTGGTTCTGACACTAATCTCTATGTGACCTCGGACAAATCGTGTAATCCCTGGCAGACAAACTTCCTAATCTGTAAATTTATGTGTTGAACCGAGCAGTTTTTACCATCCTTCTCAACTTAAAAATTGTGTGATATTTGAATGCAAAACAAAAATTATATGACACATAAGAAAGGAAACTACATTATTCAGGGACTTTTTTTTTTTAGTGTTTACTTTTGAGAGTGAAAGACAGACACAGTGTGAGTGTGGGAGGGGCAGAGAGAGAGGGAGACACAGAGTCTGAAGCAGGCTCCAGGCTCTGAGCTGTCAGCACAGAGCCCAACGCAGGGCTTGAACCCACGAACTGTGAGATCATGACCTGAACCGAAGTCAGACACTTAACCGACTGAGCCACCCAGGTGCCCCTCGTTTTTCGTTGTTAATTTCTACAACTGTACATTTAAAAAATCAAAATCTGAATAAACGACTCAACCTTTTCCTTAATAAGAAAATTCTATTAGGTTTTTATTAGTAGTAAGTCTTAATCAGCCACTGATTTTCTAAAAAACGAAATGTTTATTCATTTTTGAGAGAGAGCATGAGTGGTGGAGGGGCAGAAAGAGAGGGGGACAGAGGATCCAAGGCAGGCTCTGAGCTGACAGGCTGATAGCAGCAGTTGGGCTCAAACTCACGGGAATCATGAGATCGTGGCCTGAGCTGAAGTCGGATGCTTAATGACTGAGCCACCCAGGCACCCCAGCCATTGATATTTTTATACCCTCTGTCAGAGTATTTACAGCCATTTCAGATTAAAATGGACAGCTACTAAATTTCCATAGTTCAGAAAGATGGAAAGTTCCATAAAGCATGATTGTCTGATATTAGCGCTAGTTTCTTATGTTATTCAATAACCTTTGTAAAATCCACTTGGTTTTAAAATTGAATGCTATACTTTGAGCAATACAAATATGGCTCACTGTTAACTCCCCAAAGTCTAAAGGTTCTTGTGACAGTTTTTCCTCACAAGTCTGTTAGCTCAGTAATAAAGAGATAGGCCTTGGAGTCAGACAAACCGTGGCAATATATCATACCTCACCAATTTTAGTTTATTTATTCTATTTTATTTTATTTTATTCAAATATTTATTCATTTTGGGGAGAACGCTAGAGGGGGAGGGGAAGGAGGGGGGGACAGAGGATCCCAAGCGGGCTCTGCACTGACACCCCGACAGCAGCCAGCCAGATGTGGGGCTCGAACTCACAAACCGAGAGATCATGATCTGAGCCAAAGCCGGACGCTCAACTGAGCCACTCAGGAGCCCCGATGTCTCACCAATGTTAAATTTTATGTTCTCAAATAAGTTACTTTAACATCTCTAAGATCAGTTTCCTAACCTGGGAAAGAAGGATAATATTACTATCTTCTTGTGTAAGTTGTGAGATGCAAATATCATAATGTATGTAAAGGTCCTGATAAGGTAAACACTCAAAATATGGTATGGTAGCTGTCAGCAGCTGTGACTCAACACAGAGTATGTCTTAGCAGGGATGTCAATTTAATTTTTTTTTTTTTAATAGGCTCCACACCCACCGAGGAGCTTGAATTCATGACCCTGATGGTGAGAGTTGCATGCTTGGGACACCTGGGTGGCTCAGTCGGTTAAGCATCCTGCTCTTGATTTTGGCTCAGGTCATGATCTCACGATCGTGGGATTGAGTCTCACATCTGGCTCCACACTGAGCATGAAGCCTACTTAAGATCTTCTCTCCCTCTCTCTCTGCTCCCTCCCCTGCTCACTTGGGTACTCTCTCTGGCTCTCAAAATAAGTAAACATTTAAAAACAGGAGTTGCATGCTCTACTGACTGGGCCAGCCAGGCACCCCAGGTATGTCAATGAAATCCAAGAAGTTTTAGCTTTTCTTTACTTACATACACTGTATATCACAGAATGGTGTTCTAGACCTTTCTGTAGACCCCTGTGGTCCTATCTTTAGTGGGGTTGTGGCATTCGAGGCGGCCATGTAATCCTGCTCTGTTTCCACTCATCACAGCTCAGAAGGGGACAACCTTCTGCTACTTAGGAGCATCTTTAAATCCCTTACCATGAATTAACAAAAACAAACTGACACAGGAAGGGGCACAAGCAAGCCATCTGAAGGTCCAAATACAGGGGCGCCTGGGTGGCTCAGTTGGTTGAGCGTCTGACTCTGGCTCAGGTCATGATCTCACAGTCTGTGGGTTCAAGCCCTGCATTAGGCTTGAGATGCTGTCAGCGCAGAGCCCGCTTGGGATCCTCTGTCCCCTTACCCCTCTGGCCCTCCATCCGCTGCTCATGCTCTCTCTTTCAAAAATGAATGAACATTTTTAAAAATGGGGAAACCAGAGGATGGATGAAGCCACCCATGTCTTTAACGATCCAGGTGAAAAACTGCAGACAGTAAGGACTCCATTCTAAGTCCACTCCACCCATTACGCCTTCTGTGACTTCTGCGGCACAAGCCCTTTTGGTTTCTGTTTGAAAGACAAATGGCCTTTGGTGTTCAGTGACACGCGAATGAAATCACATTTAGAAGGTGGATGAAAACTGAGGAAGCAGAAGCCAGAGAGTATGTCCAGGTTTTGCTGTTTTATCTTCCGTTTGGTCGAAAGCATAGTCACTGAGAGTGTGGGTAAGGTCATCAGGATGGTGATGGATGATAAATTAGAAGGGACAGGTCAGTGATGAGAAGTTCCCGATGTACTTATGGTACCAAGGCCACAGTGAATGTTTCATAGATATAGGATGTCACAGGTGCAAATAGTCTTCGCAGCTAATCCAACCTTCTCAGTTTGCAAGGAGGAAACTAAGCCTTTCTTAGGGACCTGCCTTGCTCGAGGTCAAATACCCAAACATGTCAGAGACCAAAATCTCAAATTAACTCACAGAAAACACAGCATATATATTGTTGTTATGAATAAAATGGGAGAAATGTGTGAGGAAGCAATCTCTGAGCCTCATTTTTCCAAGAAGAAATGATACATAAAAGATAAAATATTGTATACAGGAGTAAAAAATTAATAATCAGTTTCACTTAAATCTGGGAGTTCTAGAAATATAATTTGATTTCGGTGACAAGTAAATATTGGACATGTCTTTTCAATATATTTAACATGAATTCACTTGAAATGTTTTAGTTCACAATTTTTATTCATTTGCATAATTAAAATCAACGATGACTTCTAAATGAATATGAAACAGCTTTGTATACTATACATTATGATATTAGAGTAGGTTATTAATAAGAGTAATATTTTTATATATTGGGTTTTTTCCCTCCATTTCAATCCACATTATATTATTTTTTTAAGTTTATTTATTTTGAGTGAGAGAGTGCACGTATGCACACACTCACCCGTGAGTAACTGGGGGAAGGGCTGAGAGAGAGAGACAGAGAGAGAGAGAATCCCAAACAGGCACCCTACTGTCAGTGCAGAGTGTAATGTGGGCTTCGAGTTCACAGTGAGATCATGATCTCAGCCGAAACCAAGAGTCGGATGCTTAACCAACTGAGCCACCCCAGCACCCCTTTCCACAACTGTAAATCTTAGAATTATGTTTTGCAACTGTCCGCATTAAGTAAAAAAAAAAATGGTTTGTAAGAGTCACAAAATCGATTACTCAAACTTCCACCCAAGTGTCAATATGTTTAGACCTTACTTACAATTTTTTATCATCAAGCTATTTTTTTTTTTTACTTATCCTTTTACCCCATGTGAATTGATGTACCATATACATTGGTCTAGTTTGTCTTCTCTTCCCTGTATCATTACTCCAAAAATGCAGGGAAGATTAGGCAAGCATCTGGGTCCCAATGTATCTCTGGAAATCTTTGTTAAATTTGTATATTCTCACTCCATTGGCTGAGTAGAAGGGATTCACTCAGACTCATACAGGCCTCAGGAGTCCGAGTAACTGGAATTGAAATCCCCGATGATCTCGCCCCTCTTTCAGCATGGCTTTTCCTGCTTCGAAGCAAAAATGACCCTCTGAGTATCACTGGCGGGCAGGGTTTACACATAGAGGTTCCCACCATTGCAGGTTTCAAAGGCAGTGGTAAAAAGTTTACTTCACCCTTCGTGTCGGTGCTCCACCTCCTCCGCTGTCTAGGCTGATTGATACCCCTTGCCCACGTGGTTACGCGGTACTGTGCCATCACTCGGAGCCCACGATGTGACCGGTGTCATGGGTGAGCCCCGTCAACCTCTCTCCCTTGGCGGTTTCAGAGCGGCTACCTTTCTCGATAAAGTCTAAGTCACCTCAATTAGCACCAGCCGTTGACTCCTCATTTCCTCCGTGTCCTCCATGGAGCCAACTAGCCCCGTGGTCCAGACCCAGCCTGTCCTGCTGGGTCACCTTCTCCGGCTTTGGAGGATCCGCAGGCTGTGTCACTGCCTCTTAAGCTACTATGTAAGCTGGTCGGAGGTTAGGTGACTCAGGAAAGCGAAGCCTGGGGCGTCCAGTGGCGCACGGCTCACCCGCTGTGACAGTTCCCCAGGTGGATGCGGGGACGGCCGAGAGGCTTTACTCTCCGCGGTCCTGAGTGGGGAGTCGGGAAGAAGGCCCTCTGCCCTCAGGGTCACCCTCACGCTTGTGGCACTGATAGGGACTCACAATTTGGTTGTTACTTGTTAAGGAAATACTGTTGGTCTCCTTGGCATGGCCCCCGCGGCCAGAAGAACGCGGACCTTTCCTTCTCCTTCCTGTGTGCACAGCGCTCTGTAGATGCCCGTGCTGGCCCGGCCCCTAACACACTGGAGGGGGAGCAGCCGGCGTCCCCAGGACGGCTGCCTGGACTGCGAGGCTTTTGTGCCTGTGCCATCAGATTTTCCTTTAATTTGTTTAACGTATTTCTTTATTCGAGCTTGCATTAAACAGGGGGGCTAGGGGCGCCTGTGTGGCTCAGTCTGCTGAGTGTCGACTCTTGATTCCGGCTCAGATCAGGATCTCACAGTTGGCAAGTTCGAGCCCAGTGTCGGGCCCTGCCCTGATGGGAGCAGATCCTGCTTAGGATTCCCTGTCTCCCTCTTCCTGTTCTCTGTTCTTCTCCTGCTGGTGCTCTCTCCCTCCCTCAAACACAAGTAAATAGACTTTTAAAAAAGTCTTTAAAAAAGGGCTAAATGGGTGAAGGATATTGAGGAGGGCACTTGTGTTGAGCGCTAGGTGTTCTATGTAAGTGACGAATCGCTAAATGCTGCTTGTGGGCTAACATTGCCCCTGATTGTTACCTAACTAGAAGTTAAACAAAACCTTGAGGAAAAAAACCAAACAAACACATACCAACGTTATTGCTGATTGTGTGGTGAACGTGCATGCTGAATAAAACGGCTAGATGTTAAGAAAAAAAACCCTAAGTATATAACTTCGAGGCAATTAGGAGAAACATTTAACAGCCAAAAAGAACGCAAAGAATGTTAGAGGAAGTAGAGACCAAGGAGGGCTACACAGAGGGCAGAAAGCAAAGATAGGAGAAATCATTCAAATAAACAAGTAATTGCAAAAAATGTAAAGTGACCTAAATCGCCAATTCAAACTTGGCCTAATATTGATTTTTAAAGCTACAGCTATGTACTTTTACAAAACATAAACGTAGGTGTCCAAACACGGAAATGCTGACAATGAGAGAGGAGGAAGACTCCGCCAGGGGGAAAAACACCTTCGAAATGCACCGATAGTCTATTTCCCAGCTTTGGAGTCGATAGAATGGTTGCTGTGAAGACCAAACCTATATCCCGATAGCATAGATCCTGTAAAATAGGATTGGGGTTGGGGGAGGCACCTGGGTGGCTCAGTCAGTTAATTGTCGGACTTCAGCTCAGGTCATGATCTCACTGTTAATGGGTTCGAGCCCCGCATTGGGCTCTGTGCTGACACATCAGAGCCCGGAGCCTTCTTCGGATTCTGTCTCCCTCTCTCTCTGCCCCTCCCCAACTCATGTGCACATGCACTCTCTCTCTCTCTCTCAAAAATAAGTAAACATTAAAAAAAATTTTTTTATAAAGGATTAAGGGGGAAACGAGGACAGCACGATGAGAACATTCAGCCTCACCAGGATGATATGAAATTCTAAACCCTTAGGTGGAAGCCCTAATCTTCCCTCAAAAATATAAGAAAAGAGCTGACAGAATCCCATGTATAGATGGGCAAATCGAACATGATAAAAATTTCTCAAACAAAGCTGTTTCCCTAATTGAGAGGGTAAGTGAACAGATGAGGAAAGCTTTGAAAGGTTTTGAGAAACCTAATCAACAAATGGGTTCCAAAGACATCTATTTGTAGGTGGTTCCACTCGAGCAAGTATAGAATCTGTCGTCCTTCGGGAACACAGGCAACGCTCCTGCCAAAGTGAAACAATCTCTAGGTCTTAAAGCAGGTCTGAAAATTAAAAAAAAGAAAAAAGCGACCATACAAACTATATGCTCTTATTCCCTAGTTTAAAACCAAATCCCAAGGGCGCCTGGGTGGCTCAGTAGGACAAGCAATGGAATCGTGGTATCGGCTCAGGGCAGGATCTCACGGGCTGTGGGCTCAAGACCGCTCGGTCTTGAGCTCGGTCAGCTCGGTGCTGACCGTGTGGAGCCCGCTCGAGAATCTCTGTCTCTCTCTGCCCCTCCCTAGCAACCCCCCCCCCCCCCCCCGGCTCAAATCAGTAAACCTGAACACACTAAAATCATACACAGCTGTGGAAGGCTAGGGCTAACCTGTGGTAGATCTCCGGCAGCACTCTGCCCGTCCCCGGGGACACCCAGAAATCTGCCACTGGAGGGCCAGTGGGGGACGCATGTTCACCCAGGGATTTAGGATGGGAGCACAGGCCGGTTGCGAAGGCAAAAGGGGAATATCCTCCTTGGCGTTTCTTTGGCAGCATTTCCGTTTTCCCCTGGTCGCTGCTCCCCCGCACACACTCGTGACTGCCCCGGATCACCTACGGGGGGAGTTTGTCCTGGGAAAGGCACGTGAGTAAGTGTCACCAGCGAGTACTGCGAGGACAGGAAAAGGGGATGACTCTCCTAATCCTGAAACAGGGCACGTAGAAATAGAGATATGTTTTCGGTAAGGGAGGTGAAATCTAACAGCCAGTGGATCTAACGGCCCCTTCCTTGTCCGCTCACCCTTCCGAACAACTGCAGGCAGTGGGAAACCCTTCAGGTTCTAGATCCACGAAGGCAAGATTAATTCTGCATAGAGACACCTCCAGTGCAGTATCCAGTGATGTTTAAGAAGAGGAAAAATAGGGGCGCTTGGGTGGCTCAGTCGGGTGAGTGTCCGACATGGGCTCAGGTCAGGATCTCGACGTTCGTGAGTTTGAGCCCCACTTGGGGCTCGCTGCTGTCAGCATGTCAGCGCAGAGCCCACCTGGGATCCTCTGCCTCCCTCCCGCTGCCCCTCCCCCACCGGCACGCTCCCTAAAATAAATATGTATTTTAAAAACCGGAAAGGTAGGTAGCGAGGAAAACGATCTGACTTGTACAGCGTTTTTCTTCTTCTTGTCCTCCTCCCCCTCCTCTCCCTGAATGGAAAGAAAGAAGGATTTGAGTCACAAAATATGCAAGCAAATGCAATATTCATTTAGATGACAATTCACCAAACGAGTTTTTGAACTTCTGCTGAATTATTTCTACAAGCTTCCAAAGGTTGGAATGACGGGTATTCTGTCACAGCTGTTTGGTGTGTCACATACTCATTTCATAAGAGTGCTCGCGCTAAATGTAACTATGTGGGCTCTCAGACACTTTAGAAAATGGGCTAATGGGGCTCATTAGTTAAAGATGAAAATCTCCAACTTCCAGTTAACTAATTCAGGGAATTCTATAGTCTTTTTAAAAAAATTTTTTTAGTATAGAGAGTTACAGAGTGCAAGCAAGGAAAGGGGAGAGAGAGGGGGAGACGCAGAATCCAAAGCAGGCTCCGGGCTCGGAGCTGTCAGCACAGAGCCCGACGCGGGGCTCGTCTGAACTCACAGATGGTGAGATCAGGACCTGAGCCGAAGTCGGACGCTTAACGGACTGAGCCACCCAGGCACTCTGGGAGTTCTAGAATCGTTCCTCTCTCTGTGGAAAATAGCCTTACGATCTTGGATACGGAAGGAGACAGAGCTGCGAAAACACGACTGTCCTGCATCCCCGTGTGAAGGCTCTAACGCTACTGTGATGGGAATCTGGATTCCCGCGTCTGTCGCTTCTCACCCTCGTTCTGTGTCTGTACCGTTTTGTGCCTCTCAGCTGAGTCCCGTGCAGGCCGCCCTGACACGGTGAGTGAGCATCTGCAGGGGTCGCCAGGTGTGGATGGGACCCAGGCTCTAGGGAGAAAGAACCCAGCACACGGAGAGGTGGGAATCATGCAGCGCTGGCTACAGAACACACACTCACACTCCAGACGGTCCAGTGCCTCGATGCAGGGGTTCTAAGCAAAAGTAAAAATGCCTCGACGCTGGGGACATGGGAAGATGCCGAACTCCCCTCCTCCCGCGGACACAGTGAATCTGCACTCACACATGGAGCGGCTTCCTCTGGGAAAAGCCTAGATGCTGGCCGAGCGGCCTCTACAAGCAGGCGAATCCGGGGAGCACACCGCATCCGGCAGGTACGTGAGGCCGAGACCCAGTCTTGCCATAGACGCCACTCCTGGCCCGGCGGCCACAATCCGGAAGGAATTTAAAACTCGGTGCTTTCTCCTGAGGAGCGGAGGGTTTGAGGCCCACTTCGGGCACCGCGACTTTTAAGGCATGCCCCTCAGAGCCAACCCCCAAACACACCTAGCTCTGAAAACCCACAGGGCTTGAGTCCACAAAACCCACCAGGCTCCAGCAAGCTCCGAAATGGCCCTTAAAGGGCACCCGTGCTCACACTCCCCCGTCCCCGGGCCCAGGACACAAAAAGCCGATCCAGAGGGGTCAGACTTGTGGGAAACAGGGACATGTGCTAATCTTTATTCTTTTTCTTTTTAAATTTCTTCATTTATCAGAGAGACAGAGAGTGTGAGCAGGGGAGGAGTAGAGAGAGAGAGAGAGAGAATCCCAAGCAGGCTCTGCATCGACAGCGCAGAGCCCTGCACAGGGCTTGAACTCACAAACGGTGAGATCATGACCTGAGCCGAGATGGACAGTCAGGACGCTTAACTGGCTGAGCCACCCAGGGGGCCCAGATTCATTTCCTAATGTTGAGGTGTTGGCCTGAGGGGCAGGCCTCTACTGAACGCATCTGCAGGCATTCGGCATCCTCTCCAGGGACACGGGCTGGCGTCTGCCATCTTAGGGCTCTCTGTCTGCCGCGCCCTGGAATGTCAGCATCTCCAGGGCGGTGGCGTCTACTCACGTCTGGTGCCCCGGGTTTTACAGGTGCCCCTGGGGGCAGGTGGTCCGACCACCTGGCTGTGGTGGCCCGGGGGGCGGGGCCAGCGCACCTGGGGCCTATGGAACTGTGTGATCAGAGAGGGGGTCCCTGGCAGGTGCCACCCCCGGGGCCCTGGACACAGCCCACTAAACACCCCCCAATCTCTCCGTGCAAGGGGCCTCTGCGCCCATCCTAGAGCCTTGGCCAGAGAGGTAGGCCTCGGATGTGGCCCCCATTTAGAGGTCTGCGGGGGGGCCATCTTCCCGTGTGCCCTCCACCTTGCTACAACTCATCAGTACCTCAGACAAGCTGCTTTCCCGGGAGTGAGTGAAGAGAGTTAACATCACCCTGTGTAAATGACACCAGGGCCTCCAAGGATCTAAACTTCTATATTCTATCTGACCGAGTAAGTGAAAGGGTAATC
Source organism: Hyaena hyaena (assembly GCF_003009895.1). Taxonomy (NCBI): domain Eukaryota; kingdom Metazoa; phylum Chordata; class Mammalia; order Carnivora; family Hyaenidae; genus Hyaena; species Hyaena hyaena. The sequence goes on along the minus strand of NW_024080872.1, from coordinate 735,885 downwards.
ATGTCAACTACTGTTCCATTAATGTTCCACTTTGGCCTGGTCTGAAACCTGGACAGAATAAATGGTGCCTCACGGTGAGGCCCACTAACTTGAGGCCCCTTCACCTAATATCGTTCCAGTTACTGACTCGATTCACCCAATAGTATTGTAAATACTGACTCTATTCAGTCAGCCATTGGTAAATGTTATAGATTTAGATTTGGCGAATATGTTCTGGTCAGTGACTATTGCTTTTTTTATTAAGCTTATTTATTTTGACACAGAGAGAGAGAGATGGTGCAAGTGGGGGAGGGGCAGAGAGAGAGGGACAGTGATCATCCCAAGCAGGCTCCGCGCTGCCAGCACAGAGCGCGATGCAGGGCTGCATCCCACAAGCCGTGACGTGAGATCAAGACCTGAGCCGAGACCAGAAGCTGGACGCTCACCCGGCCCAGCTGCGCTGCACCGGCTCGGTGTCTCTTTGCACAACCTGTGAGCACAGTGTGCTTCCTGTCTGAGAGGACACCGCACAGCATCACCAGGCTGCTCACAACGTGACTCAGCAGCTCCCCCTCCTTCCCCCCGCCCCCCGACACACAGTGTTTGCCGGCAAGACCCTAACCGCATCCACCTGTGCCTGGACACGGAGAGGACGTTACACTGACGGCATCTTCCTCCAAGGGCATTTGTTTGACACATGCACTAAGGACACAGAAACAGTCACAAAGGAGCTCGTGAAAAAGGGACAGAGCATCGCCACACAGAGTGCAGGTTCCTGCCTCCTCTCCAATTCCAGAAAAGTCTTAGGTAACCCGAGAGCTGCCTCACCTTTGACACTCAGGAACCAGTTATCGACACGCTCCGCACCCACGTGTTAACGCGAGTCCAGCGTCTGCCTGCCCTCTTTGCTTCCGGAGGTGACATACGCCTCATTTATAATGTCACTTCACCTCACCGCTGCGGCTCCTTGCAAATGGGCCCCTCCTGAAATGAATCTTCTCCAACACAAAGCTCTAGAATCTGTGCGAAGTGAAATCGCCGGGCACCACTGCTCGTGCCCGCGGAGACCCCTGCGGCACAGGGGCTGCGGCCGCCTCCATGATGCCTCTGGGAATGGCTGGACCACCTCTCCTAGCCCCTCGGTGGCCACGGGCCGCTGACGCCGGGAACTGTCCCTCCCAGCCCCGCCCCTTTCACTGCAGGAATGGCTGTTGTGGCCACAGACTGGGTGCTCCTGGGAACGGAAGCTCTTCCAAGCTCTGAGCTGATGACCTGATGTGCCCAGTGCACATTAAAGGAGGGGGCACCCCCAAACCGGCGCGGCCGCCGAGACCGCCCTGCTATGGGCTGGAGATACACCGAGGCCTCCGCCAGTGGACAGGGGCCCTCCTGTCCTCAGTCCCTTACCAGATGCCACAGTCACCTCCCTCCCAGACCCACGGACTACTTGAAGAGTCCCTGAGGATCCAGTGAGTAAACGACAATTGTAGTTTGTCCACTTGACACACGGGACCGCCCCCATCTTACAGAGTAGAGTTCAGTGGGGAGGTGGTTTTCATCTTTTCATCACTAGGTCCCTGGTATCGGGGTGCCCGGGGAGCTCCGTCACTGAAGGGTCTGAATCTCAGGGTCAGCTCAGGTCGTGATCCTATGGTTGGGGAGATGGAGCCCACATCTGGCTCTGACTGACAGTGCAGAGCCTGCTTGGGTTTGTCTCTCCCTCTCTCTCTGCCCCTCCCCTGCTTGCTCTCTAACTCTAACTGTCTCTCTACCCCTCCCCGCAACTGCCCCTCGCAAAATAACAATGCCCCTGATGAAGGAGGACACTCCAGGGTCAGCATAATTGGTCACGTGTCACACAGGCTCGGTGGCGCTGGGTACGCTGCCCCAAAGCTGCCCCGTGTGCACAAGTTTACAAACTCATGGGCCACTGCTGACACTCGGTCCCCTTGGGGCAAAGAATGGCGGGGAGCCCTTGCCTCACAGACACCCCAAATGTAAATCAAGGTAACACACGATGTGTCCACATAACACAGCCACACTGTGAACCTCACGAGCGCATGCCTTATGCCCTTTGGAACTCTCAGCACTACTGATAGTGACCAGAGCCCGAGATTTGATGCTCAGGATGCCACATGTTGAGGTCTTTTTTTTTTTTTTTTTAATTTTTATTTTGAGGGAGAGGGAGGGCACAAGCAGCGGAGAGGCAGTGAGGGAGGGAGACACAGAATCCCAACAAGGCTCCCCACGGTCAGCGTGGAGCCCCACGTGGGGCTTGAACTCACAAACCGTGAGATCATGACCTGAGCCTTCATCAAGAGTTGACGCTGAAGTGGCTGAGCCACCCAGGCGCCCGCCCCAAGGTCGAGCTCTTGAAGAAGACACTCAGTGGAACTTCCACTTTTCCTGCAGACTCCAGGCAGATGGTTGAATCAGGAGGCACAGGGATCCTCTTACAGAGCCCCTATTTAAGTGACAACGTGTCACACGGGGCCCATGCTGGATGTCACGTTTGCCCCTGGCGTGGACTAATCTGAGTATGTACCCCCTGGGGACCAACACTCCCTCCGACGATGACACAGGGCTCTACCTGGACTGTATTGTCTACAAAGGCAGACACATCTAAAGTCTGTGTTTGTACACTGCCCCCCCCCCCCCATCCCATGGCCCTCTTCCTCTTGGTCAAGTTTCCTTTGCTTCCTAGGGAGTGACACACCCTACTCTCTAGAAGGCTCAGGCATCATCAAGGTTGAAATTGAGGTCGAGGCCTCAAGGGTCAGTTGTGGAGCAAGGCCTGATACGATGCGTATCCCGGTATGTTGGGGGAAGGAAGGGCCTCCAGCAGCCCGGCAGCGGGTCCCGCTCTCCACTGTGCTCACAGGGATGCGGGCCTCTGGCCGACAGCCCTCACCAGCCCCCGGCCCGGGCACAGAGCTGCTGGCGGGCATTTCAGCAACCTTCCGGCCGGGGAGATCCAGACCCCCCCCCGACCCTTCCACGCGACCCGGGGTGCCCCTCGCCTCTGGTCACTGCCCGGCCCGCCTTCCTTCCCACCTAGGGTCCACTCTGTTCCTGAAGGAAGCACCTGTGTGGCCTCCGTGGCACGGTGTCCCCCTCCCCCAGATGGTGACTCTATATGATTAATAACCTGCGGTCAAACTCCTCTGTATATTGTCTGTCATGTGTGAGACCGTCCTGGTGGCCCCAGAGCAGGGGTCCCTTCCGCAGCGACGGGGTAAAAGACAGGTGAGCTAAACACTGACGACTCGAGGATCGAGGAGGCACATTACCCTTTGGAGACCGAACTGAAGAACACAATGGGCAAGGGGCACGTGGGTGGCTCCATCGGCTACGTGTCCAAAGTCTTGATGTCGGCTCAGGTCATGATCTCAGGGTTCCTGACATCAAGTCCCCCCGCCTCACTGAGAGAAAGAGAGAGACAGAGTGTGAGTGGGGGAGGGGGAGGGAAAGAGAGAGGCAGACACAGAATCCGAAGCAGGTTCCATCAGAGACCGACCTGGGCTCGGACTCACAAGCCGTGAGATCATGGTCTGAGCCTCAGTCAGGCGCTCAAAAGACAGAGCCGCCCAGGTGCCCCCAAATGAATAAATCTTTTAAGAAAGAACAGAGTGGGAAAGAAAATTCCTGAAAAACAAAAATAACAGTGGGCCTCGTCTGACCAGATATGAAAATGCACTGAGCATGTCCAGGAAATGAAACTCCTCAGGGCCGGGGAAGCACGATGGCGGAGAAGTAGGGAGCTCCATACATCTCACTCGCCCCCATCTCTCACACGGAGAAGGCCTGAAGCCATAGGAACCCTTATAGAATCCAGGAGTTTGGGAGGAAAAGAAGACAGAGTCTGCTAAGAAAACCTTCTAGCGTGAGTGCAAACTGGGGAAGACGAAATCGGGCCGGGACCAGAGACACAGAGGGACAGGGGGATCCCCCTCTGCTTAGAGCCGAAGTGAGTCTAGAGGGAAAAAGAAAAGAGTGGCTGCAACTGCTCAAGACACTGTCCCTGTCGCTGGAGAAGAGAGAAACCTCCGCTTGGGACACAGAGGAACCTGGTTTCCTGCTGTCCAGCTGACCCTAGGTGGGACGCACTCGCCTCAAGCGACCCCTGGGTGAAACTGGTCCCCGCTCACCAGCCCGACCTGGAGGGGACGGGAGCAGCGACTTCTGGCTCAGACCCCAGGGGGAAGGCGAGAGGCTTGAAACTGCTCTGAGGGGCTCACCTGCCAGTTTATATTTCAGGTGATATTAATGGGATGCACTGACTGACATCTGGAAACGAGGCCTGGCCTGGGATATAGAGCACGGCCCACCTTGGCTACACCCGAGCACAGGGAGATCACACCCAAAAGACTGAGTTGCATCGCTTGGCTCCAGAAGGGACTGGGGCGCGGCCACTTTTCTCTCCACAACCGCCAAGGCTGGACCCCCGCGGGATGCACTGGACCAAACCACGCCCATCCCCGCTAGAGAGCTGCCCCCCACTCCACCCCCTTTTTTTTTTTTTTTACCAGAGCCCGGGTAAGACCAACATGGATGCACTGCCCTGATTAATTCTGCTCACTGGCTTGCTTAAAGAGTCACATTTAACACCTCCACCTCTACCTTTTTATCTCTCTCTCTGGAATAATTAGACTATATAGTTTCTCTGAGTAGCATCATCGCCATTTCTTTCGCCTCCTCTCCAACCATACTCCCCTCTTTCTCTCTCTGAATGAAGCCTCTTAGTCTCTCTGCCTGCTCATTTCATTTCCAATTTCGCTTCCTCCCCACCCTGTCATTTCTCTCTTTGTATATGCTCTTCCACCAGCACTGCATACACCCAGCTCTTTATTTGTAGTTGAGAATTCTGGTTCTCTGCTTTAGACTGTCCTTTGTCTATTGGGTTTTTTCTTTTTCCTTTTTTTCCTTCTTTTTCCTTTTTTATGTATTTTTATTGTTCGTCTTCCCTCCTTCCTCTTTTCTTTCTTTCTTTTTTTTTTTTTGTAGGTGTCCCTTCCGTTTTTTCTTTTTCTTTTTCCCTTTCCATTTGCGTGTTTGTTGGATTTGTCTGTGCGTTTGTGTGCCTTTCTTCCCTGTGTGTTGGACTGTCTGTTTTCCTTTCCAGGGCTACCTCAAGAAACAAGCCAAAGTACACATGCTGGAGAGTCCCAAAGACCACTACGAGCAAGAAAATAAAATAACCAAGGTCTCAACAAGAGAGACCAAGAGACACCATTCAAAGAACACTTTCTGAACGGACAGGCCCCAGACACTCAAAGAGCCTTCTTTGGTACAGCAGTGCTCACAGGTGCAGAGCGCATAACAAGCTTTTAAAACTAACAAGATATAGAAAGCTAACCAAACTGACGAAACAGAAGTATTCTCCTCCAAAGAAATTCCAGGAAGAATTGACAGCTAAAGAACTGCTCAAAACAGATATAAGCAAAATAAATGAACAAGAATTTAGAACAATAGTCATATAATTAATCACTGGGCTTGAAAGAGACATGGAAGACATCAGAGAAACTACTGCTACAAAAACTATGGAGCTTAAAAATAGTTGTGATGAATTGAAAAATGCTAGAAATGAGATGCAAAATAAAATGGAGTCATCCAAGGCACGGATTGAAGAAGCAGAAAGGAGAATACATGATTTAGAAGACACAATTATAGAAAAAGAGGAAGTTGAGAAAAAGAGAGATAAACTGATCCAGGAACACGAAAGGAGAGCTCCAGAGTTCAGCGATACAATCAAACGGAATAATATCCGTGTTATAGGAATCCCAGAAGAGGAAGAGAGGGGGAAAGGCGCTGAAGGAGTCCTTGAACAAATTATAGCCGAGAACTTCCCCAATCTGGGGAAGGAAACAGACGTTGAAATCCAGGAGGCACAGAGATGTAACTTGAAACGATCTTCTGCGTGACACATCAGAGTGAAACTAGAGAATTCTGAAAGCAGCTAGGGAGAAAGGGGCCCTCACATACAAAGGGAAACAGATTAGAGTGGTGACAGACCTATCTCCTGAAACGTGGCAGGCCAGAAAGGAATGGCAGGAGATCTTCAATGTGATGAACAGAAAAAAGATGCAGCCAAGAACCCTCCATCCAGCAAGCCTGTCATTCAGAACAGAAGGAGAGATAAAAGTCTTCCCAAATAAACAAAAATTGAAAGACGTTGCCACCACTAACCCAGCCCAACAAGAAATCCTGAGGGGGACTCTCGGAGGGAAACGTTGCAAGGAACACAAGATACCAGAGACACCACCACAAGCATGAATCCCACAAAGGACACGATGACTCTAAACCCTTATTTTTCAATAATCACACTGAATGTAAATGGACTAAATGATCCTATCAAAAGACACAGGGTAGAAGAATGGATAAATAAACAAAATCCATCTATTTGCTGTCTACAAGAAACTCATTTTAGACTGGAGGACACCTTCAGACTGAAAGTAAGGGGATGGAGAAATATCTATCATGCTACTGCACATCAAAAGAAAGCTGGAGTAGCCATACTCATGTCATACAAACTGGACTTTAAAGTAAAAACATAACAAAGGATGAAGAAGGGCATTATATAATAATTACAGGGTCTATCCATCAAGAAGAGCTACTAATTATAAATGTCTATGCACCGAATATGGGAGCACCTAAATATATGAAACAATTAATTGCAAACAGAAACACTCTTATGCATAAGAATGTGCTAATAGCAGGAGACTTACTTACTCCACTTACAGCAATGGATAGATCAACTAGACAGAAAATCCCTAAAGACACAAAGGGCTTGAAGGACACATTGGACCAGATGGATCTGACAGATATATTTAGAACTCGACATCCTGCGGCCATGGAATTCACTTTCTTCTCAAGGGCGCATGGCACATTCTCCAGGATAGATCACATATGGGGACATAAAGCAGCCCTCAATAAATATAAAAGAATTGAGATCATACCATGCACACTTTAAGATCACAACGCTAGGAAACTTGAAATCAATCACAGGAAGATGTCTGTAAACCCTCCAAAAACATGGAGGTTAAAGAACACCCTACTAAATAACGAAGGGGCCAATCAGGCCGTTAGAGCAGAAATTAAAAATATATGGAGACAAATGAAAAGGAAAATACAACAATCCAAACTCTATGGGATGCGGCCAAGGCAGTCCTAAGAGGAAAGTACATTGCATCCCAGGACTAGTGCAAGAAATTAGAAAAAGTGCAAAAATAACAGCTCACCTAAAAGAACTAGAGGCAGAGCAACAAGAGCACCCCAAACCTAGTAGAAAAAGGGAAACAGTAAAAATCAGGGCAGAAATAAAGAACATAGAGACCAAGAGTTGGTTTTTTGAAAACATCCACAAAATTGACAAACCTCTAGCCAGGTTTCTCAAAAAGAAAAGAGAGAGCACTCCAATAGACCAAATTATGAATGAAAATGGACTTCCTACAACCAACCCCTCAGAAATACAAGCAATTATCAGGGAATACTATGAAAAATTATATGCCAACAAACTGGACATCTTAGAAGAAATGGAGAAATTCCTAAACACACACTCACTACCAAAATTCACACAGGAAGAGACAGAAAACCTGAACAGACCCATAAGTAGTGAGGAAATCAAATCAGTTATCAAAAATCTCCCAACAAATAAGAGCCCTGGGCCAGATGGCTTCCCTGGGGAATGCTACCAGACATTTAAAACAGAATTAATACCCATTCTTCTCAAGCTATTCCAAAAAATAGAAATCGCAGGAAAACTTCCGGACTCACTTTACGAAGCCAGTATCACTTTGATTCCCAAGCCAGACAGAGACCTGGCAAAAAAAAAAAAAAAAAAAAAAAAAAAAAAAAGAAAAGAAAAAGAACTACAGGCCAATATCCTTGATGAATACAGATGCAAAAATCCTCAACAAGATACTGCAAATCGAATCCACCAGCACATAAAAAGAATTATCCACCAAGATCAAGTGGGATTCATTCCTGGGTTACAGGGCTGGTTCAATATTTGCAAATCAGGGGCGCCTGGGTGGCTTAGTCGGTTAAGTGTCCGACTTTCACTTAGGTCATGATCTCGCAGTTCGTGGGTTCGAGCCCCGCGTCGGGCTCTGTGCTGACTGCCAGCTCAGAGCCTGGAGCCTGTTTCAGAGTCTGTGTCTCCCTCTCTCTCTGACCCTCCCCTGCTCACACTGTCTCTCTCTCTCCTAGAAATAAAAAAAAAAAAATATTTGCAAATCAATCCATGTGACACATCACATCAACAAAAGAAAAGATAAAAACCATACGATCCTGTCGATAGATGCAGAAAAAGCATTTGACACGATACAGCATCCCTCTTAATCAAGACCCTCGAGAAAGTCGGGATAGAAGGAACTTACTTAAACATCCTAAAAGCCATCTAGGATAAGCCCTCAGCTAACATCATCCTCAGTGGGGAAAAATGGAGAGCTTTCCCCCTGAGATCAGGCACACGACAGGGATGTCCACTCTCACCACTGTTGTTTAACATAGTGCTGGAAGTCCCAGCATCAGCAATCAGACAACAAAAGGAAATAAAAGGCATCAGAATGGGCAAAGAAGAAGTCAAACTTCCACTTTTCGCAGACGACATGATACTCTACATAGAAAACCTGACGGACTCCACCAGAAGCCTACTAGAACTGATCTAAGAGGTCAGCAAAGTTGCAGGGTACAAAATCAACGTACAGACATCGGTTGCATTTTAGACACCAACAGTGAAGCAACAGAAAGAGAAATTAAGAAATTGATCCCATTCACAATTGCACAAAAAACCATAAAATACCTAGGAATAATCCTAACCAAAGATACAAAAGATCTGTATGATGGGCCGACACCCAAGAACGGATACATCAGTGAAACAGAAAAGTGTCCAAAAATAGACCCATATAAATATGGGAATTTAGGATATGAGAAAGCGTATTTTTTTCAAATGCCGAAGAGATAAGTAGTTCAATAAATGACATTGGGGCAGCTGGCTATCTCTTTGGAAGAAACAGAGGTAAACCTAGATTTAATGGCCCGCTTCCTTAAAAATAAATGCCAGGTAGCTCAAAGAGTTACACATAAGGAACAGATTTGGAAAATGTTTCTTGGAAGAGAACTTGGGGGCGATGTTTACGTCCGTGAAAGAGAGAAAGCCTCCTGACAGCAAGACACAAGATCCAGAAGCTTTACCGAGCAATGATGATACATCTGAGGACGTGAACGATTAATACATTTTCTCAGTAAAAAGCATCCTAGAAAAGTCACAAGGTAAATGGCAACTGGGAAATATATGGACAACACGGGTGACATAAAGAGAACGAGGCTTCCAAAGATATAAAGGGCCCTTCCAGGGGCACCTGGCTGGCTCAGTCAGTTACACCTCTGACTCCTGATTTCGGCTCAGGTCATGATGTCGTGGTTCACGAGTTGGAGTCCTGCATGGGGCTCAGTGTTGACAGCGTGGGGCCTGCTTGGGATTCTCTCTCTTTCCTGTTCTCTCTGCTCTTCCCTTGCTTGCACGCTGTCTCTGTCTCTCAAAAATTACTTATTTGCTTAAATTATTATTTATTTTTGAGAGAGAGAGAGAAGAGACGGTGAGAAAGAGCACAATTTGGGGAGGGGCAGAGGGAGACGGAGACCCAGAATCCAAAGCAGCCTCCAGGCTCCGAGGTGTCAGCACAGAGCCTGACGCGGGGCTCGAACTCACCAACTGTGAGATCATGACCTGAGCCGAAGTCAGACGCTTAACCTACTGAGCCATCCAGGTGCCCCTTAAATAAACTTTTTTTTTTTTTTTTTGTCTTTCATAGAGCCTTTCCAAATAAGAAAAGGACAAACCAATATACGGGTAAGCAACGTGTACAAATAGGCAAATCACAGGAGGAAAGGTTTATAAATGACTTCTAAATACAAAAAGGTGCTTAATCTTACCCATAATTGAAAGAAATCTAAATGATGGCAAGTATAGAATATTTTTTTTCTCTTATCTCATTGCTAAAGCTCCAAATAGCCCATCATACCTAGAGGAAGAGTAACCTACGCATAGCAGAGGAAACTGTCAACTGTAAGATACTCCCTTGCTGTTGGCTGAAGGGTGTTCTCAGGGCATTAGCTGGAGGCCAATTTAAGAGCATTTGTCAACAGAGGAAATTCACATCTTATCCGGTCCATTAACTATCTCACTGCATTCCTTGAATTTTATCCTGGAGATATTGCATGCTCAAACACCTATGCAGCTACACACAAGGGTATTTATCGCAGGTCTGTGGATAATAGCCAAAGAGTCAAAACACTCTTTATGTCTTTCATTCAGGTAAATGTTTAAATAAATTCTGTACAACGTTAAGCTGTTTGAAGAACGGGATAGATTTATATGTCCCTATCAACGAGTTGTTGGGGCACCTGGGTGGTCAGTCGGTTAAGCGTCCGACTTGGGCTCAGGTCATGATCTCACGGTTCGTGGGTTTGATCCCTGTGTCAGGCTCTGTGCTGACAGAGAGCTCAGAGCCTGGAGCCTGTTTCAGATTCTGTGTCTCCCTCTCTCTGTGTGACCGTCCCCTGTTCACGCTGTGTCTCTGTGTCTCTCTCCCTCTCTCTCTCTGTCTCAGAAAGAAACGAAAACAAGGAGTTGCTGAGATAGATGGCTAACTGTGCAAAGGCAGAATACAGAACAGTGTGAGTGCTGAGGAAAGGATCTGGATGTCAAGGGTATTAGGGAGGTATCTTTTCTATCGTATAGCCTTTGCCTCGTCACGAATTTTACTATGTGCCTGTGACATTTTCAACAGAAGAATGTTGTTAATTAAGAAGAAAAAATCATGGGGCACCTGGGTGGCCCTGTCTGTTGAGCGTCCAACTTGGGCTCAGGTGTCGATCTTGACGTTCATGAATTCGGACCCCGCATTGGGCTCGCTGCTGTCAGACGGTCAGTGCAGAGCCAGCTTTGGATCCTGTGTCCCACCACCCCCCCGCCCCTCTTCTGCTTGCATTCACCTACAAATAAATAAATATTAAAATAAATGAATATGTTTACAAATCATTGGACGTTTGGGTTGAGAACCAAGCAGAAACCATTCCCCTTAGCACGTACAGTATCTGAAAAACAAAAAAAAGAAAACAGATTTGCAAACGGTGTCTGGAAACAGCCCCGGTAGGTCAGGTTTAAAGGTTTGTGGCCAGCAAGGGATGGGCATGGAAAGGAACTGTGTAAATACCATTATTACTAGTCGGAGGTCTGTGGGATACCGTTGTACGCTCCGTGTTCAGTGCTCCGCTCTTGTTATTTTTAACCTTCTTGAGGAATAGCCAGCACATAGAATTGTATGTGCTGCAGGCAGATCGTGTGATAATTGGATATATGTGTACGTTGTGGACGGATCACCAAGGTCGAGGTAATGAACGCATTCCTCACCTCGTAGCTTTAACCCTCCTTTTGTTTCCTGTTTCAAAGCTTCTGTCTGTTTACTCAAGATTTTCATTTTCCAACACTATTTTATTTCTTTCATCGCGTGTGTGTGTCTGTGTGTGTGTGTGTGAGTGGTGTTCCTGTGGTGTATGTGAGTGTGTGTGTGTTAATACAGGTTGAGTGTGTGATATATGTAATGGGAGTGTTTTGCATGTGTGGTTGTGTGTGTGTATTGTGAGTGTGGCATATGTGTAGATTTTGTGAGTGTCACCTCTGTGTGTTTTTATTGCCAACATATTTTCTTCATTATTATTATTATTACTTAAGCCGTTTATCAACAGGTGCTTGCCGTTTGTTTACTTTTTGAAAAACCACTTGTAAACTTTTATTACTAATTAAAAACGACATCCTTAAAACTCTCAACTTGACCAGAGAGGAGACAATTTATAACCCTTTAACGGTGTGCTGAGAAACACAGGCTTTTTTTTCTTTTTTCTAGACCACGTTTGTCGTTACCCAAAACAGACGTCTCTAGGTAAAGATAATAACACAGACAGTTGTAGTGTCTGGTCACCGGGCAAGAAGCCAGCACTTAAGGTCCTCAGCACCAGTGTCTGAGTCACGTGTCACCGCCGGGGTTTCATACTCACGTCTGGTTGGATGTGTCCACCGGGAGCTGGCAGCCGGCCGCTCGCTCGGCCTCGCCCCTGCTCCGTCTGGGCGCCGACGGACTCTCGGCCGCTGGGTCCGTTTCGCGGTGGAGGGTGTGCTGGCCACGTGCGCAGGTAGGCGATGTCGCGGCGGGACGGACGTTGAGCGGGCGCTGACCTGGGGGCTCCTCCCCTGGACGCCCCTGGCCTTTCTCGCCTCAGCTGCCGTCCCTAGGCTGTCATTGGCTCGGAGGACCCCTGCGGAATGGTGGGGCCCCGGGCCGCATCCCGCCTCCCCGGCCTACCTCGTTCTCCCGCAGTCGGCTGGCCCCGGCACCTTCCATCCCTTTTCCCTGCACAGGATGCCGGGCCGTGGTCCGCGTCCACGCGGCCTCCGCGCGTAGTACGGAAGGAAGCGTCGCCCGCGGCCGGGCCGCGCTGTTAGGGTCGGGCCTTCGCGCGCGGACACCGACCCCTGGTGGTTTCCCCCACGCTCACCGTTCCCGTAGTTCCGCTGCGACCTGCGTGGGGGACCCGGCCTCGTGGACGGCGTCCATAGGGTTACGGTCCCCTGCGTATTCACGGCCTTGCACCGCGGATGCACCTGTGCCGGGCGCGGTCGTTGCGCGCGCACCCTTCCCTCCTCAACATCCGACTCCGCAGTCGGCCCCCGTCCTCCCCTGCCAAGGGACTTCCTGGGATTGTGGACGGCAGTCTCGTGTGCAAATACGACTTCCTTGCTGTCATTCCTGGAGATGAAAGCGTATCGTTTGTGACGTTGAAGCGTTCTGTCGTTCCCCAAACCGTTGTTGCAGTGACCGCCTTGTGCCGGCAGGCGGCGCCCATGTGGGGCCTTTGCTCCACACACATACCCCCCCCCCCCCCCCCCCCCCCCCCCCCCCCCGTGCTGTGTGTGCTGCTGCTCATCTTTCCACTCTTGGTGCCGCCTTGGGGGAGGGGAGATGGGGAAGTGTGGGAAAGGTGGGGGGTGTTGGCGGGAGCTGAGGGACAGCCGTGGTGAGAAGGTGGGAGGTAAGTGGCGGCTGGAGGGAATGGGGGAGGGTACTGCAGGTGGCGGGAGAGTGTAGGGAAGGGGGGCAGGGGCATGGGGGTCGGGTGCTGCTGCCGGCGTGAGAGTGGGGGGGAAGGGTGAGGGGAGCAGGGTTGGGGGAAGGTGGGGAGAGGAGTTGCGGGGTGAGAGAGAGCAAGGATGCCAGTGGGGGGAGGGGTGATGACTGGGGGTGGCAGGGACAGCAGGGAGGGGGGGCAGGGACGGCGACGAGGAAGGAGGGGCGGGCATTCGGGGGAGGGCCGAGTCACCAGGAGGGGAGCGCAGGTCCGCCGGGTGGGCAGGGGATGTGGGGCGGGGCAGCGCACGTGAGGGGGAGAAGGGAAATGGAGGGAAGGGGGAAGAGAGGGTGGGGTCGGGGTGGGGGTGGGGGCAGCTGCAGCCAGAGGCGGCTGGATGTGGGCCTCTCTGCTCGTTAGTGTGTGGACTCGATGGTAACTAGACAGGAGGCGGGGCGGCTCAAGTCTCTCTTGGGGTCCACCCTCTACTCGGATCAGACTCAACACTGTTTCCGTACATATTTATCCCAATACCAAAATAACTGGTGTTCTTCTGCGTGTAAAACCAATAAACACTCAGTATGAAACATTCATATAATATATGAAAGTTTAAAAATGTGTGAAAACTGGCCTCCAGGGTGGCTCAGTCGCTTAAGCGCCCCGACTCTTGGTTTCGGCTCAGGTCAGGGTCTCATGGTTCTGGAGTTCGAGTCCCACACGGAGCTCTGTGCTGATCTTGCAGAGCCGACTTGGGATTCTTTCCCTCTCTCTCTGCCTCTCTTATTCTCTCTCGCATAATAAGTAAATAAACCTTTAAAAAATGTAAAAAGTATGTGTAAATCTGACCTGGACAAAACCAAGGTTATATTTCTACTGCCTGTCATTCCAGAATTATGTATATATACTACCAAATATTACCATGAATCCTGAAATTGTGTATTTTAATGGTGTGATATTGTAATACTAGCTCAAAACCAGATTTTTCTACCAACAGTAAATAACAGACAAGTGTCTATGCCACCCAGTAAGGATGTATGTAATCGTAACATATATATATCATTATGTATAATTAATGCAAGGTGTACTGTCGTGTTGAGGTTTTATCATTTATTTGCCCAACTTATTATGTGTTGATGTAAAGTTTTTAATGTCTTCAACAGCATCTCACCTGCAATTGAAATTTGCAGAGGAATTTTTTATATCCCACACACCATTCCTTAGAAATGAATACATATACATACAAATCTATATAAATAATATATATGCATATGTTAACTGCTTAAATAGATATTTAAGTTATTCGGGTGCTTTGTTTTCAAGGTCTTTTAGGATTTATAGATGAATCTCTTATAGGAATCTAGAAAAAGTGTTTTAAGAGTACAAAGGAGGGAACAATTTATTTCAGGCGGAACTATGGGGAAAGCTTTATGGAGAAGTTAACATTTGCACTAGTTTTTATAGGAGGCGAGAAAAAGGCCATTCTGTAAAGAAAGTTTAGAATTTTTAAAAAGGTGACCCAGGAGTCAGCTGGGAGCGTCTAGCTGACTCTCTAGAAAGTTTTCGTAAATTGATGATTCACTTGGTGAATTCACCACTGTATTCAGATTCAGAGATTGGCATTCAAACAGTTTGTCAGTAGTGATCTTATTTATTTGTTATCGGTATCATGTATATGATTGGTGTGTGTATGTATATAATGAAGGGTATAATTTATACTACTTTTTTCAAAGTATGCAGCAAAATTTAAGATGTGGTCAAAATCAATGTCTTCATAAACCAGACATCAGTTTTGGTAGTGAAACATGAAGATATATACATCCTTCCAGTTTAATGAAAAGAAAATAATTTTAGGGTCGCGTGGGTGACTCAGTCGGTTAAGCATCCGACTTTAGCTCAGGTCATGATCTTGCCGTTTAGGAGTTCGAGCCCCACTTCAGACTCTGTGCTGACAGCTCTGAGCCTGAAGCCTGCTTTGGGTTCTGTGTCTCCCTCTCTCTCTCTGATCCTCTCCTGCATGCACTCTGTCTCTCTCTCTCTCTCTCAAAAATAAATAAAAACATTAAAAAATAAAAATGAATAAAAAATTTAAAAAGAAAAATGTAAAACTACACAGTTTGTATTTGTCAAATATTTTTTAACATGTTATTTACAAATGTCCATTGAGCACTGGGGATTATATGCCAGTGATGAATCACTAAATTCTACTCCTGAAACTAATATTACAGTATATGTTAACTAGCTAGCATTTATTTTATATCTAAAAACATTTTTTAATGTTTAATGTTTATTTTTGACAGAGAGAGCGTGTGAGAGTGCAGAGGGGCAGAGACAGAGGGAGACAGAATCTCAAGCAGGCTCTGAGCTGTCAGCACAGAGCCCCATGCAGGGCTTGAACTCACAAACCACGAGATCGTGACCTGAGCTGAAGTTGGACGCTTTACCGATGGAGTCACCCAGGTGCCCCAGCTAACTAGAATTTAAATAAAAACTTGAAATAGTAGGGGGGGAAAAAGTATAAAATATAATTTCCTTTCTTCACCAACAAAACAAAATTATTTTTAAAAATATATTGGAGTTTCTATTTTCAGTCCTGAGATGTAGAGAGCTTGAAGTACCGTTGTTCCCACCCTCAAAACAAGGAAAGAAACTGGACAAACTGCCAATTGATGAAATGTCTTGAACGTTTCATAGAACTAAGTTTGCAGTTCAAACAAGTTAAAAACCCCAAAGAAAACCTGTGGGAACATATAGGGAGACACAGGACTTTCTTAAAAATGCATATAGTAGTCTTTTTCCTCTATGACCAAAGCATTAGACGGGCGCCTGGGTAGCTCAGTCTGTTAAGTATCCAAGTCTTGATTTTGGTTCAGGTCATGATCTCACAGTTCATGGGTTCGAGTCCCGCATCAGGCTCATCACTGACAGTGCAGCACCTGCTTGAGATTCTCTCTCTCCCTCTCGCTCTGCCCCTCCCCCCAATAAATAAAATTTTAAAAAATGAAAGCAGTAGAAAAAGAGGTTATGAGTAATACATAATGAATGGAGCTAAAAGAGAATCATAAAAATGCTCGATTAAACATAGATCAGGTAGAAAGAGGGGAAAATACATAGAACAAGTGGTAAACATACACACACTCATCATTAATATCGTGGTCTATTTGAAAAAGTCAACTTAGCGTCTCCCTAACTTCTCCCTTTGTTCAAAAGGGCTAATATATGTTTCGAGGAGAAGATGAGTACTGTGATAACATCTCTTCTCCAAGGTTGTCTTGAGTATTAAATGAGAATAGATGTTTTCAAATGCTTAGTGCAGCTCCAGGCACAAAGTACGACGCTAAGTGGGCTCGGCGAATATTGAATGGGATATACTCTATGGAGATCGTCGAAACTGAGGTGGCCTGGGTTGGCCACGGTTTGTTTGTACAGTGGGTCAGACTCACTTTTAGCCTGACTGGGTGACCAGATCAGAGAGGATATTCTTAGAAAGGGAGATGTGAAGAGGTGTGTGTATGTGGTATGTGTGTAGGATGGGATGAAATTAGGAAAGAGGCAGATATAGATGTGAACCAAGACTGATAAATAAGCCAAGAAATCCTTGATACTCTTCTAGTCCCAGACGCACACGCCCACGCACGCACATGCACAGAGAGAACAAGACTAAGGATTTCTGCCTCGTAAAAACAAAAGATGAGGGCCACTGTCTGCTAACTCCCATCAGTGGTATTTGCACCCAAGGAAACCAGCCTTTCTGCATTTTGACTTGGTGATGGCGTGAGGTTGGGGTTCAGGTAGAGGTGGAAGGAAGCTACCAACTTTCGTTGGGTAACAAAACCCTTTTGAACGTGGAAAATCCGAGGTGACTGCTACAGCAGACACAGGGCTGAAGACACCTGGGATTAAATTCACAGCTGCATATTTTCTTCTTCTGCCATTATTTGCTTCCCGAAGCGATGTTGAGCCTCGGGGAATCTTTGGGGGACGGCTGCATTCAGGGACTGCAGCTGCGACTTGTTCCTATCTGGGAACTGCTAGCAAGCGCCCTACAGTGATCTTGCCTTTGGGGGATGAGACCGGGAAGAAGAAAACGGCAAGAATGGAAAAGACCCAGTCGAGTCAAGGAGGTGAACTGTAATTTCTGTTTTACAGTCACCAGATTGCAATACTGAGTAACCAAGTGGGGCCCAGGTTTGCCGGGTTACTGCCTGCTGAGCTCCGGGAATGGATCGAAATTGAATGACTGTGATGCCATAAATGCCGAAGAGCATAGCACACTGGATGCCTGAGTGTAGGGAAGTAGAAAGGTGGCCTTCATTTTAATGTGCTCTTAGGAGAAACTGAGACAAATATGGGAGAGTATTACGCTTTCTCACTCATTAATTCAGCCCCATCCGCATCCCTCTGACCTGTCTTAACCGGGCCCTTTCCATTCTACACCCTGACCTTTCTTTTTTTTTTTTTTTTTTTATGTTTATTTATTTATTTTGAGAGGGGTGGGGAGGGGCAGAGAGAGACAGGGAGAGGGAGAGCTTCCCAAGCAGGCTCCGCATCGGCAGCGCACAGCCTAACGGGGCTTGAACTCACAGAGGGCGAGATCCGGACCTGAGCCGAAACCAAGTGTCTTAGCCGACTGAGCCCCCAAGGCGTCCCTCTCCTGATCTTTCTTTAAAGCAAATCTGAGCATGTCACCCCCACCTACTTGGAAACTTTTACTGCTTCTCCATCATTGTGAAAGAACAGAACAATCTTAGCAGATGACTGTGACCTGACCCCACAGATAGCTCCGGCTTTGTCTCTCTTGGAAACTGTTCCCGCTCATGTAATTTATGCTCCATAAATATCAGAATACTTGTAATTGCCTGTACATACTCTATTAATGGCATGTCCCCATATCTTTGTACATGCCGTTCCTTTGCTGGAATGCCGCGGCTGCAGCGTCCTGTTGGTTAACTTCCACTTCGCCTGCCCTGATCCGATAGCTTTTCGTCTTCTCTGAGATTTCCTCTAACTTCAGAAAGAAAAAAATCATTTCCCTATGCTGCCACTGTCACTTGAGCATATCATATTTCTATTGCTGCGTTTATGACAACGCATTGGAAATTGTTGACTTCTGTGCCTCACGTAATACACTGCAAGTTCCCTGAGTACAAGGACCTCTCTTTCCTTGATTATGGGAGATCTAGTACATAATAAATATCCAGTGCCTGTGTGGTCAGTGTAGGATAGAGATCGCTGTGGTCTTTAATGAACCCAAGAGCTGTAAGAAGATAGACTTTGAGCAGCATTTCTTATGGCCAGCTTGTCTTCAGAACCATCGTCCCAGGTAATCGCTCGGATGGCAAAGATCTTCTCTTAGCAATTGGTGAGTAGTTTCTGCTTCCCAAAGCCTTTTGGCCTCTTCAGTCTGTTCATCAAACAGTTATGTATTGAGGGCCAAAGTCGGCCTGTATGGCGTGGTTGCGTGTTTGAGGTCTTTGAGAAGCTTGCAGCCTGGTTGAAACAATGTCTTACCTTCCTAGATTTGTAGGCGGAAAGTGGTTACTGACCATCTTATATTGCCCATCGGGTTCACTGAAAGTCCGGTGCCTCTCGGTCCTAGGCAAACCAGATGGTCGGTTTTCCTAGGAGAGATTCACTAGTGCGACTTCTTGATTCCTTATGCCAAATATGAAGCGGAAAAAGGGCAAAATTTTGTATGCGAGTATTATGGATAAGGACTTGTCTTCCCCTTACCTTCTTGGGAAAACAGCAGAGGCGAAAGGAGGACCTAACAGGAAAGAAATTCGTGTACTCTGATTCATTTGTTTCCCAAAGAAAACTAGGGAGTCAGGGTCCTTACTGATATTTGGGATTCGGAGCCAAGAATTGAAATTTATCTTGCTAAGGGACGACTGTCTGTCTGCCTGACGGTGACTGCTCATTGTCTTGGGCGGTTGGGGTATCGGAAGTGATCTCTTTCATATACACACAAGGAGACTTGATTGAAGAAGAAAAGAATGCAAGTGAAATTGTGAAACATAATCATTTCATTTCAATAAATGGCCATTAGGCCTGTGGGATAACTGTAGACAGACTTCCACGTGTTTTGACTCTTTGAGATCTTGATAAATGGTGGAAGTCACCATCTGGGGAGATATTATCATTTATTCACACAAGTATTGCCGGTAAACATGTATTCAACATGTACTATGTGTCAAGTACTGTGAGGCTGAGTGAAGACTGATAGCTTATGAGGAAATTATTATCTCACTTAAAAAAAATCTTTTCATATTTTTATTTATTTCTGAGAGACAGAACACAAGCAGGGCAGGAAGCAGAGAGAGAGGGAGACACAGAATTCGAAGAAGGGCTCCGGGCTCTGAGCTGTCAGCACAGAGCCCGATGCAGGATTCAAACCCATGAACCCTGAGATCATGACCTGACCCGAAGGTGGACGCTTAACCGACTGAGCCACCCAAGCGCCCCAATTATGATCTCAGTTTTAGTGAAATTATATGCTGAGAAAATGAATGTGAATTTCTTTGTTACTTTTTGTGAGGGGGCAAATCAGTACAATATTGGATGGGATGATTGAGGGAACAATGGTACATCCATTTTCAAATACCAGATGGTAAAGGAAACTTGGCCTGTTTTAGAAGCTAGATGCAACATCTTATGGATTCTGTCCCAGGATTATTTGAGTAGACTGAGGAGTAGTACAACTTTGGGGGAGTGAGGGGACTTTCAATTTTATTTCTAGAAGCAGCCAAAATGTAGAGTCAACGCTGTGAATAAAGTGGGTGAGTAAAGCAGGGAATGTGATTTTGATTTAAACAAATAGGTGTGGACTATGAACATGGTGATCCCATTTGTTTCTTATGTGGCATATAAACGTACTCCAGACATTTCTCAAAAAGGAGTTCTAAAGGGATCTTGATTCCACAGCATGATGGTTGGGAAGTGTGTATTTCTCTAAGATGACAGCTTTAAGGGAACGCTTTGCATTTGAAGTATACTTTTTTTCTATGTGTTTTTAAATCACATTCAATAACACACAAGTCTGTTATTAAAACTGGTAAAAACTAGCAACCCCGCCCCTTTAACAAAATTAACGTTTTTATGTTATGTTTTGATACATAACAGTCACGTCTCATTATGTACAAGTTTCCATTTATAAGATGGATTTTCAGAGGCGCCTGGGTGACTCTTGATTTTGACTGAGGTCATGACCTCACAGTTCGTGAGTGCAAGCCCAGCGTCAGGCTCCCTGCTGACCGTGTGGAGCCTGCTTGGGGTTCTCTCTCACTCTCTCTCTCTCTCTCTCTCTCTCTCTCAATAAATAAACTGAAAAAATGAAAAAAAAAAAAAGATGGCATTTCATTTTGGGTTCTACATCTCAGCCACCTGAAGCCCCCGATAAAAAATAGACAAACAAACAAAAACATACACTTGTTTTAGGCTGGAAAGACTATCCGGATAAACCGCCCTTTTGTATGCAGTTACCAAACGCCAAGGGGCTCATCGTGCTTTGTGTAGTTTCTTTCGTTTGGCTTTTGTCTCCCGCGATGAGTCCTGGCTTCCCAGGAGTAGAAGCCTGGAGCTGCTGAAATGAGGGTTACTGTGTGTGACTTCACGTGACCTACCAAGGAGCCCACCAGGCCTCTCCATGGGGAGGCGACATATGTAGAAAATCCGGCAATTTAATGCAATGCATAGAGGAGGTTTCAAAAGCTGTGGTATAAACCCAGTTGTTAGTAGACGCCATGTGATGAAAAGGTCTGGTGCATTCTTGGAAGCAAGGACTTAGTATTCCCGTTACAGAAGTCCCTTGAGAATTAGAATCAAAGTAAAGTATATGAAAATGATGGCAGGGCAGCTGGGTGGCTCAGTCAGTTAAGCGTCCAACTTCAGTTCAGGTCATCATCTCACAGTTCGTGGGTTCGAACCCCGCATTGGGCTCCCCACTGACTGTTCAGAGCCTGAAGCCTGCTTCAGATTCTATGTCTCCTTCTCTCTCTGCCCCTCCCCCGTTTATGCGCTGTCTCTGTCTCTCAAAAATAAATAAATGTAAACTTAAAAATATTTAAAAAAAATAAAACGAAAATGGTGGCAGTGGACAGAGATTGCTAGGGCCACAGTCTTGCAAACTGCCAGAGCCAGGGCATGAGGAGGAAACAGTGTGGGTTTCTGCGTTTCTTTTTTTTGTTTGTTTTTTTAATTTTGATTTTTATTTTGGAGAGCGAGCGGGCCCGCAAGTCAGAGAGAGGGGCAGACGGAGAGACAGACTCTCAAGCAGGCTCCACGCTTAGTTTGGTGCAGAGTGTGACATGGGGCTCGATCCCAACACCCGGGGATCAGGATGGGGGCTGAAATGAAGAGCCCCCCACGTGCCCGTGGCTTCCTCTTCTACAGTGCAAAGAAGCAGTCATTTACTGGCATCGCACGATATTCCAGGCTCCTCTCTTATTTTCTCTGCCAGATAAAGAGTCAAGCCCTTCTACAAGTCGAAAGAACACAGGCAAACCTCAGAGAACTCTCAGTGGCTTGACACGCCATGTTTCTAGTCTCTTCCTCTTTACCCGCGTACGGAGTGGAGGACTCCTGCCCCAGTGGTGTGGGGATGGCCAAACACGTGATGCCCAGCACCGGACAGATGAGATTGACAGAACTTTACTAGTCATCTATGATCACAGCCCAGGGGAGGAGGATCCCACCTGCTCTAGAAAGACACAAAGGTGTTGTACTTGGGAGCAGCACGAACTAGCGAGGAAGGTGGTGGGGCCCCTGGCTCCCGCAGGGGGAGGTGACTGGTTTGTTTCAATACTTCCGCGGCTTGGCAGGAGCCAAACCCGTCTACTGCGGGATAACCGGGCCTGGTGTGCGGGCCCGTTGATCAGGACGATTGTTTGGCGAGGGGACTTAGCTGCAGGAACGAAATGAAAAGGCGTCACTAGGTCTCAAGGCAGCACATCATATAGGCCTTAACTTTTAGGCTTTATAAATGGAATCAGGTGAACGACAAAAGAAGCAACGATCGTACCGGATTACAATCCATAGAAGAAATATCCATGAGTCCCTGCAGATATAAGTAAATAATTGAAACAGCAACGAGCCTTCTGTATATGTGCTGCTGAAGCGAGTACAGCAACAGGGCTTCCGTACAGAAAAATACACTTAAGAAAGGTAGAAGGAAAGAGAAGACTAGAAAATCACTATGAAACCCCCCTTCCCCCAGTGATAACTGTTGCTAGAAAAACCTACTGAAGGATATGAACCTCAGTGGGCAAAATTTTGTAGAGCAACAGGGAATTTGTACCATCTCAAAGTGCCTTCTCCAAGGTATCTATTACTTACTAAGAGAACAAGGGCAACCTTATAGTAGAGAAAGCTGGCAGACACTATCTTAACCAAGCGATCAAGGTCAATGGTCAGTGGTGATGACACACAGACATCACGTACCCCCGACATGATACACCCAGACAGGTGCATCACCGCCTCAGTAGTGGTCTTCCCAACAATATGTAACTTCAATTGAATCATCAGAAACCATGTGAGAAAGCCAAGGTGAGGGACATTCCGGAAAATAACAGGCCAGTACACTTCCAAAGTATAAGGACATGAAAAACAAGGAAACACCAAAGAATTTCCACAGCTTGGAGGAGTCTAAGGAAATATGGTAACTCAGTGCAGTGTGGGATCCAGAATGACATCCTGGGATACAAGAATGGGTGCCTCAGGCAGTTAAGCGTCGGACTTCAGCTCAGGTCAGGATCTTGCGGTTCATGAATTCGAGCCCCTGCATCGGGCTCTGTGCTGACAGCTCAGAGCCTGGAGCCTGCTTCAGATTCTGTCTCTCTCTATCTCTGTTCTGCCCCATTCATGCTCTGCCTCTTTCTGTTTCTCAAAAATAAATAAAAGTTAAGAAGGGTTTTAGAGGAAAAACTGGCTAACTAGGGGCACCTGGGTGGCTCAGTCGGTTAAGCTTGATTTCGGTTTAGGTCTTGATCTCACAGCTTGTGGGATCGAGCCCTACATCGGGCTCTGTGCTGTCAGCATGGAGCCTGCTTGGGATTCTCTCTCTCCCTTTCTCTCTGCCCCTCCCCTGCTCAGGCTCTCTCTCTCTCTCTCAAAAATAAATAAATAAGCATTTTTAAAAAAGGAAACACTGGCTAAATCTGAAAGAAGCGTGTAGCTTATTTAACGTGGTGTACAAAAGCTGTATTTATTTGATCAATGTCCCACGGTTATATAAAATGTTAACAGCAGGAGAAACTGAGTAAAGAGTATACGGAAACTCTCATATTATTTTTTCAGGTTTTGTATAAACCCAAATCTGTTTCAAAATGTAGACACAGTCAAACAGAAAGCGGGACACTGTCAGGAGGATTCTCTATTATCTATCTCAGCATGGCGGTAGGTGGAGTCGACTGCTGGTCCGTGTTTGTCCTGGACCCTCCGCAGCATCAATTACGCTGTAGCTAATCGCTGTGGGGTTTTGGATTCCACGCGCACTGGCATTTGCTATGATGGCTCTGGTCCCGTCAAGGCCCCCTCGATAGACTATGCACTCTGTGCTTCGCTTAGTCTAACCACTAGTCCGTATGTCCTGGGCCTGCCTTCTATCAGCCTCCTCTGTACACATCTGTGGAATAGGGATTTTCCAAAGTACAGTCAGGTACATAGATCTCACTGTGGCTACCTCCACATCTATCGGCTTTGACTTTCACATAATCCTTGGTATTTGAGTCCTCTGCTTAAAGTGTGCTTACGATAATCTCAGTTAACAACCTGGGCAGCAGGAGAGATTGTCTCCGCTTTAGAGAACTCCCTCTAACTTATCTAGGGTTTCTTTCACGCCATCTCCCCACTGAGATGAGGGTGGAGCACGTTGGATTCATTATTAGAGACGTGCGCTGTCTATGAACTTCATCATTCTCCTGTTTCCTCTCTCCTGCACTGGTTCAAACTCATCTGCCTTCAGAGAGTTAAAATAGTTTATGTAAATCATTATGAATTCTTCGCTAGCCAACTTTTATGATCTAAATGTTATGCACAGAGTCCTTCAGGCTGTTGGGTGTTCATATTTATAGTCGGGCCTCACTAACCATAAAACATTTCGTATCCCAAAGTTTTAATAGAGATTCTAGAAATCCAGAAAATGACTTGGCTTTCAATACTATTGACTGCTGTCCGTAACTTTTATAAGTGTATTTAAAAACCCAAGAAAATGAAAGGTATGCAGATTGGGAAAGAAGAAATAAAACTGTCTTTGCAGATAATATGATTACCTACGTGGAAAATATGAATAAATTAACAAAAAGACCCTCCTGTAACTAATCAGTGATTAGAGTAATAGTGTAGGATACAAGGTTAGTATATAAAAGTCAATCACTCTCCTATATAACAGCAGTGAATATATGGGATTTGAAATTGAAAGCAAATTGCCATTTACATTACCATTCAGGAAATTGAAATACTTAGGCATAAATTTAATAAAATATATGTGGATCATATGAGGAAGACCACAAAACCCTCATGATGAATGAAATCGAAGAAGAACTAACTAAGTAAAAAGATATTCCAGGTTCATGGGTAGGAAGACTCAATATTGTCCAGATGACAGTTCTTACCAACTTGATCTACAGATTCAATGCAATCCTAATCAAAACTGCAGAAGTTATTTTCTGGACATTGACCCACTAATTCTAAACTTTATATGGAGAGAAAAATGACCCAGAACAACCAACATAATATTGAAGGAGGACACAGTTGGAGGGTTGACCCTACCTGGCTTCAAGGCTTACTATCAATCTACAGTAATCAAAACAAGGAAGTACTGGTAAAAGAATAGACATATTGAACAATGGAACAGAATAGAGAGGGCAGGTATAGACCCACGTAATTATAGGCAGCTGGTCTCTGACAAAGGAACAAAAGAAATACGATGGAGCAAAGGTAATCTTTTCAAAAAATAATGCTGGAACACTAGATATTCACATGTAACAAAATGAATCTAGGCATAAACCATATACCCTTAACTCAAAATGAATCACGAACGTAAAGGGAGAACACAAAACTACAAAACTAGAAGATAACATAGAAAAATCCTATATGGCCTTAGACATGACAATGACTTTTCAGATACAATACCAAAGACAGGTCCTTGAAAGAAATCATTGATAAGCGGGACTTCATTAAAATGAAGTGCTCTTTTTGTGCTCTGCAAAAGACAATGTCAGGTGAATGAGAACACAAACCACAGACTGGGAAAAAAACATTTGCAAAAGACATCTGATCAAAGAGTGTTATCCAAAAGTGTGCAGAAAATTCTTAATTCTTGAAAGGGTGGGGGAGGGCCAGAGAGAGAGGGAGACATAGAATCTGAAGCAGGCTCCAGGCTCCAAGCTGTCAGTACAGAGTCCGATGCGGAGCTTGAACATGAACCTTGAGATCATGACCTGAGCCAAAGTTGGACTCTCAACCGACTGAGTCACCCAGGTGCCCCAGTGTGCAAAAAATTCTTAAAACTCAAAAATAAGAAAACAAGACAAAACATTTTTTGATGAAAAAATAGGTCGAAGACTTTAATAAACATCTCACCAAAAGACGATACACAGGTGGCCAATAAGCATATGAAAATATGCTTCACATCACATGTCATCAGGGAAATGTAAATTAAAACAACAAAAGATACCACTACCCTCCTATTAAGAATGGCTATAGTCTGGAGGCGCCTGGGTGGCTCAGTCAGTTGAGCGTCCGACTTCAGCTCAGGTCATGGTCTCGTAGTTCGTTGAGTTCAAGCCCCACGTCGGGCTCATTGCCGACATTGAGGAGTGCGCTTCGGATCTTCTGTCGCCTTCTCTCTTCCCCTCCTCAGCTTGCACTTTCTCTCTCTTTCAAAAATAAAGAAACATTTAAAAAGAGAGAGAGAGCGAGCGACAGAATGGCTATAATTTGAAACACTGACAACACCAGGACGTGGGGAACTCTCACCCATTGCTGATGAGAACGCAGAGTACTACAGCTGCTTTGGAAGACAGTTGGGAATTTTCTTATAAAACTCAACATACTTTTCCCCTATGATCCGACAATCACACTCCTTGCTATATACCCAAACGAACTGGAAAACTGACATCCACACGGAATCCCGCACTTGAGTACTTACAGCAACTTTTTCCAGAATTGCCCAAACTGAGAGGCACCAAGATGTTCTTCAGTAGGGGAGTGGATAAGTAAACGCTGGTACATCCAGGCAATGGAATATTATTTAGCCCTAAACAGAAATTAGTTATTGAGCCATGGGTGAAAAGACACGGAGGGAACTTAAATGCATGTTCTTAAGAGAAAGAAGCCAATCTGAAAGGCTACAACACACTGTATGATCCCAACCATGTAACATTCTGGAAAAGACAAAATGATGGAGACTGTGAAAAGATTAGTGGTTTCCAGGGTTTGAGGGGAGGATGGATGGGCAGAGCACAGAAAAGTTTTTGGGCAATGGGAATTCTCTGTATCCACCCTGTAATTATGAATACACATCCTGACACATTTTTTAATTTATACACTGATGACTTTCTTTATTGTAGGGAATTGACTCCCACGATTATAGAAATTGAAAAGTCCCAAGATCCGCAGGGTAAATTGACAAGCTGGAGACCCAGGAAAGCGAAGAGTTTAGTTCTAGGGTGAGTCTATAGGGCAGAGAACCAGGGGATTCATTGGTGTAGCTCCCATCTCAAGGCGGGCACGTTAGAGACACAACAAAGCTGATATTTCAGTTTGAGTCCAAAGGCAGGAAAAAAAATTGGTATCCCAGTTTGAGGGCTATCAGGCAGGGAATATTCTCTAACTTGGGGAGGGTTAGTATTTTTGTTCTATTCATGCCATCAACTGATTGTATGAGGCCCACCCGCCGGCAAACAGTAATTTGCCTCATTCAAGTCTATCAATTTAAATGTTCATCTTATCTGAAACACCCAGAATAATGTTGGACCAAGTGCTAGGCACCCTGTGGCAAAAAATTGGTATCCCACTTTGAGGGCTATCAGGCAAGAATTATTCTCTCACTCGGGTGAGGGTTAGTCTTCTTGGTCTATTCATGACGTCAACTGATTAGACGAGGCCCACCCACACTAGAAAGAGTAATCTGCCTCATTCAAGTCTATCGATTTAAATGTTCATCTCATCTGAAACACCCAGAATAATGTTTAACCAAGTAGCTAGGCACCCTGTGGCAAAAAATTGGTGCCCCACGTTGAGGGCTATCAGGCAGGAATTATTCTCTTACTCAGGTGAGGGTTAGTCTTCTTGGTCTATTCATGCCATCAACTTATTAGACGAGGCCCACCCGCACTACAAAGAGTAATCTGCATCACTCACATTAATCAATATAAATGTTCATCTCATCTGAAACACCCAGAATAATGTTTAACCAAGTAACTTGGCAACCTGTGGCAAAAAATTGGTATGAAGGTTATCAGGAAAGAATTATTCTCTGACTACGGTAAGGGTTAGTCTATGTGGTCTAGTCACTGCATCAACTGATTAGACGAGGCCCACCCAGACTACAAAGAGTAATCTGTCTCATTCAAGTCTATCGATTTAAATGTTCATCTCATCTGAAACACACAGAATAATGTTTAACCAAGTAGCTAGGCACCCTGTGGCAAAATATTGGTGCCCCACTTTGAAGGCTATCAGGCAGGAATTATTCTCTTACTCGGGTGAGGGTTATTCTTTTTGGTCTATTCATGCCGTCAACGGATTAGACGAGGCCCACCCACACTAGAAAGAGTAATCTGCTTCATTCAGATCTATCAATTTAAATGTTCATCTTATCTGAAACACCATGTTTAACCAAGTAGCTAGGCACCCTGTGGCCAAAAATTGGTTCCCACTTTGAGGGCTATCAGGCAGGAAGTATTCTCTTACTCAAATAAGGGTTAGTATTTGTGTTCGATTCACGCCGTCAACTGATTAGATGAGGCCCACCCGTACTATAAAGAGTAATCTGCTTCATTCAGGCCTAACGATTCAAATGTTCATCTCATCTAAAACACCCAAAATAATTAACCAAATAGCTAGACACCCTGTGGTAAAAAATTGGTATCCCTGTTAAAGGTTATCAGGAAAGAATTATTCTCTTACTCGATGAGGGTTAGTCTTTTTGGTCTATTCACGCTGTCAACTGATTAGAGGTAGCCCACCCACACTAGAAAGAGTAATCTGTGTCATTCAAGGCTATCAATTTAAATGTTCATCTCATCTGAAACACCCAGAGTAATGTTTAACCAAGTAGCTAGGCACCCTGTGGCAAAAAAATTGGTATGAAGGTTATCAGGAAAGAATTATTCTCTTACTCAGGTGAGGGTTTGTCTTTTTGGTCTATTAACGCCGTCAACTGATGAGAGGAGGCCCACCCAGACTACAAAGAGTAATCTGCCTCATTCAAGTCTATCGATTTAAATGTTCATCTCATCTGAAACACCCAGAATAATGTTTAACCAAGTAGCTAGGCACCCTGTGGCAAAAAAATTGGTATGAAGGTTATCAGGAAAGAATTATTCTCTTACTCAGGTGAGGGTTTGTCTTTTTGGTCTATTAACGCCGTCAACTGATGAGAGGAGGCCCACCCAGACTACAAAGAGTAATCTGCTTCATTCAAGTCTATCGATTTAAATGTTCATCTCATCTGAAACACCCAGAATAATGTTTAACCAAGTAGCTAGGCACCCTGTGGCAAAAATCTGGTATCCCACTCTGAGCGCTATCAGGCAAGAATTATTCTCTTACTTGGATGAGGGTTAGTCTTTTTGGTCTATTCACGCTGTCAACTGATTAAACGAGTCCCACCCGCACTAGAAAAAGTAATCTGCCTCATTCACGTTAATCAATTTTAATGTTCATCTTATCTGAAACACCCAGAATAATGTTTAACCAAGTACCTAGGCACCCAGAGGCAAAAAAATTGGTATCCCACTTTGAGAGCTATCAGGCAAGAATTATTCTCTTACTCGGGTGAGGGTTAGTCATGGTCTATTTATGTCGTCAACTGATTAAACGAGTCCCACCCGCACTAGAAAAAGTAATCTGCCTCATTCACGTTAATCAATTTTAATGTTCATCTTATCTGAAACACCCAGAATAATGTTTAACCAAGTACCTAGGCACCCAGAGGCAAAAAAATTGGTATCCCACTTTGAGAGCTATCAGGCAAGAATTATTCTCTTACTCGGGTGAGGGTTAGTCATGGTCTATTTATGTCGTCAACTGATTAGACGAGGCCCACCACACCAGGAAGAGTAATTTGCCTCATTCAAGTCTATCGATTTAAAT
The DNA here is from genome assembly GCF_003009895.1 of Hyaena hyaena. Taxonomy (NCBI): domain Eukaryota; kingdom Metazoa; phylum Chordata; class Mammalia; order Carnivora; family Hyaenidae; genus Hyaena; species Hyaena hyaena. Next base: position 706,464 of record NW_024080872.1, on the reverse strand, counting down.
GTTCATCTCATCTGAAACACCCAGAATAATGTTTAACCAAGTAGCTAGGCACCCTGTGGCAAAAAAAAAAATGGTATCCCACTTTGAGAGTTATCAGGAAAGAATTATTCTCTTACACGGGTAAGGGTTAGTATTTTTGGTCTAATCATGCCCTCTACTGATTAGACAAGGGCCACCCAAACTAGAAAGAGTAATCTGCCTCATTCAAGTCTATCGATTTAAATATTCATCTTATCTGAAACACCCAGAATAATGTTGGACCAAGGGCTAGGCACCCTGTGGCAAAAAATTGGTATCCCACTTTGAGGGCTATCAAGCAAGAATTATTCTCTTACTCGGGTGAGGGTTAGTCTTCTTGGTCTATTCATGCCGTCAACTGTTTAGACGAGGCCCACCCGCACTACAAAGAGTAATCTGCATCATTCACGTTAATCAATATAAATGTTCATCTCATCTGAAACACCCAGAATAATGTTTAACCAAGTAGCTAGGCAACCTGTGAGAAAAATTGGTTCCCACTTTGAGGGCTATCAGGCAGGAAGTATTCTCTTACTCAAATAAGGGTTAGTATTTGTGTTCGATTCGCGCCGTCAACTGATTAGACGAGGCCCACCCGCACTACAAAGAGTAATCTGCTTCATTCAGGTCTATCGATTCAAATGTTCATCTCATCTGAAACACCCAGAATAATGTTTAACCAAGTAACTTGGCAACTTGTAGCAAAAAATTGGTATGAAGGTTATCAGGAAAGAATTATTCTCTGACTACGGTAAGGGTTAGTCTATGTGGTCTAGTCATTGCATCAACTGATTAGACGAGGCCCACCGACACTGGAAAGAGTAATCTGTCTCATTCAAGTCTATCGACTTAAATGTTCATCTCATCTGAAACACACAGAATAATGTTTAACCAAGTAGCTAGGCACCCTGTGGCAAAAAATTGGTTCCCACTTTGAGGGCTATCAGGCAGGAAGTATTCTCTTACTCAAATAAGCGTTAGTATTTGTGTTCGATTCACGCCGTCAACTGATTAGATGAGGCCCACCCGTACTATAAAGAGTAATCTGCTTCATTCAGCCTAACGATTCAAATGTTCATCTCATCTGAAACACCCAAAATAATTAACCAAATAGCTAGGCACCCTGTGGTAAAAAATTGGTATCCCTGTTAAAGGTTATCAGGAAAGAATTATTCTCTTACTGGGGTGAGGGTTAGTCTTTTTGGTCTATTCACGCTGTCAACTGATTAGAGGAGACCCACACACACTAGAAAGAATAATCTGCCTCATTCAAGCCCATCGATTTAAATGTTCATCTTATCTGAAACACCCAGAACAATGTTTAACCAAGTAGCTAGGCACCCTGTGGCAAAAAAAAAAA
>NW_024080872.1:640679-701327 GCF_003009895.1 Hyaena hyaena | reverse complement strand
AAAAAAAAAAAAAAAAATGGTAAACCACTTTAAGGGTTATTAGGAAAGAATTATTCTCTTACTTGGGTAAGAGTTAGTATTTTTGGTCTTTTCATGCTGTCAACTGATTAGACGAGGCCCGCCCATAGTAGAAAAGTAATTTGCCTCATTCACGTTAATCAATTTAAATGTTCATCTTATCTGAAACACCCAAAATAATGTTTAACCAAGTATCTAGGCACCCTGTGGCAAAAAATTGGTGCCCCACGTTGAGGGCTATCAGGCAGGAATTATTCTCTTACTCAGGTGAGGGTTAGTCTTTTTAGTCTATTCGCGCTGTCAACTGATTAGACGAGGCCCACACAGACTAGAAAGAGTAATCTGCTTCATTCAGGTCTATCAATTTAAATGTTATCTCATCTGAAACACCCAGAATAATGTTTAACCAAATAGCTAGGCACCCTGTGCTCCCATCAGGTTGACATAGAATTAACCAGAGTCACTCTATTTTTATTGAAACTCATAGAACGTACAACACTAAGAGTAAACTCTAAGATAGAGATAGAAGAGCCTGCTTTGGATTCTCTGCCTCCCACTCCTGCCCCTCCTCCACTAACTCTCTCCCTCTCTCAAAAATATTTAAAGGGCGCCTGGGTGGCTCCGTCGTTTAAGCGTCCGACTTCGGCTCAGGTCATGATCTCACGGTTCGTGATTTCGAGCCCCGCGTTGGGCCCTGTGCTGACAGCTAGCTCAGAGTCTGGAGCCTGTCTTCGGATTCTGTGTCTCCCTCTCTCTGGCCCTCCCTCCCCTGCTCAGGCTGTCTCTCTGTTTCTCTCAAAAATAAAAAAATACACTTTAAAAAATAAGTAAACATTAAAAGAATTAAAAATATAGCTACCCTATGACCCAGCAATTGCATTCCTAGATATTTATCCAAAGGATAGAAAAATGCTGGTTCGAACGGGGACATGCACCCCAATGCTTATAGCAGTGGTATCAACAATAGCCAAAGTATGGAAAGAGCCCAAATGTTCATCGACTGACAAATGGACAAAGAAGATAAAGAACATTGCTCAGGGCTCAAAACGAATGAAATCTTGCCATTTGCGACAATGTGGATGGAAGTAGAGTGTCGTATGCTAAGAGAAAGAAGTCAGCCATAGAAAGACAAACAGCATATGATTCCATTCATATGAGGCATTTAAGAAACACAACCGATGAACCTATGGGGAAGAGAAGGAAAAGTAAGATAAAAATGGAGAGGGAGGCAAACCATAAGAGACTCTTAAATAAAGAAAACACACTGAGCGTTGCTGGAGGCGGGAGAGGTGGGGGGATGGGCTCAAGGAGTGATGGGCATTAAGGAGGGCACTTGTTGGGATGAGCGTTGGGTGCTATACATCCGTGAGCACTGGAGGCTATATGTAAATGATGAAATCAGTGAATTCTACTCCTGAAACCAATATGACACTATATGTTAACTAACTTGAATTTTAATGAGAACTTCAGAAAAGAAAATAATAGCAAAGGAAAGGAAAGAAAGGAAAAGAAAGAAAAGGAAGGGAAAGGAAAGGAACGGAACGGAAAAGAAAAGAAAGGAAAAGAAAAGAAAAGAAAAGAAAAGAAAAGAAAAGAAAAGAAAAGAAGGGGCGCCTGGCTGGGTGCTCAGTCGGTTAAGCATGTGACTTTGGCTCAGGTCATGATCTCACAGTTTGTGGGTTCGAGCCCCGCGTCGGGCTCTGTGCTGACAGCCAGCTCAGAGCCTGGAGCCTGCTTCAGATTCTGTGTCTCCCTCTCTCTCTCTGACCCTCCCCTGCTCACGCTGCCTCTCTCTCTCTCTCAGAAATAAAGCATTAAAAAAATTAAAGAAAAGAAAAAAAAAAGAATTGTAGTTTCTGATAAACACAGAAACACATTGCCTAGTTCCTCCTTTAAGGCATGACTTGTGGCTCAACTGTGGGCAGTGGCATCAGCAGTCAGCTTGCAGATGTCAGCTTCTCGCCTTCCGAGAGTCACCTCACCTGAGATACACCATTCCCAAAGCTACTTGCATTCAGCGACTGCGAGGCCGAGGTATAAGGTCATGACCATTTCAGCTCGTTGGCTGCTGCTCGTGAGAGGCAGCGCTCGCTCCCAAGGCTTTTGACGGGCTCGCTCGGGACTGCGCTGAAGTTCAGCTACTGCTCAGCCCTGCCCCTTGCCTGTCCAAGGTGCCCCCCTATCAGGACATCTTGCCCCCTCAACTCTGTCCCAGCACCTATGTCTGCAGAGCCCCACCATGAGACGAAAGTGACATTTTTATAGTTAAAAACTGGATTTATACAAACACCAGTTACGTAGTTAGTTTCCAGGAGAAAATATGTTCGTAGCAATCATATTTGTTTCAGAGTCCGGTTCAGTTCTCCACTTTATTTCTAGCACCTCACTGCTGTGGGCAATTTCCTGTTGTATTTATGCAACTGTGGGGTATATGGTATGCGTATCTTAGACATGAGACGGATCTGTCAAGGACGAGAGAAGTCCTCGCTTTTACTAATAATGCCGATGCTGTGGAGCTGCTCTCTGTGTTTTGAATTATATTTTTAATAGGTTTACCCATTCAAAGTTATACTAGAAAACGACTGCATTGTTCACGGGCTGTGTCTCACTGATCTTTTGATCTCCTGACCTCCTAACATGATGCATGGCTCTAAAAAGATAGTTAATAATAAATGGTGGGTGGTTTGTTTGTTTTTTCTTAATTACTACACGTAGTAGAAGTTTCAAATTTTGTGCTGCAGGAACGGACTCTCAGTTGGTGACATGGAAATTTGTGCAGTGGGAGCAAGTTTCTGTGAACGGCAAAATACATCGATGAAACATAATTATTGCACTTGTGCTGGGTGTCCTGGTTGCTTGCTCATGGGGAAAGATGCCCAGCTTTCAAATATTTTATAAACTAGCTGAGGCAGGAGGAAAGACAGAGGAGTCCTTACTAAGTTACTATAGCCCAGGTCCCTTTAGTAAATGTTATGGGTGCGTCTATATTTATTATCATGTGGGACAGCCTGAGAAGAGTAGCCTGGTTGGTTTAGTTCATGAATCTTCCTCTCCACCCCCTAGTGGTAAAATCCACCCGCTCCCTCAGGCTTTTTCCTGGAGCTGCTGTGGAAGAGGCAGCTGTGCAGCCTGCAAGCTGAACCCTCACTCCACTAGGTGGCATTTGACTTGCCACCTAAGAGGGAGATAGTAACTGGGGAGAAGAGAGGTCAAGGTCATAGGTCATATCCTGTTACTCTCTGCTCTCTCTGAGGGAAAGGAGGTCCGAGAGAGTGCTCTCCAGAAAATGGCTGTGAATTTCAATGACCCCACCTGTGGCTTCTTCCAGAGGGAAGTTGTGGATTTCCTCAACAAGCAAATACTTCGAAATGGAGTTAGTCCGCACTTCTACCTGATACAGATGTGTGAGTCCTGGGGGGACATGGAGAAAAAGCTGCGAGACATCCTGACTGACTCTGCCATGTCGGGAGCCATGAAGGAGTCCTGTGCCTGGAGAACCCTGGCCCTGGCCGTGCGCTTGGCCGAGAAGCAGAAGCGGGAAGACACGCGGAGGATGAGGAAGCTCCAGGATCAGCTCTATGAGCAAAAGCTGTTCACCAATGTCTTGGTCGGGATGGTGGACAACCTGAGGAAGACACAGGAGAAGGAGAAGGAGAAGGCGCAGACCCAGCTTCAACAGAGCCTCATGACCCTCCGTGGACTAGAACAAGAGCGCAACACGCTCAGGAACGAGCTGTTCAGGGTGCTGAGCATGGAGTACCAGAGGCAGGAAGCAGCCTTGGGACAGAGTAAGAACCAGGAGATGCAGATATCAGGTAGGTTTGCTTTTGCTCTCAGGCTGCAGCAAGTTACTGGACAGTGAAAGAAACAGGCTTCTGGTCTGTTACGCCTCCTGGCACTGCTGCTCTTGGGCGGGGGGGGGGGGGGGGGGGGGGGGGGAAGGAGGTACAGGAGGAGAAAGAGACCTCTGAATGGGGCGATGGGCAGCAGGCGCCTGTTTTTCCCTTGCTTTGAAGTCCTGGGGGCCCGGGCTCAGTTAGGCTGGTCCACAGCTCCCCACCCCCCACCCAGGTCCCTCTGAAGCCTTTTGCTCATACCCACCTACATTTTTCTCTCCCAGGAGTGGCAGCAGAATATGCGGCAGAAACTATGACAGAAGCCACAGTCCAGGCTGCAGCACATGCGACCATGTTTTCTACTGGGAATAATCCCACACCCGACTGGAAGGGTAAGCAACTGCAGTCCAAGAAGTTCTTGCAGAAGAGGTTTCAGCGGGAGCCTGCCTTCTTTTGCTCGGCCGGCCGCAACATCAGGCGCCACGTCGGGGATTGGGATTGCGACAGGTGTCATTTGGTGAATTTCGCGTGGCGAAAGAAGTGTTTTAAATGTAAAAAATTCCAGTACGCAGGGGAAAGCGAGGGCTCTTACCCTCTTGGGGAATCTCTGAATCCCAACACATTTATTTCCTGATCGCTCTCTTCTGATTTAGAAATAGAGCCAGAGCCTGGTTTTTTGTTGTGGTTGCCGTGTTTTGAACCGCAGACAAAAATTTATTAGAGGATAAGATTGGAAAGGAAGACTAGTTGGAGACCTCTCTTTATAGAGAGGGGGCATTCGCTGTAAGCGAACGTGGTGTTGATTAGATAGTATGTTAAATAACCTTGCTCTGAGTCAGTTATAACAGTTAAATAGTGAAGTCGTTTTCTTACCTTTAGGTCTATAGCTTGCTTAAAACTGTTGTTGCATTGATTCGATAACATTTGGAAAACACAGGAACAAAGTGCAGAGAATAGAAGTCACCCAAAATGCCCACCCCTGGGACCAATCCTTAGTTAAGTTTTGCCGGCTTTCTATGGTTGTGCTCAGATGTACACATGGGCCAACACCTATGTCCAGGAATGCAGAAACCCGCTGTTTTTCGAAAATAAAATTAAACTGTGCATGTAGTTCGGGAATCTTCTTTAAAGAAATGCCACTCATCTAAATTTGGGAAATTGAGGGATTCAGGCGTCCACACGGGAGATGCTAATGCAACTCCCCGCGGGAACGATACGCTCCAATATTTCGTTGCATCCGTCTTCAACCCTTTTTACCTGTGTATGCGTTGTTCTTAAAACTAACTCTTTCGTCTTATTTCTAAAGTAGAAAAGTTAAAGTAAGAAACAGTGGAGAAGCCAAAAGAAGAAAATACATGTTAAGCACAATCTCATTATTCAGAAAACCTCCATTCTTATCTACATCCATTTTAGTTTTAAACATGTTAAATGTTTGATGCTATAAAATGTTTTAATAGTTATGTTAAGCTAAATAGATATGCATGTTAGTTTAAAAATTTGCATACATCATGTATGTAAACATTTAGAAGCTGCATTGGTATGTGTGTATCTATACGTATTTAGCTTAACATTTTCCCCCGTCTTCCTTTATTTCTTTTTCCTTTGGTACTGTTTACTAGATTTGGCTATTCGTTTCTCATATGGGTTTGCTGGAGATTAGTTTTTGTCGTTTCGGGTTTTTTTTCTTTGGTCCATTCAGAGAACCAGATTTTATCGATCAGTTCTATTGCTTATGTGCCATCAAATGTATTCACACACCTCTCATTCCTTCTAGTTTCTTGATTGGTTCTGTTGGTTTCTGTTTGCATTTTAAGCTCTTGATTTCATGCTCAGTTCATTTGTTTTCAGTCATTTCGTGGCATGTTTAAAGATGAGAAATTTCTGTCAAATGTGACTTGGTCCTTATATCACAAAAAGAATATGTATTTATATATGGGTGTGTGTAAATACATAAATTTCAGTGTGTGTATATACTCTATATACAGGCACGCATATGTATCTGATGCTACTGATTAAAATGGTAAAAACTGAGAGGGAAGCACTTTACTATGCAAATTTTTTAAACATGTTTTCAGAGTACATTTCCCCTCCGTGGTAGCTTTGCAATCACCATGGCCCCCAAAATTGGGAGAAGAGTCGTGGGTGGGGTCTTTAAATCCATGCAAAGATTAGGACATTCGAGCTAAATTTTTCTGCGGCAATGACTCTCTGAATCACCTGTGTTTATTTTCATAGGGAACAAAAGGTTTTGAAATCTGGGGAAATGACTCCAACTGTATTGTTTTAAGGGAGTGCTTAATGCAAACTGTGTGATATTAATTAGAATATTCTGGAAGCCAAATTGTGCACTTTAAGACATTAATGTGGTGAAAAATGTGTAAGAACCTATAGAATTAACCCACATGAATTTACTGTTTGTTTAGTTTAAATTTGTAATAGTAAGGACATGTTTTCTATTGATTTCTTTATATAATGTCATTGTGTTTTCGGATATTTTAGGTTGCTTTGAGGGATTAGAATACAATAACACGGCTGAAAGTTATAACGGAGAAAATACCTAGATTCAAAATTAGAGACTTAAATTAAAAAACCCAAATCCACATTTCGGCTCATGAAAATGAAACTCGGAACGATTTTTTGAAGGGCCTTGAAAGGTAGTAGTGTTTGGTTTGGTTTTCGTTTCGTTTCGTTTCGTTTCTGGTTCGTAGATTTTCGATAGCGTTAGGGGACTGTATCTGGGACACTAAACGACCTGTGCTTTTAGCATCTTTACTCTTCCCTGAGACGTAGGATGTCCAGATAAAATACAAGATGCTCAGTTCAATGTGAATTTCAGAGAAACAACTTATTTTGTTTTTGTTAAGTCCGTACGTGATATTTATATGCATTTTTTAAATTTGTAACTCTTGACAAACCCACGCGGCGCGCAATTGGCTTTTACTTTCCTTTTCAAGTGAAAATGGTACAGGCTCTTCTGGCAGAGAGGAACATTCGGACCTTTACAATTTGGAGGCGATTTCCCGATCCAGGGACGCAGAACCAGAAAGAAGAAAAGAAAACGGAAACTTTTAAGACCTCAACAGGGAAATCGGAGTACGTGAGTTGGGTACGACGATATATAGCACGAGGTGGCAGCCCTGTGATTAGTGAAAAGAGATTGGGAACAACGAAATTGGACATAAATTGGAAATATGTGCTCTCGCCCTGCAAATCTTTTTCTGTCCCTGCGACAGCCTAAACAATCTTGAAGTCAGCCCCCCTCCCCCTCCTCCCCCCCTCCTGCCCTCTCCTCCCCTTCTCCCTCCTCTCCTCCCCCTTCCCCTCCTCCCCTTCCCCCCCTACCATGGGAGTCAGCCCCCTCTCCCTCCTCCCTCCTCCCCTCCCCCCTCCTCACCCTTCCCCTCCTCCCCTCCCCCCTCCTGCCCTCTCCTCCCCTTCCCCCCCTCCCCTTCCCCTCCATGGTAGTCAGCCCCCCTCCACCCTCCATTAGAGTCAGCCCCCCCTCCCCCCGCCACCATTACTGGTAGCATCATGGAAAACTCTGTGCAGTACCCGAGTGCCCAGATGTTGGCTCCTGAAACTACCCTCCATTTAAAGGAACCAGGGCTTTTCCCACAGCGGCTGGCACAAAATGTGGGGGCAGACAAAAGCAAAATGAGCCTGGCGCATCTTGCCGTTGAGGGAAGTGAGAGTGCCGAAGAAGGCTCTTCCATCAGGCGGAGTGGCATATTGAGCATTAAAAAAGATGCCCGCTTGAAAAAGCCCCTCACTGGGCAAAAAGTGGAAATTGAGCATAAAAAGAACTCCCCCGACACCCCCCCCCAACAAAAAAAAAACAAACAAAAAACCCTGAGCAACAAACAGTTGTAACAGTTGTGGTCGTTTGGAACAGTTGAGTCCGTTAAAAAAAAAAAAAAAAGATAAATCCATGATGATAGTAATGATTTACAGGTAACGGAAGGCATGATTAGAAGGTGCTTGTGGTACACACAACAATTTCCAATATCGCCTATAAAAATGCTATATATCGGCCGATCCAACTTGCACAGCTCCTACACTCCACGATTTTGTCCACAAAGGAGTTAACAGAGATGGTGGAGATATATGGACTATCGGATATGATTACTATGTGGAAAATCATTGATTTTAGCCCAGAGAGAATGGTGTGGGGAAGTGCAGAGGTGTGCCTCTTTCTGTAAGGAGAGAAATATAAAAAGACATCTCGGACAAGTGAGAGTAGTACTCTTCAGAATAAAAATGTAGTGTTCAGGAACTTGATAATCTGTTAGGTAAGAGAGTTTATAAAGGTTTTGCATTTTTTTTGTATGTTACCAGAAACAAAATGTTATAAATCTGTGGATTTAACAATACCTCTGGGTCAGTGAAACATAAGAAGATAAAGCTAGCTCATTTCCATTCTTGTGATCACTTTATTGAACTTGTATGCTCAAGAGTGTCTTTGAGTATGATACTTGTCTGATATTCATCTAGCTGGTGCGATCACAGCTAGCATAAATAAACCAGTTATTGTGAATCTGCACTACCTCCCGTGTTCTGTGTGTTGTTATTGCCACATGGGAAGAATTCTTAGGGAGAGCAAGGTCAGATCAACATGTATGCACAACATTATTTCCTATTTATTTATTCATTCATTCATTTATTTATGTATTTATTTATTTTGAGAGAGAGAGAGAGAGAGAGAGAATTCCAGGCAGGCTTGTTGCAGCCAGTGCAGAGCCCAGCTCAGAGCTCGAACCGACAAACCGTGAGATCCTGACCTGAGCAGAAATCAAGAGTTCCACGCTTAACCAACTGAGGCACCCGGGCGTCCCAAGGCGAAAGCCTCAAGAAAAAAAAGAAACAGTAAGTATTCTTTCCATCTGCATTGCATGTCTTAATGGAAAAGCGATAACTATAAAGTGACTACATCCTAGGCATGTCATTCTGTTAGGATGTTCTCGCTTGCAACCCTATTTGATGCCAGGGATCCCCTTCCAAGCTCATTCGGTTGCTGACATTATTCAGTTTCTTGTGATTGTATGTGGGCCACGTGGGAAAGGGGCATATGCGGACAACTGTTCAATAGCCTTTGTCCAATTAGCTCCAATTAGCGTATTTCGCCATTGTTATTTTTCATAAAATCTTGGCTAGAAAATTTGTCCCTTGATTATCTCCGTCAGTATCTTATTAAAGCAGAAATTCAAGAAAAAAAAAACCCCTAAATGCCATGAAATCGTTTTCATCTTTTCAAGTTCTTTATGTTTGAGGACGCATTATCAGCATAATTTTATATTACGCATTTTATAACTATATAGACATATAAACATAATTTAATATCATACACTTTCCGTAATATTATCACATGTGCATTTCATTTTGAAATAGCCTTTTAAAATCTCGCCCCATTTTTGTTATTGTCTTGAAAAGTGGTATGTGTATGTGTGTGTATATATATTCACACCATCGTATATATGTATATATATATATATATATATATACACACTCCATCATGTAATTGTATATGTATATATACCATCTCACACACACACACACACACACACACACAGTAGGTTACAATCTTTTTTTTTCCTCTTGCTGCTTTTAGGATTCTCTCTTTGTCCTTGATTTTTGACAGTTTCATTATAATCCATCTTTAGAGAAGGTCATTTTACACTGAGATAATGGCATAATCTATTAGCTCTGTGAACTTGGACGTCCAGGTCTCTCCTCAAATTTGGGACGTTCTCAGCTATCATTCCTTTAAATAACTTTTCTTTTCCTTCTCCATCTCTTCTTCAGGAGCTCCAATGATTCTGATATCTGTATGTTTGACGGTGTCCCATTGATCACACAGGCTTTCTTTGCTTTTTTCCTTCGTTCCTCTCGAACTGGGTTATTCTCTAGCTCACTAATTCTATCTTCTGTGTGGTTTCTTGGTGCTTCTGGCTGGTGGTCTCCACTGCATTTTTGTATTTCATTCACTGACTTCTTCAGGTCCAGAATTTTTGTTTGGTTCCTTTTATGGTTTTTATCTCTTTGTTAAATTTCTCCTTTTGTTCGTGTATTTGTTTCTGAATTTGTCTCCTTGTCTTTTCTGTGTTTTCTTATAGGTAGCTCATGGAGTTTTCTCAAAACACCTGTTACGAATCCTGTATTGGGAAATGCCGGAATTCCCTCTTTTTGAGTTTGATTCCTGGAGGATTATTGAGACTTTTGGCGGGTGGTGTGTGTCAGGTTTCCTTGATTCTTCGTGTTCCTTGAAGTTTTGTGTTGTTTTCCCTTTCGAAGCAGCATCGTTTCCCATTCTTAGGAGTTGCTTCTGGGTGGCATATACCGTCTATTGGTTCTGCTTATATCTGGGACTTTCTCTGAACTTGTATGGCGACACCTGCCCCCAAACTTCCTGCTCCTTCTTTTGGCAGAATTCTTCAGCTTGGTGTCTCTGGATCTTCTACCTTGCTGAGCGGGTGCTGGAAATGTCCCTTTACTTTCCAGAAGGTGGTGTTAGAGTTTCGATTTGCGGTGTCTTCCTCGCCCACAGACCCCGGCCTGTTTTCCGACGGCTCTCCTTGTTTCCTGGGGCTCAGTCTCGCCACCACACTTGGGAATGTGTGCAAGGACATAGCCGTGAGGGTGGGAAGTGTAGGTTCACCCGTGGAGTCGTCAGGTGTGCCCACAGGCGGGATGGGGGGATCCGTGGGCTCAGGGGTAGGCTCCCTGCCATCATCCCAAACACAGTCAGCAGGGTGTACATCTCTTTAGTGCCTCCTGATGTTTGTCCCCGCCTCTTTCCTGATCTCTTCCGTTCTCCCAGTATCCAGGACTGCCTCAGTACCCTGGGTGAGGCAGAAGAAAAATGGGTTTCTCTAGCAGCGTCCTGGGCAGCATCCAAACTCGTATAGAGAGAGATCCAGTGAGGTGCCGGACTCTCTCCCTGGGAAGCCTGATCTTGTACAAAGAATTTTCTTGTCTGGGGGCGTCTGCAGAATCAGTGCTGTGGGCAGGTATTCCCCGACCTCAGCTCAGAGGTCTGGGGCCAGTTCACAAGCTCTTACTGGTTCTCCCGCCCTAACCACGTCTGTTTCCCTGGCGCCCAGGTAGATGGGACCCCCTCCCAGGTCCCGTGGTGTATGTATGGTGTTGGATCCCACAGCGCCCACAGAGGCACCCTTGCTCGTGGATGGAAGCCAGATTTCAGCCGTTAACAGGAGGGGTGGAAGGAGGAGCGTCCTTTGCAGCCAAGATGCTAATAGCACGCACGGCGCCATTTATTCAAGAATCTCCTGGCCACGGTCACTGAGAGATTTTACCGCGGCACACAGTGGGCTAATGAGAATTATTCTACACATATCCATACATAACTGCGGTTCTGAGTTCTTTCTGACAGATGTGCAGAATTGGAAAATCAAAGCGTGCTTCTCGTGTTTCGTTTCTTTCTTTAAAAAAAAAAAGGCTCTAGCAACTTACATTTTTTTTTAACATTTATTTTATTTATTTTTGAGAGTGTGAGAGAGAGGGCCAGGGAGGGGCAGAGAGACAGGGAGACGCAGGATCCAAAGCAGGCTCCACACTGACAGCAGAGCGTCCGACGCGGGGCTCGATCCCGTGAACCGTGACATCATGACCTGAGCCGAAGTTGGACGCTCAACCGACTGAGCCACTCAGGCGCCCCACAACTTACATTTCTATGTGATTACATTTTCTTCCATGAAGGGCCTTTTCTCTTCATTCACTCCATAGCTGCTCAGTATTCGTCACTGTGGTTGATTTGATGGTTTTATGAGTAAAGGGCTATCTCCTTTTTCAGGGTAGGGCATTTAATCGAATAAGAGGTTAAGTGTCATTCTATAACCTTGTGGGTCATCTGAATTTTGTCTCCCATAGAATGTCTTTTTCTACCCTTAGCACATTTAATAGTGAATTCTTTGCCTTTTTACTTTGCCGTTTATAGAAGCTCTTTGTATATTATAAATGTGAATGCTTGAATTTATGCTGAAATATTTTTCCTCAACTTCCGTTTGTTTTTTGGGGTGATTTATGTTGTATTTAATCAGAGAAAAAATTTTATTTTGGTTTATAAACCAAAAATTACTATCCTGTTTTTTACAGCTTTTAGTTTTCAGATTAGTTTCAGAAGCTCTTCTCTACGTCCAAGTTCCCTTATATTTTTTCTTTTTCAGAAGAACTCTGATCCATCTGAAATTTATTTTAAAAATGTTTTAATGTTTATTTATTATTTTGAGAGAGAGACAGAGCGTGAGCAGGGGAGGGGCAGAGAGAGAGGGAGACGCAGAATACGAAGCAGACGACAGGCTCCGAGCTGTCAGCAGAGAGCCCGACACGGGACTCAAAGTCACGGATCACAAGATCGTGACCTGAGCTGAAGTCAGACGCTTAACTGACTGAGCCACCCAGGCGCCCTTGAAATGTATTTTTGGTTGTGGTATGATGTTGTGATCCAACACTGTGTTCTATCAAATGGATAATCAATTGTTCCAGGATCTATTATGAGATATTCCCTTCTCCTGAATTGAAATTGTCTTCTGTTATTTGTTAAATAGTTGTACATATTTTCCTGGACACTATTGCATCTCAATCATCTATTTTGTAAATTTTTTTACGTTTATTTATTTATTTTGAGAAAGAGAGCACAGGAGGGGCAGAGAGAGGAAGGAGAGAGAATCCCAAGCAGGCTCTACACTTGCAGTGCGGAGACCCACTGCTCAAACTAATGAACCTCGAGATCATGACCTGAGCCAAAACCAAGAGTTGGACGTTTAACCGATGGAGTCACCCAGGCGCCCGACATCTGTTTTATTTTTAAAGTTTGATTCTTTTTTTTTGAATTGAAGTCTTTATTTTGAAATAATTTCAGACATTTAGAAAATGTGCAAGAATAGTATAAGTAACCCCCATATTGTGTTTACTTACATTCACAAAGTATTTCCTATTGAGTTTTGGTAGAAAGCCTTTATTATAGTTTATAATATTTCCTTTTACTTATGTTTTTTTTTTTGTTTGTTTTTAATGAGGAATGGGTGCTGCATTTTTCAAATGCCTTGGGTGCATTAATCATGTTTTTGTTTTTTTAGTTTGTTGATAGATTTTGCCGAAGCTGACTAGTTTTTCATTCCAGAAACAAATGATACTTGGTCACGGCATATTCCTTGATGCACAGATAGCTTTGATTTTTAACATCCTGTTTATAATTTTTGCATCTGTTTTCAAAAGTCAGATAGTTCTGCATTTTTTCTTTCAGACTACCTTTATGAGGTGCTAGTGTTGAGGCTCTATTAGCTGAAGACAATAAATTTGGAAGCTCACCATTAAGTGCTATACTGTAATAGTGTAATTTTTCTTTTAAATTATTTTCTGAATAGGCTATTCATTAATATGTTTCAAAGAGCAAAACTGAATAGAAAGGCAACATTAAGAGAGCCTGAGTGTCTCAGTCGGTTGAGCATCCCAACTTCAGCTCAGATCATGATCTCGCGGTTTCTGAGTTTGAGCCCCGAGTCGGGCTCTCTGCTGTCAGCACAGAGCCCGCCTCAGATCCTCTGTCCCCTTCTCTCTCTGCCCCTTCCCCACTTGCACTCTCTCTCTGTCAGCCTGTCCCTGTATACCCCTTTCCTACTATACCCTGCAGCCCCGGTGGATAAGCACATCTTTTGTTTCTTAAATCCATTCAATGTTCCTTTCTGCAAATACAAATATGCATTATCATTTCCACCATTTCTTAAACAGGTAGTATCTGTGTAGTCTAAAATATATCTTGATTTTTTTGTCATTTAGTAAAAGGGGTAATTTACTATCATTACAGATAAACCTTCCTCATTAAAAAAAAAAGTTTATTTATTCATTTTGACAGAGGGAGACAGAAAGCACAAGTGAGGGAGGGACAGAGAGAGGGAAAGAGAGAATCCCAAGCAGGCCCTGCACTGTCAGCGTGGCAGAGCCCGACTTGGGGCTCGAGCCCACGAACTGTGAGATCATGACCCGAGCCACCCAGGTACCCCATAAACCTTCCTCACTTTTTAACCTGCATAATGCTCGATTATGTGACCGTACCACACCTACTGATGGACACTGAGAGTTTCAATACTTGGTTCTTACAAACGATGCTTTGAGAAATCAACATAGGCATATGGCATTCATGTAGCCATATCAGTAGGATAAATTCCCTGAGATAGGATTCCTGGCTCAAGAGGCAAGCCATTTGTAATTTTGCAAGCCATTGCTCAATGCCCCTCTGCAGGCGTTGAACCCCTTTGAATTCCCAAAAGCAGTACATTATGAGCAGGCCAGTCATCCCGCAGCCTAGAACGTGTTGAAGGAGCTCCGTCGGTTTTCGTGAAAGGTTGCAGCTGCTGTAGAAATTGGTCGAGGAAAAAATGGCAGACTTTCCAATCAGGCATCCTTCCTCCTGGGCCTGCCTGAGTAGCATCAGAAAATGTAAAAAAAAAAGCTGAGGGAGACGCTTCATCCATAAAGTGGGACACTTTTCTCACAGTGTGGGAGGGTTGGAACAAAGACATGCTTCGTCAGGAGTTTAATTTACGTCTGGGAAGAAAGGATTGGAAATTGATTGGACTCTACGGGGATTAATTTTTAGAGAGATCAGTGATGGGCATTTTCTTCTATTTGTAGTCTTAGCTCCTTTGCTCTGATAAATATTTTATAACCACTTGATTGAATTCTCATTTTTGTATTGAAGCGTAGTTGACGTGCAGTGCCATGTTAGTTTCAGGTGTACAGCGTAGCGATTTGACAACTAGATACCCTACGAAATGCTCACCACGATAAGTGTAGTCACCACCTGCCACTGTACAAAGTTATTCCAATAGTACTGACCAATATTCCCTTCCGATAGTATTGACCAACATTCCCCAGGCTGTACTTTTCATCCTCGTAACATATTTCGTTTATTCCTGGCAGCGGGTACCTCTTTATCCCTTTCACCTTTTTAGTCCCCAACTCCTTCTCCCTGGCAACCGCCAGTTCGTTCTCTGTATTTGTGAGTCTATTTTGGTTTTGGTTGGTTGCTCTGTTCATTTGCTTTGTTTATCAAATTCTATATACAAGTGAGATCCTATGGTATGTGCCTCTCAATGACTTTATTTCACTTAATATAATGCCCTCTGGGTCCATCCGTGTTGTCACAAATGGCAAGAATTCACTCTTTTTTTTTTTTTTACGGTTGAGTAATATCCCATTGTGTATACGTGCCACAATTCTGTTATCTGTTCATCCATTGAGGGATAGCTTAGGTAGCTTTGTATCTTAGCTATTGTAAATAATGCTGCAATAAACATAAGGGTGCATACATCTGTTTGGATTTGTGTTTTCTTCCCCTTCGGGAAAATACCCAGAAGTAGAATCTCTAGGTCGCATGGGATTTCCATTTTTAATCTTTTGAAGAACTTCGATACTGTTTTCCATAGTGGCTGCACAAACTTCCCTTCTCACCAACAGTGCACGAGGGCTTCCACTTCTCCACGTCCTCGCCAACTCTGTTATTTCTTGTCTTTTTGATCACAGCCATGCTGACAGGTGGAAGATGGTATCTCATTGTAGTTTTGACTCACATTTCCCTGATGATGAGTGATGTAGAGCATCTTTTCATATGTCTGCGGGCCCTCTGGATGTCATCTTTGGAAAAATGTCTGTTCAGGTCCTCTGCCCATTTTTTAATTGGATTGTTTTGGGGGGTTTTTGGGTATGGAGCTGTATGAGTTCTTTACATGTTTTGAATATTAACTCCTTATTGGGTATATCGTTTGCAATATTTTCTCTCATTCCATAGGTTGTCTTTTTGTTTTGTTGATGGTTTCCTTTACTGGGCGAAAGCTTTTTAGTTTGATGTAGTCTGTACTGTTTATTTTTGCTTTTGTTTCCCTTGACTGAGGACACAGACCTAGAAAAATATTGCTAAGGCCAATGTCCGAGAGATTACTGCCTACATTTTTTTTAGGAGCTTTATGGAATAACCACTTTCTTTGGTGAGCTATGCTAGACAACTGAGCATAGACGAAGATGGGAAATAGACTAGGTTACTTCTTGGCTTAATTAGTGTTACGAATGTTCATTGGCTGATGTTTCCATTTTGGTGTGTGTATGTCCTTAGTAAATATACTGTGGTAGGGTCCAGGGATGTAGGGTGTGATTAAACATCTACCTCATTAAAAAGGATGACTAAGGGCTGCCTGGGTGGCTCAGTTGGTTAAGTGTCAGACTCTTGATTTTGGCTTAGGTTCGTGAGTTTGAGCCCTGCATGGGGCTCTACGCTGACAGCGTGGAGCCTGCTTGGGATCTCTCCCTCTCTCTCTCTCTCTCTCTCTCTCTCTGTGTCTCTCTGCTCCTACCCCACTCTTTCTGTCTCTCAAAAATGAATAAACTTAAACAACAACAAAAAAAGCATTACTGAACTTCCTGGGGGGCCTAGTCGGCTAACTGTTTGACTCTGGATTTCAACTCAGGTCATATTCTCATGGTCGTGAGATTGAGCCCCCCATGGGGCTCTGTGATTACAGCTCCGAGCCTGCTTGGGATTCTCTCCCCCACTCTCTCTGCACCCGCCCCCCCACTCATGAACTCTCTCTCTCTTTCTCTTTCTCAAAAATAGGTGAATAAACTTAAAAAAAAAAAGGAATGGCCAAGAAGGGTCACCCCTCTTTCTTCTTGAAACTCTTTTCTCTTGGCTGCAGATTTACTTCTCTTTCCCTGTACTCTGCCAGCTCCGTTTCCACCTCTGCCTTTGATTCTCCCTCTAATCTGTTTTGAAATATTTCCATCATCTAGGATTTTACAACATCCTTCTCTTTTCACTCTATACTTCCTCCGAGAACGGCTTCATCATCTTTCTTCCATTTGACTTCTAAATGCTGTGGTCTGTGGCTTAGCTCCAGACCTCGATATCGGGCTAGAGGTACCGCACAGCCTGCTCCAAACTGAATTCATTAACCTTTTGAACTTGCTTTCAAAGCTGTTTCCTTGGTTATTTGTGAAATTCGGAAGTCGGGCGTGACTATTTTCTCTCCCAGACCCCCACATCCAATCAGTTACAAAGTCCGAATCGTGAATCTCTCGTGACGTCCCTTCCCCATCCCACTGCATCTAACTGATGTCAGAACCTTAATCTCTCTAGCAGGTGTGCTGAAATAGCTCCCCGAGCAGACTTCGCACCTATAGTCTCTTCCACCTACCCATTGCCGCTACCCCCAGAATATACTCTCCACTTTGCAGCCAAGGTGACTATTCTAAACCGAAGTTCAGCATGCCTGGCCTCTGATAAAAAGCTTTTAATGGGGGCACCTGGGTGGCTCAGTAGGTTGAGCGTCCAACTCTTGTTTTCAGCTCAGGTCATGATCTCTCAGTTCCTGAGATCAAGCCCCATGTCAGGCTCTGCACTGAGTGTGGAGCCTGCTTGGGATTCACCCTCTCCCTCTGCCTCTGCCCCTCCCCTCTTAAGATAAAAGCTTTTAATGATGCCCTGTTGCTCACAGGACAATGTCCAAGGTCCTTAGTTGGTATCTATAGTGCCTAGAACAGGGTCTGGTGCATAGAGGTGCCCAATAAATATTTGTTCAGCTGGCTGTATTTTCTGTAATACTGATACACCCCGCCCCCGTACTCAGAATTAATTGCCCTCCCTTCTGCTCTCCCATAGCCCGTTTCTATATAGCGTTTCCCTTTCACACCAGATGTATGTCCTCTAGGATCAGAAACTCTCTTACAAGAAATCCCGATTTGTAAGATTTTATTACAAAGTCAGGCTTTTAAAAAATCTTTTTTTTATTTTACAATTGGTGTTATTGAAGTATAGTCGACGTACAGTGTTATATTAGTTTTGGATGCACAACATAGTGATTCAGCGTTTACGTACATTATGAAATGCTCCCAGGGATGAATGTAGTCACTGTCTGTCACCATATGATGTTATCATGGCGTTATTAGTTTTTGATTTTAAGTGTACTTATTTAAATTCAAGTTGGTTCACATACAGTGTAGTATTGGCTTCAGGAGTAGAACCCAGTGATTCATCACTTACCTAGGACACCCAGTGCTCATCCCACCAAGTGCCCCTCTTCATGCCCATCCAGCCCATGCCCCCTGCCCACCTCCCCTCCGGCAACCCTCAGTTTGTTGTCTGTATTTAAGAGTCTCTTCTGGTTTTCTTCCCTCTCTGTTTTGTCTTATTTTTTCCTTCCCTGCCCCTAGGTTCATCTGTTGGTTCTTAAAATTCCACACGTGAGTGAAATCATATGCTTCTTTCTTGGTATTGTTGACTATATTCCTTATCTTCTACCTTTCATCTCTGTGACTTATTTATTTTATAACTGGAACTTTGTCCCTCTTAATCCCCTTTATCTGTTTCACCCATCTCCCCACCCACCTCCTCTTTGGCAACCACTGTGGGAAACAGTGTGGAGGTTCCTCAAAAAATTAAACACAGAAATGCCATACAATCCAGTGATTCCGTAACTGGCTATTTACCCAAAGAACACAAAAACATTAGTACAAAAAGATATGTGAACCCTTAGTTTATTGCAGCATAATTTATAATAGCCAAGATATGGAAACAACTTTAGTGTTGATGAACAGATAAAAAAATTGAGATATATATATATATATATACACATACATATATATATATATATATACACACACACACAAACACACATATATGTATAATGGAATATTACTCAACAAGAAAAAGGAATGGTATTTTGCCATTTGTGACAGCATGGATGGTTATTATGCTAAGTGAAATAAGGCTCTTAAAACTTTAATCAATACTAAGTAAAACAAGGCTCTTAAAACTAATCAATATAATGGGATGTTACTCAGCCATAGAAAAGAATGAAATCTTGCCATTTGCAATAATGTGGGTGGAGCTAGAGAGTATTATGTTAAGTGAAATGAGTCAGTCTGAGAAAGACAAATACCATTGGATTTCACCCATATGTGGAATTTAAGAAACAAAACAAGTGGTCATAAGGGAAAATAGGAGATAGGCAAACCAAGAAATAGACTCTCAACTACAGAGAACAAACTGTCACCAGAGGGGAGGTGGGGGCGGGGGCCATGGGTGAAATAGGTGATGGGGATTAAGGGGGGGCGCTTGTGATGAGCAGCGGGTGTTGTATAGAAGACTTGAATCCCTAAATTGTACACCTAAAACTACTATTACACTGTATGTTAACTAACTGAAATTTCAATAAAAACTTAAAAATTTTTAAGCATTTCTACGTCATCGTAGGACTGAAATTTCTGTTGCCTTGCTGGAATTCATCTGCGAGCCGCACTTAGCATCTAGAGACTTCTCTCTGGCCTTTGCGTAGTCCCCTCATCTCAGAACCATCAGCAGGGAATCAAATCCTCACGCTGCTACCTCTCTGTCCCGTCTCCTGTCATAACATCTCGCTCTCTCTCTCTCACCTCCGCAGAGAAAGGGCCTCATATTTTAAGGACTCATGTGATTAGATTGAGGCCACCCAGATAGTTCAGAATAATCACTGTACTTTAGGGTCTGTAACTTAATTGCATCTTCAAAATCCTTTTTGCCACAAAACAGCTCCCAGGGATTAGGACGTGAACATCTTCTTTTTTTTTTTTAATATTTTTTTATTTATTTCTAGGAGAGAGAGAGAGAGACAGCGTGAGCAGGGGAGGGTCAGAGAGAGAGGGAGTCACAGACTGAAACAGGCTCCAGGCTCTGAGCCGGCAGTCAGCACAGAGCCCGACGCGGGGCTCGAACCCACAAACCGAGAGATCATGACCTAAGCGAAAGTCAGACGCTTCGCCGACTAAGCCACCCAGGCGCCCCGGACGTGAACATCTTCTGTGCGTCATTATCCTGCATACCACGTAGTGAAAGGGGATTTGCGAGAGAAAGAATAAAGAATCGGACTTGGTAGTTAACTAACGTACTGGTGTTTGGGGGCGAGGCCTGGTTCACAGTGATAAAAAACAGGATATGGAGCGTGGCGCTGTCACATTGTGAGCTGATGGGCGTGTTTATGCAGGATATTGTCGTTTGAGACCATTTAAGGTTTCAGGTGGTCATGTTTGAGATTATGGTAGGTGGCGATGTCCTGCTGACTGGTACAAGATGACCTTTGTTCCTGTATCCTAGGATACTGATGGCCTTAAGTTGAATTCTGGATTTTCTCTAGTATTAGTCTATGTGTCAGAGCTACATTTACCTATTAAGTAGACAAGATGGTTTTGTTTTGTTTTTTGAGCCTGGCTGTAAACCAGAGAAGGATTTTCCTGTGTCAAAGGCCTGGCCCCCTGCCTTGTAGACTGCAGTCCGGATCCTACTTTGTCTGTGGTCTGAGTTTATTCTCTGCTCAGTTTTCAGATGACACCACTCCGTTCTCTTCTGTGTCTGTAACTTAATATCACATTATTGATGTATTAGAAGAAACTTTGGGGCACCCGGCTGGCTCAGTCAGTGCAGTGCCCCATTTTGGCTCAGGTCATGATCTCACGGTTTGGGAGTTCAAGCCCCGCATCGGGCTCTGTGCTGTCAGTGCGGATCCTACTTCTGATCCTCTGTCCTCCTCTCTCTCTGCCCCTTCCCTGCTCGCACTCATGCTCTGCCAAAAATAAATAAACGTTTAAAAAAAAGGAATTTTTGCCTTTATTGTCTGCGTTGCTGAAATTGGGATCCAAACTTGTAACAGGATACATGGCTCCTGAAAAGTGAGACCTTTTTTTTTTTTTCTCTCTCTTCACCAATTGAATTTAGCCTTTGATAATATGTCGGCTTCTTTGCTTTTGCTTCGGTTTGAACTCTGGGTTATATTTGTCAAAATAGTCCTCAGAAGGATGTAGCCTTGTCCCTGAGTATCAAATTTCAAAGCTCTGCAGGTCCAGTACTGAATCCCTATTTCAGACTGGGTTATCTTCCCACCAGAAAGCTGAATTAAATGGCATTGGCCCCGCATAAGGAAGCAAGCTGATAGCCACTTAAGCAAGAACCCCTCTTTCCTCGCTTTCCCTTATATCCCACGGCCCTGTGATTTGCTTTCTCCAACAGTGCCTATTCAGTTTAATGGCATCAGCATTCATAAAGTTTTTCCTTTCTCCTTTATTTGCCTCAGTCCTAGATGTAAATCAGGTCTAGTTGATTTCGCCTTCAAAATATATAGTAACTCTGTGAGGTGATGGATATGTCAGCCTGACTGTGGTCGTGACTTCCCAGTGTATATGCATATCAAAACAGCAAGGTGTGCCCCTGAACTATATACAGTGTTTATTTGTCAATTATACCTCCCCAAAGCTGGGAAAATATTAAAGAAATAAAGAAATAAACATTGGGGCGCCTGGGTGTCTCAGTTGGTTGAGCGTCCGACTTCGGCTCTGGTCATGATCTCACGGGTTCGTGGGTTCGAGGCCTGTGTTGGGCTCTGTGCTGACAGCTCAGAGCCTGGAGCTTGCTTCGGATTCTGTGTCTCCCTCTCTCTCTGACCCTCCCCTGCCCATGCTGCCTCTCTCTCTCTCTCTCTCACAGAAATAAATAAAACATTAATTTTTTTTAATTAGAAAAAATATAAATAAATAAAACCACTTCTTGTGGTGTAATTCCCCTTGAAATCATTCAGTGACTGCTGCATTTCACTGACGGGAGGATGAAATTCAAATGCTCTTAATATAATTTCTAGTGTTGTTTATGTCCGGACTACCCCTGCAGTACATTTCATACTGCAGTTACAGAGAACTGTCTGGAGGTCCCTGCATACCTCATATAGTTTTAGACCTCTCGTCTTTTTATTTCCTGATACTGTTTTTTTTTTTTTTTTAAGTTTACTTATTTATTCTTAGAGACATCATGAGCAGGGGAGGAGCAGAGAGAAAGGGAGATAGAGAGGATTCCAAGCACGCTCCACACTATCAGCACGGAGCCCGATAGGGGGCTCCATCCCATGAAGGAACCGTGAGATCGTGACCTGAGTGGAAATCAAGAGTCAGACGCTTAACCGACTGAGCCATCCAGGCGCCCCCCGATAGTGTTTTAAGACTCAGTGAAGGTACTGCCAGGAAGCTTGGCACCACTACCTCTCCCCGCTAAATCTAGTATTGGCTTTTCTCTTCTGCATTACTGTAGTACCTGGTGCTTACCTTTATCCCTGTGCTTGAAATGTCACAGAATAGTCATTTACGTGACTATATTTTGAGAGAGAGAGAGCGCACATGTGCTCGAGCAGGCACGAGGAGCAGGGCGTGGGGAAAGAGAGAATCTTGAGCAGACTCCATGCTAAGTGCAGAACCTGATGTGGGGGCTCAATGCCATGAACCGGGGATCATGACCTGAGCCGAAATCAAGTCTGATGCTCAACCGACTGGGCCCCCCTCCCCAGACCTCCTACATGACTGTTTTCATCTGTGAAGGAAGGAAGAATATCCTCCTCATCTCCATCTCTGCATAAAAGACTCTCTGGGATGTGTATACGTTTAATAAAATGTGCGCTAATGATGGCATGTGGTGCAATTTTATCCACGCTGAAGTTCAAGTATATGACCAGAGATAGCTGTGGAACTGGGGAAGGGCTGAGATGACCATAATGCCACTAGATTGATGATGCAATGAGATTGCCTAACCGTATTATGATAATATGATTAATCAGAGCTGTGGCAATTTCGGACAGATTCAATATATATCGACTGGTTTCGGAGACCCAAGGGATACTTTGGTTGTGAATTCATCCTTTTCTTTGAATATTCTTCATGCTGCCTCAAACACCCTCACCTAAACAGCCTCACAGCATGGCACAATGTCAGGCCCAGAGTCTGCTGCCGTGGCGGCTGGGTTCTGGTAAGCACCAATCGAAGGTGATCCTAAACTGATGATGCAACTCCTGACATCGAGAACTGAGAACCCGAGCGATCAAATACCCATCAACGTACAGTACCTCAGTCAACTGGGCTGCAATTGGCTATGAACATACGACTTCTGATAATTTCATTTCCATCAACAGGAAGCCTTCTATTCCGGGTCTGAAAAGAGTATTATCTGAAAGATGGCATCTAATAACTAATAAACTAGAATCTCAAGAGAACCTGGCTCAGCCTTCGATAACATTTAGTGCGAATCAAATAAATCCGTTTCTCTACTAAGATGCAACATCAATTCATTAATGGTATACAACATAATAATTATTGATGGCATTTCACATCTTTTATTTAGAGCCTGTGTAGCACATCAGAAAGTTAGGCTTTTAAGACAAGAGGTGATTGTGAATGATGGGACACTATTCTGTGCTTATGACTGTATGGTTGCATCAAATGGATCATAAAGTTACAGTTGCCTGTCTTCCATCAGATGTGGGCAGCCTGTCAGAGTGACTGAAATAATATGGTCATTTCTATCTCATTTCGCTTCCTATCAAGCAAGTACTTGTCTATTTTTGCTATGGGTTCTAAAGTTAAGCCATCACCCTATAGCACTAAAACTCACTCACTATCGACACACTTCAGATACTGACTAAATATTGACTAAATACGCCCATCATGGAGGATTGGTGGATATTGTCCTTATGCAAATTTCAGGCTCTTTCTAGGGGTTCTCATGTTCTCTTTTCTGATTATTAAAAGCTAAATAATCACATAAAAGCCAGTGCTGCAAGGCAGGAACAAGTGCTTAACTATTTTGATAGGCATGTTAGATGTCCAGAGACCAATGATTGGGGCGCCTGGATGGCTCAGTTGGTTAAGCGTCTGACTCTTGATTTCGGCTCAGGTCATGACCCCACGGTCGTGAGATCAAGCCCCGCGCTCCACACTGGGCATGGAGCCTGCTTGAGATTCTCCATCTCTCTCTGTCTCTCCCTCTCCCCTTCTCCACCACTCATGCTCTCTCTCTCTCTCAAATAATAAAATAGAGACCAATAGTTAAGTACACATTTTTAAACACAAAGCCTAACAATTATGTTTTCATATGTCTCTTATTATCAAATTGTTAAATGTTATTTGTCACATTTAGGATTAAAGGACTAGAATTCAGAAAACAAAGTGCTACTAAATCTAAATATGAACATTGGCTAATTTTGCTGATAGATACCTCCTAATAGGAAATGTTACGAAACTGACCTATTACATTTTCTTTTTTTCTTTTTATTTTTTTAATTAAAAAATTTGTTTTATTTTTTAAAAATATTTATCTTTTAATTTTATATATATATATATATATATTTTTTTTTTTTCTAGGAGAGAGAGACAGCGTGAGCAGGGGAGGGTCAGAGAGAGGGAGATACAGACTCTGAAATAGGCTCCAGGCTCTGAGCTGGCTGTCAGCACAGAGCCTGACACGGGGCTGGAACCCACAAACTGTGAGAGCAGGACCTGAGCCGAAGTCAGATGCTTAACTGACTGAGCCACCCAGGCACCCCAAAATTTTCTTATTCTACCTCTCAAAAGAACCTTAAGAAGACAGACTGAAATTTATGTGCATCCTACAGCTATAGAGTAAAATAAAGGGCTTTTAGGTTTACTCTGATGTATTTGTGTATTCTTCCCTTCCCTCAGCGTTCCAGGAGAAATTATTACCGTATAATAAAAAGTATGCTTGGTTTGCAGAATGGCAACCTGATTCTTGCCCCTGATTTGTTCTCTCGCCCTTGAGGAACTAGAAAAAAATGGTTTAAACTCTGTGATCTGTACTCATCTTCTGCTTTTTCATTTTGAGAGAGAGTGTGGGAGCAGGGGAGAGGAGCAGAGGGGCAGAGGGAGAAAGAGAATCTCAAGCAGGCTCCACGCCCAGTACGGAGCCTGACAGGATGCTCGATCCCAGGACCCTGGGAGCATGACCTGATCTGAAATCAAGAGTTGGATGCTTAACTGGACTGAGCCACCCAGACATCCCTGTACTCATCTTTAAAATGAAAAGTCCCGGGTCACCTGGGTGGCTCAGTCGGT
The DNA here is from genome assembly GCF_003009895.1 of Hyaena hyaena. Lineage (NCBI taxonomy): Eukaryota > Metazoa > Chordata > Mammalia > Carnivora > Hyaenidae > Hyaena > Hyaena hyaena. Next base: position 676,554 of record NW_024080872.1, on the reverse strand, counting down.
TAAGCGTCCGACTTCGGCTCAGGTCATGATCTCGTGGCTCCTGAGTTCGAGCCCCGCATGGACTCCTGTGCTGTCAGCTCAGAGCCCAAGCCTCCTTCCGATTCTGTGTCTCCGCTCTCTGCGCCCCCCTCTTGCGTTCTCTCTCTCTCAAAAATAAATAAACATTAACAATTTTTTTAAATAAATAAATAAGATGAAGAATCTGGACTCTTATAAAACTCAATGAATATTTGCTGATAGGAATGAATTTATGCATGAATCTAACGATCATATGTAAAGCTCATTATTTCCAGGATAATCTATGGTTCTCTAGTTAGTCCTCTGTCAGTAACTTAATCAAACAGAAGCTAAAACTTGTTATAGATGCTATCAGAGGAATGCACGCATTAAGCATACGTTCAACGAGTGAGACCCCACAGATCTCCACACGTCTGCTAATCTATGATGCGATCTACATACAAGACACTGTTTTGGAGCTGTCTTCTGTTGTCTACTGTCAATCTATTCTGGTCAAAATGGTAAAAAGAACACTCAAATGACATATAACATGAAAAAAATTAGCCCACAAATCATAACAGATCAACAAGTTGAGAAAATAACATGATAAGGGCGCCTGGGTGGCTCAGTCGGTTAAGCGTCCGATTTCAACTCAGGTCATGATCTCACAGTTCATGAGTTTGAGCCCCGCATCAGGCTCTGTGCTGACAGCTCAGAGCCTGAAGCCTGCCTCAGATTCTGTGTCTCCCTCTCTCTCTGTCCCTGCCCCACTCGCATTCATGCTCTTTCTCTCTCAAACACGAAAAAAAAAAAAGAAAAAAGAACATGATATCACTTTTTGCCTAGCATATTGGCATAGAGTTAGCAATAAAATGGTAGTATTCCATAGTGTCAAGGGTCTTTATGGGAGTATAATTTGATCCAGATTTTTCTATAAGTCCTTCACCTGGCTGGCTGCTTTTTATACATATATATATTTTTATTTTAATACCTATTTATTGAGAGAGAGAGAGAGAGAGAGCGAGCACATGAGTGGGGAAGGGCAGAGAGAGATGGAGACAGAGAATCCCAAGCAGGCTCAACACTGTCAGTATAGACTCTGACATGGAGTTCAAACCCACGAACGGCAAGATCACGACCTGAGCTGAAGCTAAGAGTTGGACGCTCAAATGACTGAGCCATCCGGGTGCCCCTGGCTCGCTGCTTCCTATGCTTCGGGTCTCAGCCTAGGAGATAATTCATGACACTTTCCTTGACGACATAAGCAGATTCTCCTTCCATCTCCACTCCATGCTATGCCTGCCAATCCTTCCCTTCATAGAATGTACTGCAAATTTCCAGTTTTGCACATGGATCAGTCAGGATTGTACAGAGGAAATTAATCAATAGGAGATTTTGTGTGTGTGTGTGTGTGTGTGTGTGTGTGTGTGTGTGTGTGTGTATCCTACTCCGGTCGTGTACATATATACATACATATGACATATACATATGTATGTATATATATTTAAAATTTTTATTTGAAGAAATGGGCTCACATGATTGTGGGAGGCTGGCAAGTCTGAAATCTTTAGCGCAAGCCAGAAGTCTAGAAACTACGCCAGAGTTGATGCTGTAGCCTTCCAGTGGAACTTCTTCTTGGTTTTGTTCTTTAGGTCTTCAACTGATTAGATGTGGCCCACCCACATTAAAATAATTCTTTACTTAAAGTCAACTGAATGTAGATGTCAAGCACATCTACAAACCACCTTCAAAACAACACCTGAATTAATGTTTGATTAAATAACGGACTATTGGGGCACCTGGGTAGCTCAGTCGGTTAAACGTCCGATTCTGGACTGCGGCTTAAGTCATGATCTTACGTTTCCTGAGTTTGAGCCCACATCGGGCTAATGCGCTGACAGTGTGGAGCCTTCTTGGGATTCTCTCTCTTTCTCTCTCCCTCTCAAAATAAAACAAATAAACTTAAAAAAAAAGAATGGACTACTATGACCTCATCATGTTGACACATAAAATTAACCATTACAACAGGTTTGTTGATTCTCCCACTAGATGATAAGCTCTATAAAACGACAGGGACCTTGGCTTTTCTGGTCCCCTCTAGCACAGTGACAGTCACACAATGTGTGTTCAGTTAATATAGTAATTGCTTACATATTTGCCGATGTAATAAATGAATGCATGAAGAAAAATTTTTAAAAATTAATGCAGGATATCTGATCACAACTGAAGCACTCATCCCATGGTTGTGTCGTCAAATGGTACCTTTTTTTATCATGTCCATTTTCAGTACATGGTCAGTTGGGTAGAACCATAAAGAAGTACTAGAAAGTTTGGCGGTTTTAAAATATATTAAAACATGGGCACCTGGGTGGCCAAGTTAGGTCATTATCTCACGGCTCCTGACTTCGAGCCCCACATCGGGCTCTGTGCTGACAGCTCAGAGCCCGGAACCTGCTTCGGATTCTGTGTCTCTTTTCTCTCTGCCCCTCCCTTGCTCCCATTCTGTCTCTCAAAAATAAATAAACCTTAAAAAATTATTATTAAAACAAATAGGCAACAAACAAATGAATAGTCAAATCATAAAATGTGGAACCATTCAGTTTTACTCTTCTCCTTAAATGTTTGTGTCTTAATTATGCTATTATTTGCAGATAAGTTTGGAGGACATCAGAGATAAATGAAAGGTCAAAATAAATCTTGTACTTATGCAGTAGTTATAAGCAACCAGGAAATTTAGTATGACAAAAAGATCTCATCTGAAATGGCAATGAAATTTGAAGGGCCTATAAATAAATGTAAAAAATTAATTCAAGATCTTTGTCCAAATATTGAGGACATAGCAACTGGAAAGACCTGCTATATTCTTTATAAAGATGTCAGTTATCCACCAAATTTTAATTATAATTTAATTGCAATTCTAATAGAAATGTAGTAGATTTTTTCCCTTGGAACTAAACATATCAATTCAAAAATTCCTCTGGAAGAGTAAAATCCAAGAACTGAGACAAATGCCCCCGCCCCCCAAAAAAAGAGTATGGTGGAAAAACACGTGCTATAAGATTTTAAGATTTATTTTGAGGCGCCTGGGTAGCTCAGTAGGTTACGCGTCCCACTTTGACTCACATCATGATCTCATGGTTCTTGGGTTCGAGCCCCGTGTCCAGCTCTGTGCTGCAGTGCCTGGAGCCTGCTTTGGATTCTGTGTCTCCCTCTCTCTCTGCCCCTCCCCTACTCATGCTGTCTCTGTCTCTCTCTCTCTTTCTCTCTCAGAAATAAATTAAACATTAAAAAAATTTTAAAGCAGTAATAATTACAACATTGATGTTTAGGCACAGAAATAGGCAAATGCCAAAAGGAACATACTAGTGCTCTGAAATATGTCCATGTGTATAAGAAAATTCAGCAGATGACAGATGTGGCACTGTAAATCTGTGGAAATGAGTGCAACTTTGTCATGATCTGTCTTATACGCTGCCGCATTTGGTTTGGTAATGTTTTGTTTAAGAGCTTTGCATCTACGTTTATGAGAATATTTTCGGTAATTTGCCTCTTTCATGCATATTTGCTGCCAGGTTTTGGTATTAAGGTTGTGTTAGCGTATAAAATGAACCGAGATTATTTCTTCTTTTTCTATACTCTGGAAAATTTGTGAAATATTACAATTATGTGCTTCTTCAATGTCTGGTAACACCTTCTCATAAAACTATACCAGGTTTTAGGATTTTTTTTTTCCTGTGTGGAAAACTTTTAAATTACTTACATTATTTCTTTAGTTGGAATATAGGAATATTCAGCAATACTGTTTTCTTGAATCGATTAAGTAAGTTATGTTTTTTTAGGTATTTGTCTGTTTAAGCTAGGTTTTCAAACTTATTGGCATAAGTATATTCTTAATTATCCTCTTGCTATTTATTACCACTTTATTGAGATATAACGGACATATAACACTGTGTAAGTTTAAGGTGTACGTGTTGATTTGATACACATATATATTGCCTGACATGGGGCTTGAAATCATGACTCTGAGATCATAACTGGAGCTGAAATCAAGAGTCGGACGCTCAACCGACTGAGCCACCCAGGCGCCCCTGTGATGAGAACGTGTAACATATACATTCTTTTAACAGGGTTCAACTCTATACTATAGTATTATTAACTATAATCACCATGCTGTATGTTAGATGCCCAGAACTTACTCATCTTCTAACTGGAAGTTTATGTTCTTTGACCAACATCTCCCCCACTTCCCCGAGCCCTCAGCTCCTGGTAACTAACATACTACTCTCTGTTTCCGTGATGTTGGCTTCTTTTCGATTTCACGTATATATGATGTCATTGAATGTTTGTGTCTGGCTTATTTCACTTATCATAATGCCCTCAATAACTGCCCAAGACTATTTATTGAAATGTTGTATTTTATTGAATGGTAAGTGAGAAACGCAAGTTCCAGAACTTCATATACGGTATAAAATCATTCTTTTAAATTTAGAAATGAACACGTTTGTCCAATAAGTTGGAAACAATAAGAAAACGTGGACTTCAAAGAAAGCAAATTCGTGATGATGATTGCTTCTATGGAAGGAGGAAAGGATTCAGGACTATAGAACAGAGCATAAGGGATTCAACTCTGTAATGTTTTATTTCCTTGAAAAAGGCTGAAGTAAACAGGAGTATTCATTCAAGTGTGATATTTTATCTTTTTAAAAAAATGCTTATTTTTGAAAGAGAGGGTGTGAGCAGGGGAGAGGCAAAGAGAGAGGGAGAGAAAGAATCTGAAGTGGGCTCTGTGCTGACAGCAGTGAGCTCGATGTGGGGCTTGAACCCACGAACCGTGAAATCATGACCGCAGCCAAAGTCGGACGCTCAACCGACTGAGCCACCCAAATGCCCTGTATTTTATCTTCTATTAAAATTCTGATAATACTAGAAAGTAACCAAAGGCCCCGAAATGGAAAACAGATTTTCAAGGATCGCGTAAGTGGCAATGTGACTAGAATGTGGGGCTGCCTGGGTGGCTCAGTCAGTTGAGCATCCAACTCTTGGTTTCTGCTCAGGTCATGATCCCAGGATCATGGAGTTGAGCACCATGTCCGTGCTGGGTGTGGAGCCTGCTTGGGAGTCCCTCTCTCTCCTTCTGTCCCTCCTCCACTCACACTGTATTTCTATCCCTAAAAAAAGGGGAGTGCCCAGGAGATGTGGTTTCAGAGAAAGACAATTGCCAATCCATGCCATCTTGAGGGCATGGTAAGAAGTTTATATTTTATTTGGTTTTATTCACAGAAAAGTATTTTGGCAAAGGAACTATGAATAAGAGTAGAAGAGGGGCGCCTGGGTGGCTCAGTCAGTTAAGCGTCTGACTTCAGCTCAGGTCATGATCTCACGGTTCATGGGTTCAAGCCCTGCGACGGGCTCTGTGCTGACAGCCAGCTTAGAGCCTGGAGACTGTTTTGGATTCTGTGTCTCCCTCTCTCTCTGACCCTCCTCTGCTCACGCTGTCTCTCTCTCTCTCAGAAATAAATAAAACATTAAAAAAAAAAGAGTAGAAGAAATCTTGCCCACCCTGTTGGCAGGGGGCGCGTCAGTTTCATTCCTTGCCATTCCCTTGCATGCTTTTTCTTTGCCAGGCAATGAGCATTGATATCTCTGCATGCAGAAACATTCTGCCTTCTACCCTATAATTTTTTAATGTTTATTTATTTTTGAGAGAGAGAGAGACAGAGCATGAGCGGGGGAGGGTCAGAGAGAGAGAGGGAGACACAGAATCCCAAGCAGGCTCCAGGCTCCGAGCTGTCAGCACAGAGCCCGACGTGGGGCTCCAACTCACGGACCGTGAGACCGTGACCAGAGCCGAAGTCAGTCGCTTAACTATCTGAGCCACCCAGGCGCCCCGCTTCTACCTTATATCCGTAGTGCCTAAGACATATAAAGATGAAGGAATGAAAAAGCAGAATGAATGAATAAATAAACATAAAAGATACGGTCTCAGCAATCAGACACCCTGAGTCTGAATCTCAAATCTACTGTTCACGGTTGTATGACTTTGTACAGGTTAACTTAATTTTCTCAAATTGTTTTCGTCATCTGTAAGGTGGGTTTAATAACAATGCCTACCTTACAGGATAGGTTAAGTATGAAATTAGAGAGCACACATGAAAATGTCTAATATATTATTGGACATAACAAGTACTCAAAAGATGCCTTATTATTAAGCATACAGCACGTTATTTCTACGAATGGGGGGCAGCGCGAGGTGGGTTTAAAAGAGCTTTATGGGTAGGAGGAGATTAGGGCAGGGCAGGAAGTTAGGAAACAACATGTCTAGAAGCATGGAGGAATGGAAATGGCGTGATGTTTCCTTGGCCAGAGTGTACAGAAGATGTACATGGCAGAAGATAAAAAGAGAGGAAGACATTTTCTTTCAATCGCAAAGAGCCTTTGAGTATGTCAGAGTAAGGACCTAAAACCTAAGCCTCATAGCAGCAGGGAGCCACGACAAGTTTATGGGGAGGGGAGTCACATGATGCAATTTTGAGAAGGATCGCTATGATAGGGAATCTCCTTGAATCAGTGGTAGGCCCAGACAGCATTGTGAAAGAGGTAAAGTTTAAGTTCTCCAAAGTTGCCCCCTCCCTTTTATCAACCTCTTCCCAGATGTGAATAGCATTCCCCATGCATCCTTAGATCCATCAAGTCTAATTTCCCTGGTCAGGATAGGTGTCCTCATTATATGAGTATTGGCACCCAATATGTTTGTTTCAGTAGTAGCCATGTTTACCAGTGGCATAAACTCCAGGAGACAGAGACAAAGTATGACGTAATGTCCTTTACGTTTCTGTAACATCATATAGTACCTGCCGTAATAGTCAGTGAATGTTCACAGCCTGTTCGATCGATGGATGGCTTAATCACAGGAAATAGTCTTTTTTTTTTCATTTTATTTGTTTTTAGAGAGAGCATGAGTGGGGGAGAAGGGCAGAGGGAGAGAGAGAGAATCTTAAGCAGGCTCCATGCTCAGTGCAGAGCCTGACATAGGGCTTGATCCCACTACCTTGGGATCGTGACTTGAGCTGAAATGAAGAGTCGGACCCTCAACCAACTGGGCCACCCAGGTGCCCCCAGCAGGAAATACTCTTAATGCCTTCTGGAGGGCGGGGGACAATGAAATGTACGATTAAAAGGTGAGTTGGTCTTCGTGGTGATGACAAAAATTTAACACTAGCCTATGCTCACTTACACAACCCTGGATTCATTTTCTTCGCAAGTGTGCCTTGGGTTTCAGAAAAAGAAGAGCTGATTCTCCAAGTATCTTTTAGCCTGTGTCGTCCTGGAAGACCAAGCTTGTGTTCTCTATAAAGTCCAAACTGCCTCGTAATCTCCCTCCGGCCTAAGTCACTCTGGGCTTCGTGTTCCAGCAAAGCTATTTTCTGACAACAGTGGGTCCCATTCCACATCTGTGCATAGAGTTGTTTTCAAGCAAATTTGGAGCAAGGCTATTGACAGCTTAGGAGTTGGTACTTTATTACCATGTCTATAAAATGGCTGTTGTAAAAAGGACTGTCCAATGTTGGTATGAAAATACCTACTAAAATTCTGTGCTCGGGCAGAGATCAAAGTGGTCAGATGTTGGGGGAGAATTAGGGTTGGCCACAGGACTTCTACAGAGCTCGGGTCTGGTGCTGGAGGGATTCACTCTGTTCATAGCCCATTGTCCTTGAGCAAACACATGTAGCTTTGGGGAAGGGGAAGGGCAGTGCCACCCTGCCTTGCCAAAATGGGTCATTGATAAGGATGGTTGGGGACAGGGTAGGGAAGAAAGAGTTGAAGGAAATAACTGGACCTATGAGTTATATGGGGGAAGCTGAACGTTTTTTAAAGTAATGAATACAATAGCCACGGGAAGCCATCTTCTGTGGTGGTGGGGGTCCCAGTATTTCTTGGTGCAGAGTAAGTGCATTATGTTGGCCTCAGTCTCTTCAACTGTAAAGTAAGGGGACTCTCCCAGTGGCTATTTGCAGTCCTTTCCAGCTCCAATATTCTGCAATTCTATGGTGGAAATGACGCTGCAGCAAATTGCAGACTGCCTAGTTCAAGTGACAGATCGGCTCGTAGCTTGGAACTTGTCAATCAACACAACTTATTTGCATAAGTGAAGCCTCATTATATTGTCTCGGATGAACAGCTATATAACTGACCCAAAAGACAGAGAGATCGCTCCTTTTTAGAGGCAGCGTATTTATAGGAGATGAATGAGTATATAAATGAGCAGAGTGAAAGTTCATGATGAGTAGATTGCCCGGGATGCAATTGTTTAAAACAACAGGAAAATTGGATTAATATACCCAAAGTTTAAATGAAATGGGATTCATAAGGCCTCGGCTCTGCCACTTCGCTTGTAAGTAGAAGGAAAGGAACGATTTCAATGTATTCTCTGTGGAGGGGTGTCCAGACAAACTAGACAGCCGCCACCACCATCAACGAAACCAGACTAAAATGAGCTTCAATAACGTATTTGAGGATAAAGTCAAAAAAGGGCACGTCGTGGAATGGTGGGAAACGTCATGGCTAGGGACAGCGAGTCCCACCACTTGCCTTAGTAATGACATTGACAGCAAGGTATTAGATGAGCATACATGTAGCAGCCTGTTGGCATTTTTAGCAAAAGCTAGTGGGAATCACCTTTTCCTTTCCTACCATCTCTTTTCACTAGGTTCCTGCTTGGTTTGGGCGGTATTAAGAACCCAAAGTAAGAACGCAGGACATTCAGGTGGACATTCAGTTTGTGGGAAAATACGAGCTAAGTTACTGACATGTACATGTTTACTTCTTTGTTCATTCATTGAACCAAAGTTTGTGCTGAACCTGGGCTGTGCACCGGTGTAAAAGTTCACACAAGACAAACATGGCCCCATTCCTTTTTTTCTAAGATTTTTTTTTTTTTTTTGAGTAATCTCTGCACCCAACATGGGACTAGAACTTAAAACCCCAAGATCAAGAGTTGCATGCTCTACCGACTGAGCCAGTCAGGCGCCTCAGCCCCATTTGTTTGTTTGTTTGTTTGTTTTGAGAGAGAAATAGCACGAGTGGGGAGGGTGACAGAGAGAGGGAGAGAGAAAGAGTCCCAAGCACGCTCCCCGCCAGCAACACAGAACCCAATGCGGGGTTCGAACTCACGAACTGTGAGATCATGACCTGAGCCGAAATCAAGAGTCAGACACTTAACCGGCTGAGCCACCAGAGCGTCCCTTCCGGCCCCACTTCTTATAAAGCTTATTTTCTAGATAATAATAAAAACATACAAGTATGTGTATGCCTAGAAAATAATAAAAATATACAGGTACATTTATGCAACCTGGGATGTGTTATAAAAGGAAAGAGCCTTTTAGACACCTTAACAAGAGTCTAGAATAGTCGGCGGAAGAGCGAGTCAGGGGACATTTTTCCGCAGAAGTGACATTGGAACTGAGATCTGACTGATGAACAGGGGTTCATCTGGGCACAGACTGGGTTAAAACATACGAGGCAGTAGAAACATGGTGTGAAAGTGCCCAGAAGCAGGGAGCACTTGGCACATTCACAGAATCAAAAGACGGCTGCCAGGGTGGAGAGCCGTGCAAGAGTCTTAAGTCTTTCCAAGGGCCCAGCTTGACTCAGGAAATGAGTGGTTTTGCGGTCAGTACTGCTAGACGGTGGGGAAGTCAAACTGGATCGACTAAATGGGCCGGAAGGAGAAATGTGTAGTTGAGGATGGAGAGGAACGCAGGACAAATCCCCGGTGAACTCAAGAGTGGAGATAGGATCAAGGTGGAAATTAGGAGAACGTTTCCACAATTTTGGCTCAGAATGGGGCGGTGGGGTGAGCAAGCCTTGTTTAATGGATTTTGCAAAGGCAGGGTCAGCCCTGGGCCCCACCACTGCCGCTCTGGTAACTAAGGTAAAGGTCATTCAGGGCTATTTTAGCCTTCTGCATCTAGGGAGAAATTAAGGGGATTTGAAATGCCTTGCAATCCTTTTGGGGGGTGCAGTTTAGATTCTTGAACTAATGGCAGAAATGCGGAAAAGCTTGGCTTTCCCCTAGGTATCAAGGGGCCAGAAAGACTTCCGTCATCTGTCAGCAAGGAGCAAAGAGCATAGATGGCTGACTCCCAATAAAGACTAGCATGCTGAGTGACCCTCACTTTGACCTCAATTCTAACATGGACTTTTTAAAAAATTTCCAAATTGGAGTGATTTATTCTGATTTATCGACTTCTTTTATTGTGGTGAAATATACATGACATAAAATCTATGGTTTTAATCATTTTTTAAAGCTTATATATTTTGACAGACAGAGAGAGAGCAAGTGCAGGGAGGAGGAAGAGAGAGAGAGACGGAGAGAAGAATCCCAAGCAGGCCGCTTGCAGAGCACGTTGTGGGGCTCGAGCCCACGAACCATGATATCATGACCTGAACCTATTAAATAATAACTCCTCATTCGCCCCTTACCCACAGTGTCTGGTAACTACCATTGTACTTCATTTCTTTAAAAATTTGGCTATTCTGGGTACCGCATTTAAGTGGAATTGTACAATATTTGTCCTTTTGTGTCACTTAGTAGAATGCCTTCAAGGGTCATCCAGGTGGCAGCATGTGGCAGACTTTCCTTCCTTTTAAAATCTGAATAACGTTCCATCGTATGCGCTTACCAAAACATATCTGTTCATCGGTAGACAGATGTCTGGACCCTTTTTATTTTGAGGGCAGGAGGGGCAGAGAGAGAGGGAGAAAAAATCCCAAGCAGACTCCGTGCTGCCAGCACGGACCCCAACACAGGGCTCACAAACTGTGAGATCCCGCAAACTGTGAGATCATGACCTGAGCCTAAATCAAGAGTCGGACACTCAACAGACTGCGCCACCCAGGCGTCTCTCACTGTGGTTTTGATTTGCATTCCCCTAATGATTAGTGATGTTGATTTGCATTCCGCTAATGATTAATGACTTCCGTGATTATTGGCCATTTGCGTATATTTGGGGAAATGTCTATAGAAGTTATTTGCCCATTTAAAATTATTTTTTCTTTCCTTGAGGTGTACGAGTTCTTTATATATTCTGGATAGTAATTCCCTATCAGATATATGATTTGCAAATATGTTCTCTTATTCTGTGAGTTCCCTTTTTACTCTGTCAATAATGTCCTTTAATGCATGAAAGTTTCAATGGGATGCATTGGAATCTATCAATCTATTTTTTTGGTTGTTGTTCTGTTATCTGGGCTTTTAGCGTCAGTCACATCCAAGAAATTATTGCCAAATTTCACATCATGAGTCTTTTCCCTTGTGTTTCCTTCTAAGTGTTTTATAGTTTTCACTCATGTTTAGGTTTTTGATTTATTATAAGTTAATTTTTTGTGTATGGTACAAGTCTATTCTTTTAAATATAGATATCCAGTTTTCTCAGCACCATTTGTTTTAAAGACTGTTCCTTCTTCCACTGAATGGTGTTGACATCCTTATTAAAAATTATTTGACCAGGGATTACTGGGTGGCTCAGTCGGTTGAGCATGCTACGTTGATTTGGGCTCAGGGCATGATCCCAGGGTCGTGGGATCGAGCCTCATGTCCTGCTCCATGCAGGTTGGGATTCTCTTTCTCTCCCCTACGACCTCTCCCCCACCTCTAAAATTAAAAAAAAAAATTATTTGACTAAGTATACAAGGCTTTATTTCTGGGATCTGTATTCTATTCCACGGGTCAATATGTCTGCCTTTATACCATTACGACACTGTTTTGATTACTATACTTTTGTAGTAAGTACTAAGTTTTAAATCAGGGAGTGTGAGTCCTCCAATTTTGGTTTTTCTTTTTCAAGATCGTTCTGGTTTTTTAGGGTCCCTCAAGCTCCCATATGAATTTTAGGATAGGTTTTTCTATTTCTGCAAAAAAAAAAAAAATGTCATTAGGAGTTTCATAAGGGTGGCATTGAATCTGTAGATCATTTTAGATAGTTATTTTAATGTACTTTTTAAAAGTTTATTTATTTATTTTGAGAGAGAGAGAGAGAGGGAGAGAGTTCAAGCAGAGGAGGGGCAGGGAGAGTGGGGGAGAGAGAATCCCAAGGAGTTCCATGCTGTCAGTGCAGTGCCCTCCATCTCGTGCACCATGAGATCATGACCTGAGCTGAAGTCAAGAGTCGGACGCTTAACTGACTGAGCCACCCAGGTGCCCCTAGATCGTTTTTTTTTTTTTAATATTTCTTTATTTTTGAGAGAATATGTGCATGAAGGAGGACAGAGAGAGAAAGAGAGAGAAAACCCAAGCAGGCTCTGCTGACAAGGGGCTCGAAGTCACAAATCTTGAGATCATGACCTGAGCTGAAATCAAGAGTTGGAACCTTAACTGACTGAGCCACCCAGGCGTCCCTTGTCTATTGCTCTTAATCTTCACTACCATTTGCTGTGATACAGACCATTCTGAGCTCTTGCCTGGACTACAGTAGCAACCTCTTAAGTGGTCTCTTTGACATCAGTCTCTCCCCCTTCAATATATCATCCCGCTGTCAACAGGTATCTTCCTATAACACACATATATGATGTCTAGTAAAGCCAGAGATGTCAGATGTGAAAGCAAGCAGTGAGTGTTCATGTTTAAGCTTTTCCATCCCCTCACTATCATTGTGTCCCCATGTGCTCCTAACGTTCCCCTACCGATAAGACCTAGGAAATGGAGTGATGCAAAACGAGTTTTGCCCATATTCGAAATAGGAAGACGAAGCAATAAAACGTCCATCTCATGATCTCCTTTGGTGCTTGGATGAGGCCAGATTCCTCCAGGACATGATTGACGTGGAGAGAGAATCGAGGGATTCAGTCACATAGTCCAAATCAGGTTTAATATTTAACATGGTTTTCTTAATTTTGTACCTTCTACTGGCCTCATGCCGCACGTGATTACAAAGTGTAGGAATAAATCTAGAAGCCTAATTACTGCAAATTAGAAGTTTTCTGTGCCTTCTAGTTAAGACTTTGAAGTCCACTAGGAACTTTCATAATACTTAAATTGCCAACCAGCTGCAAATCTAGCTCTGGCTGAGGCGACCAAGGTCGTGAAATCAAGGTCACATGGTAGAGGGAAAGCCTTCTCCAATTAAATCCAAGCTTCGTATCTACTTTTGGTTCCTAAATACATACTGGGTAAAGTCTAACTTCTTAGCTACACATTCAAGGCCCTTCAGAGCCTTCTTCTACCAAACTCTCCAGGTTGACCTGCTCATACCCCCTCCCATGTGCTCTGGTGGCAGCAAATGTCCCACTGTTCTCTGAAGACTTCATGCCCTTTTGCAGCCCCAAGCCTTTACCTGTCCTCTCTATTCTCTCTGCCCATAATGCACTTCTACTCTTCCATCCATACCCGCAAAATACAGGCCGTATGTCACCACATCCCCATATCTTCCAGGTATTTATATTTCATACATATATCATGGCATTTATCAAATGTGTTTCCTTTCCTTTTAAGTATAAGCTTCTTTTTTTAATTTTTTAAAAATTTTTAATGTTTATTTATTTTTGAAAGAGAGAGACAGAGCAGGAGCGGGGGAGGGGCAGAGAGAGAGGGAAACACAGAATCCGAAGCAGGCTCCAGGCTCCAAGATGTCAGCACAGAGCCTGACATAGGGCTCGAACTCACGAACCGTGAGATCACGACCTGAGCTGAAGTGGGACACTCAACCGACTGAGCCACCCAGGTGCTCCTTAAGTACGAGTTTCCTAAAGACAGAGAATTTGTAATACTATAATCGTAATGTTTGGTATAGTAGGTACTCCATAAATATCTGTGGAATATTAAATGAATTGCAATGTACAACATCGAGAATGAACTTTAATGTGAACTATGGACTACAGATGTCAATATAGGTTTATCAACTGTAACAAATGTACCACTCTGGTGGGAGATGTTAATGACAGGGGAGGCTACGCATGTGTGGGAGAGGAGGGTATAGGAATCTCTGTACCTTTCTAATTTTACTATGAACCTAATACAGCTCTAAAAATCGTCTTTATTAAAGAGTAAATTGTGGGTTGCCTGGGTGGCTCAGTCGGTTAAGCATCTGATTCTTGATTTCAGTACAGGTCATGATCTCACAGTTCATAGGTTCGAGTCCCATATCAGGCTCCACGTTGACAGTGCGGAGCCTGCTTGGGATTCTCTCTCTCTTTGTTCCTCCCCTGCTCACTCTCTCTCTCTCAAAACAAATAAACAAGAAAATAAACAAATAAATTAAAAAAGTCACATGACATATGAGAGCTCTGATGTGTGTGCAGGTGTTTGTTTATATACCCATTCGTATGCACTCTACTTACCCAACGAAAGCTACGCAGATTCTACATGATACTGATCAACTTCTGTGAAGGCACATGGTTGGCCTTCAGATGAAGACAGGGAAGCTATGTGATTTCAGGTCAGAACAGGAACAGACCTTCAGCAGGAGTATTCTATGGAAAGCATCTGGCTAGAGGCATTTGATGATTTGGGGCATTCAGTCATTTCCATGCACTCCTCCGTGCTACTCACGGATGGAGTTGATTTCGGGAAATGTATTCTGAGAGGGTGAAGTGGGTCACTTGATCCCAGATGGCTCTAAGATGCTGCACCTGGCTATCCTTTCTCTCCTTAAAGCATCTGCTTTGAGGCATGGCCACTTGCCACGGTAGAAATGATATTTTCTAAGGTCAAGGTTTTATAAAAATGAGCTCTTAGACCACCAGAATGCAATGCCGTGGCTAGGAAGAATACGAAGGTTTGTTTTGCTTTGTTTTTGTTTTTGTTTTTTTAAAGACTCTCGCTCCCTCCTCCCTTTTTGAAAGGGTCTCACTGGCCAAATCAGAAACAGGAAAGCAGGTGTCCGGATGTCAGGAAGCTGCTTAGCTTGCCATATCTCCACTCTGAGCCTTTTGCAATGACTTCGTTCTCAGCCTCTTAGAGGAGGTATAGACAATAGATGACACATGATGCTTAAATATCCCGGACTTGGTTGAGAGCACTCAGTGTTTTAATTTATAAAGGGAAAGGGGGGCAGCAAGGGAGCTCTCTGAATAATGCAGATTTATAAAAACCAAAGCCTTAATCATCTGTCTACGCCAGGCAAAATTTGGGATGAATAATCTAAATAATTTCCGTATTGTTTCATTTCATTACAGATGTGAGCTGGTCATATAAACCCATTTCCTGTTATCTAGCTTCCTTTCAACTTGAGAAGTGGCATACTCAATTTAATGCGTTGTTGGAGAGCTGAACAATCTTGCCTCATTTCCTGATTTCCACGCCACTCAACACACATTTACAGAGCACCTACTGTGTGCCAGGAATTGCATTTTAAAACTTCGATGAGTCACATTGAATATTTCAGTAGTGCATTTTCGTGACTTTATACCTTGGTCAAACAATTACGATGGTACATATTTGGTCGAAAGGCTAATGGCATCATAACAAGCGAGGAATTTTAACCCAGCTGCATGACAATTAAAACAACTGAAGTTGATTTTGTCAAACTTGGCCCTTCGACGGGGAGTGATTTTCATGCTAGCTTGCATGCCAGCACTGTAGTTACTGGCTTCGGCCTTGCCTTCCTCAAAAATAGCTGTATCCTGAGCCTTCTGTCTGAAGCTCTGGAGTCAACTTTGCTATTGAACAAATAAAGCCAGATTTTTGTCTGTGTGCTCTTGTGGGTATGCCATAGCAAGCGAAAATAGATGCGGGAAGGCATAGTGCTCACCCGCCCCACTTAGGTGCTTTGACTTTCTGAATGGTAAAAACCCTACACATTCCTAATATTTGTTGTTGCCATTGTTTTCTAGGATCCACACCTGCTGCTTGTCTTCTGCAATTTGGGATTTCTACTCGACACTAACCCGGTGATGTTGTCCCTTACCCTGACTCCGATTCATCAAGTGTTCTGTCTAATCCATTTCCATTAGCCATTGACCTTGCATCGCTTTCCCAGATTAGGCCAGACCCTCATGGCTCTTGTTTGAATGATGTACCTGCCACAGAGGGGCCCTTCTAATATCCATATTCTCCACTGAGACCAGAAAACTAATAAATACCCCATCCAGTAAATGAGCATTGAATTGTCCTTCCAACTCTTTTTTTTTTTAATCTTCAACCAATATTTATTTATTTATTTGTTTGTTTGTGTATATTTTTTTGAGTTTATTTTGAGAGAGAGAGCAGGGGAGGGGCAAAGAGAGAGAGAGGGAGAGAGAGAATCTCAAGCAGGCTTCATGCTGTCAGCATAGAGCCCGACATGGGGCTCGATCCCACAAACCGCGCGATCATGACCTGAGCCGAAATCAAGAGTTGGACTTCTAGCCAACTGAGCCACCCAAGGCGTCCCAACCAATTCATGAGGTCCACAAAGTTCTTGGTGAATCTCGTCCACTTCTCATTCCAGACCCATCCCTTTCTGTCCTGCTCCATACACACACACCTACTGTCCCCAACCTGCTCACATTTCTCTTCTCCCAGGTTGGCAAATGATGGTTTCATACACACTCAGTTAACAGAGCCTTGTGTGATTCTTCCTTTAGGCAGGTTTGCATTTTGCAAGAACTATAAGAGATAAGAAAATCCTCAAAGGACAGAATGCCTGTTTAGCAGGAGAATGTCATCATCAGATGACGCACTTGTGCGTAAGGGTGTCATCCAAATACTCCACACATCACAGGCCAGCGACCCCACAACCTCCTGCACTGCAACAAAACACATACGGCCTTTCAAAGACCCACAGGTAAAAAGAGGCTGCTAGGGGGCGTCTGGCTGGCTCAGTGGGTTCAGCATCCAACTTTGGCTCAGGTCATGATCTCCCGGTTCGTAGGTTCAAGTCCCACATCAGGCTATGTGCTGACAGCTCAGAGCCTGGAGCCTGCTTCAGATTCTGTATCTCCCTCTCTCTCTGCCCCTCTTCCACTTGTGTTCTGTCTCTGTCTCAAAAATAAATAACATTAAAAGAGAGAGAGAGAGAGATTGCCAGGCCAGGACTTTAGCAAGGCCATGATTTGGCCTGGTGGATCTCCAATCTTTACCAAGAAGAGACTACCCTGGTATGTTATATCCAGGACTAGCTTCTAAATTAAAAGTCTCTTATTTTTTTTTTTTATAAAATAAAACAGACATACAAAAATATGTATGCCTATATTTAAAATAATAAAAATAAAAGAAATATACATAGACCACTAATCCTAGATGATTAAACATTATCAGTTTCTTTGACCTTCGGTCTGAGCTCCTACTTAGCACGTTTCCCTTCCTCCCAACAAAGGAAACTAATATCTATTATTAGGTATTCATCATTCTGATGCTCTCCTTCATAGTTTTTCCATGTACATATGCACCTTGTAAAAATACAGTGTTTACTTTTTTTTTCATGTCTTTCACTTTAAATAAACAGAATCTCCCAGGATGTGGTCTTCCATGATCTGATGTCATTCTGGTTCATTCCTTTTTTCGCTTTGTAGAATTGGACTGTGTGACCACCACAATTTATTCATTCTCCAATGTTTGGACATGGTGACATTTCTGTTGGCTTGTTTGATTAATTGCTTTTTTTAGCTACTACAGCAGCTTCTGTGAATATGTTTCCTGGCATACATTTCTAATAGTTTCTTTTATCAGAGTGTATAGCAGAGTGTAATTTCTGGGTCATATGTTAAGCATAGGTACTACTTTATTAGGTAATGCCAAGTGGTTTTTAAATTTTTAAAATGCATTCATGGGAAGACTATACTTTCAGGGATCAGTTCTATAGTTCATTAAAATGTATTTATGGAGAGAGGGAGAAAGAGGGAGAGAAAATCTGGGCTGTCAGCGCAGAGCCTGTCGTGGGGCTTAAACCCACGAACCATCAGATCATGACCTGAGCCGAAATCAAGACTCTCAACCCACTGAGCCACCCAGGTGCTCCACCAAGTGGTTTTCCATAGTGCTTGTACCAACTTAAATTCCATTACGGCGCAAAGAACTAAATTCAGAAGGGTCTTTGAGGAAAATAAATATAACTAATGGAAACTACATAGCCATGTTCATTCACAAGGTAGACGAGGACCCCCACTCACCTATGTATCCAGGTCCACACCCTATCTAGCTTCATGTCCCAGAGCTACAGCTTCAGGAAATACTCCATCACTCAGAAAATCACACAGTATTAAAGCCCATGAAAAGGCATGATTTATTTTATGCACCATAACCCTGGAAAGGAAAAAAGAAAAGGTAGATGACTGTGAGGTAGCCAACACAACAACCCTCTCCTACAATCCTGTTCCATCTATTGCAATGGCTTGGCTTTTGTGTTTTTCATTTTGTGACCCAAAATTTGTATGCATAAGTGATCATTTTAATGGAAATTTTCAAATAAACCAAGGCACAAAAAGCAATAAATTGAACACCTGTGTGTTCACCATCCACATTTACTATATGTTTACATTTTGCATATTTTTCTTAAGGGTAGATAGACAGATAGTAAGATGATTCTAGAGCCAATTCCAACTTGTGGGGTCTCCTATACCAACAAGTAATGCTCAGATACCAGCAGGCCATCCTCCAGTTTAACTCAATTCTGACACCGTGTGTGTGGAGATAGCGTCGGATCCCACAGTTGGCCACTGAGTCCTGTAAGATGGCCCTTCCACCCCACTTCAGATCCCTACTGCAAGTCCAGGCTGTCACCTGTGCTTCCGGCCAACTGGCTATAGATGGAAGTTTCCAATAATCCCCTCTTTGAGTTCAATTAATTTGCTAGAGGGGTTTACTCAGAGGAGCTTACCAGTTTAACAGCCAAATGGAAGGGATGGACAGGGCAAGGTATGTGAGAAGAGGCATGGAACTCCCATGCCCTCTCTGAGGGCCCCACTGTCCCCAAATATACAAGTCTTCATCAATCCAGAAGCTTTCCAAACTCCATCCTTTTGGCTTTTAATGGAGGCTTTGTTACATAGGATGATTGATTGGATTATAGATCGTTGAGGGGAGCGCCTGGGTGGCTCAGTTGGTCAAGCATCAGACTTTGGCTCAGGTCATGATCTTATAGTTCATGAGTTCAAGCTCCGCGTTAGAATCTGTGCTGACAGCTCAGAGCCTGGAGCCTGCTTCGGATTCTGTGTCTCCCTCTCTCTGCCCCTCCCCTGCTTGCACTCTGTCTCTGAAAAAAATGAATAAACATCAAAAAATTTTTTAAAAATTATAGATCATTGGTAATTGAACTTAATTTTCACCCCCTGGCCCCTTCCCAGAAGTCAGGGGGTGGGTGTGGCTGAAAGGTCCAAACCTCTAATCTCGTGGTTGACTCCATCGGCAACCAGCCCCCATCCTTAGGTGCTTTCCAAAAGTCACCTCATTAACAAGGCAGAAGACACCATTATGCTCTCATCACTTAGAAAATTCCAAGGCTTTTAGGAGCTTTATGCCAGAAATGGAAAGGAAGACCAAACATATATTTCTTATTATATATCACAATATCATAGATAGATATGAGATAAAATATTTCAATTAAAAGTGAAGCCCCTTTCGCCTGGGTGGCTCAGTCGGTTAGTAGGTGTCCGCCTTGGGCTCAGGTCATGATCTCATGGTTTGTGGGTTCAAGCCCCGCATTAGGCTCTGTGCTGACAGCTAGCTCAGAGCCTGGAGACTACTTCGGATTCTGTGTCTCCCTCTCTCTCTGACCCTCCCCTGCTCACGCTGTCTCTCTCTCTCTCTCTCTCTCTCTCTCTCTCAGAAATAAAGAAAACATTTAAAAATTTAAAAAAATGTGAAGCCCCTTTAAGGCGCCTGGCTGACTCAGTCCATAGAGTGCAGGTGACTCTTGATCTCAGGGCTGTGAACTTGAGCCCCACGATAGGCGTAGAGCTTGCTTACAGCAAAACAGAGTGAAGCTCCTTTGTGATCCTCCCTTATGCCTTCTTCTCCAACCTGTCTCCCCAGCAGTAACCTCCGTCCTAAAGCAGTGGTGTGTCCGTTTTATGTATAGGCACACGTGTATGCGCCCACAAACAATATATAACTTTTTAGGAGTTCAAAAACCTTGCATAAACTGCACTGTATTGTATTTATCAGCTGGTAATTTTTTTTTTGAGAGAGAGAGAGGGCGCAAGTGAGTGAGAGGCAGAGAGAGAAAGAGAGTCCCAGGAGGGGCAGAGAGAGAGAGAGAGAGAGAGAGAGAGAGAGAAGCAGGGCTCACCCAAAGCAGGCTCATGTTCACCCGAAGTGGGGCTCGAGCTCATGACCCACGAGATCATGACCTGAGCCCAAGTTAGACACTTAACAACTGAGCCACCCAGGTGCCCTGATAAAATATTTTAAAATTCAACATGCGGTTTTTGGCACTCATCATCCATGTAGTATACCCTCACCTCTTTGTTACTCCCTCTATGTGATTCCATTACGTGAGTCAACCACAGTTTATTTATGCTCCTACTTATGTGAGGTTTTTTGTTCTTCTTACACCATTTTAGTGTGAACATTTCTTACTCTGCTACAGGTCACCCCGTCGCTGTCAAACCTGGGTGTGCCAATGCACACCTTCTCCAGACGTGTATGAACCTTCCTGCTTCCCTCTCCTCACTTTATCAGAGTGTAGATTATGAGGGAATGGGGGTAGCGGTCTGAGAAGCTGCTAGAGGGTAGGCAAGGGCTAGATCACAAAGTGACTTCCAGAACATCCTAGAAAACTTGGATCCTATCCCAAGAGCCCGTTGAAGGGTTTTTGTCAGGAGAATGTCATGATCATTCTCCCTCTAGAAAGATCACAGGAGGCAAGATGCAGGATGGATTGGGGCAGGAAGACAGGCAGGGAAGACCTTTGGAGGAGGTGGGGACTGAGAGTTACCCGAATCTTACTTGCTTTCTTAGATCCCTTTGTTTTGTTTTTCCACAAAAAGGCTAAACTTTCACTCCTACATGAATTGATTTTCCTCTAGCGGCACTTCAAGGTCATGAAGCTCTAGCCTAAAGGAAAAGAGAACAGGTTTTGCATCCGTTGTCTGGCAGTTTTATAAAGGACACATACTGTGCAGAAGAGACATACGGCCTCTGTCAATTGCACAAACCAATAAACACACCTTTATTGCTAATTACCATTTTCTTTTTGTGCTACTCTTTGCCAAATGGCAGTGTCGCTGGAGCTCAGCTGCTCATTAACACCCTTCTTGATTTACCGATAACTCAGCCCTGACAGTTTAATAAGCCTAGGACTCAACCCGAAGATCGTTTGTCCCCACGTTTTGGGGGTAACATCTTTTCTCACCTCTTGAACTAAACAGTTTTCTAATAACTGCCCCCCTAAAATATCAGTGTTTTGAATTTGTGTTGCGTGTTTTTTACTGACCCGCTTAGAACGTGTCTCCTCTGTGCCTCACCTGACCTTCATGATAGAGTCTGTGAATAAGAAAGAGATTTTATGAACCTCATTTCCCCTAAGGAGGAACTGGGGAAGGTGCCCAAGTGACGCTTAAACTTATCTGACTGGTCTAGCGCTGAATAGGAAGAGCAAAAAATCGTGACTTACTTGTTTAAGAGACAGGGGCCTTTTCTTCGCCAGTGATATTGAGACGTAATTTACATAAACATCACATTAGTTTAAGGTGTACAACAGGGTGATTTGCTGTATGTGTATATTGTGAAATGATTGGAACAGGAAGTCTAGTTAACATCCGTCCCCCCACATAGTTGCCAACATTTATTCTTTGGATGAGGGCTTTGAAGATCTGCTCTCTTAACAACTTCCAAATGTACAATATGGTGTTGTTTTTCCTTAAATATTTTTAAATGTTTATTTATTTTTAAGAGAGAGACAGAATGCGAGCGGGGGAAGGGCTGAGAGAGAGGGAGACAGAATCCGTAGCAGCCTCCAGGCTCCGAGCTGTCAACACAGAGCCCGTCGCAGGGCTCGAACCCACAAACCGTGAGAGCGTGACCTGAACTGAAGTCGGAAGCTTAACCGACTGAGCCACCCGGGTGCCCCTACAGTATTGTTAACTGTAGTCATCACAGTATACATTACATCCCCCGAACGTGTAACTGGAAGTTTGTACCTTTTGACCACCTTCACTCATTTTTCCCTACCCCCCACTCCCACCTCTGTCAACCACCAATCTGTAAGAGACTTCTTTTTTTAATGTGTTGTTGTTGTTGTTGTTTTCAGAGAGAGAGAGAGAGAGAGAGTGGGCAGGGAAGGGGCAGAGAAACAGGGAGAGAATTCTAAGCAGGCTCCGCCCTACCAGTACAGAGCCCAATACGGGGCTCGATCCCATGACCATGAGATTATGACCTGAGCCAGAATCAAGAGTCTGATGCTTGACCAACTGAGCCACCTGGGTGCCCCTGTAAGAGACTTCTTGAAAGTGGGGCTTTATTTTACATAGGGATACCTTAGTGAAGAAATACAGAATGTAACATAATGAACTTTTTGAACTCATTTTAAATGGCTGGGCTACTGTCAGACCTTCATATTTATTTATCTGGGAAGAAGGATCCCAGAGCAGGATCAGGCCCCAGCAGATATTCCTGAGGTGATTGGGGAAAAAAAATGCCCAGGCAAAAACTCACTGCTTTTATTATGTGCTATTCTTGATGTTTCATCCTTCATGTTGGAGGCAAGAGATAGTATCAAATTGGCCAAATTATAAATCCACTGGCATCCGATAATCCCATATAAGGAAATATGTTTCAATATGTTTATTCTTCTTTTTGTCCACTAAATCCCCTTCTCACGCCTATTTACTCCACACGACCTTTAATTCCTATTGCATTTTGTTGACATAGGATCATTGGGTAGATTTCCCTGATGCAGGATATACTAAGGCATATATGTTGCTGGTTAATCATTTGCTAACATTTCCTAGTTAACGTTTTCATCCAGGACATTTAAAAAAATTTTTTTAACGTTTATTCATTTTTGAGAGACAGAAAGAGACAGACTGCCAGCGGGGGAGGGTCAGATAGAGAGGGAGACACAGAATCTGAAACAGGCTCCAGGCTCTGAGCTGTCAGCACAGAGTCTGATGTGGGGCTCGAACTCACAGACGGTGAGATCATGACCTGAGACGAAGTCGGACGCTTAACTGACTGAGCCACCCAGGCGCTCCATCATCTAGGACATTTAAGAAAACACTGAATATGAGGTCCAAATGATAAGGCACTGATACGTTACATACCCAGGCAGGATGGTGGGGATGGTAGTGGTGGCCCACTTTTGCAAATTATTTTCTACAACTAAAGTCTTTAATTGGGACTTTAATTTAGGACTTAACTTTAAACCAAATTACTGGTGGATGCTAAGCCCCTTTCCCCTTTCCTATGTGTAGAACCTTCATGGAATGGCAAAGGAGACACGGATGTGCTCTGTCTCTGAGTAATCTCAGACACACACGAACTTGTATGCAAATGTTCATAGAAGTTTTACCGATAATAACCCCAAACTAGAAACAAACAAAACATCCTACAATGGGTGGATGGTTAAACAAACTGTGGTATATCCATATCATGAAATTCTACTCAGCAATAAAAAAAAATTATTTGTATACAACACCTTGGCTGGATCTCAAATACATTATGTTGAGTGTAAAAAAAGCCAAACTCAAAATGTCATATTCTATATGGTTCAGTTTATATAATATTCTTTTTTTTTTTAATTTTAGAGAGAGAGGGAGATCAAGCAGGAGAGAGGAGCAAAGGGAGAGGGAGAGAAACTTAGGCATAGAGCCTGATGCAGGGTTTGATCTCACCACCCTGGGATCATGACATGAGCTGAATCAAGAGTTGGATGCTCAACTGAGCCACCCAGGCGCCCCATAATATTCTTGAAATGAGAAAACTGTAGAGATGGAGAACAGATTAGTAGTCATTAGGTGGGCAGCTATCATAGTGAGCAGTGTGGGGGTAAGGGTCCAACTATAAAAAAGCAGCACAAGGGATCTTTGTGGTAATGGAATCATTCTGTACCATGATTTTCGTGGTAATTACATGTGATAAAAAGACTTATGTCATTTCTACTTTTTTCTTTATTTTTATTTTGGGGAGGATAGGGACAGACAGAAAGGAGACACGGAATCCAAAGCAGGCTCCAGGCTCTGAGCTGTCAGCACAGATCCTGACACGGGGCTCAAACCCATGAACTGTGAGATCATGACTTGAACCGAAGTCGGACACTTAATTGAATGAGCCTCCCAGGTGCCCCTTTTCTGGTTTTCATATTGTAATATGATTACCTAAGATGTAAACCATTATGGGAACTAGAGGAAGGGAACCCGGGACCTCTACGATCTTTGCAACTTCCTTTGAATCTGTAATTATTTCAAAATAAAAGAGTGGACAAAATAAAACACATTTTTTTTCAAATAAATGGAGTCTAAAAAATGCAGATTTTACTAGAAACCATTATGTTCAGTCAGACTTTAGTTTTATCCAGATACGTAGTGTATTTAAGTCCCATAATTTCAAATAGAAAATGTTGTGGCGCCTGGGTGGCTCAGTCGGTTGAGTGTCCGACTTCAGCTCAGGTCATGATCTCGCAGTCTGTGAGTTCTAATCCTGCGTTGGGCTGTGGCCTGACAGCTTGGAGCCTGGAGCCTGATTCAGATTCTGTGTCTCCTCTCTCTGCCCCTCTCCTGCTCACACTCTGTCTCTGTGTCTCTCAAAAATAAATAAACGTTAAAAAAATTCAAATAGAAACAAACTCTTCTGTTCCAAAACATATTCACTCATGGCTTACTCACTTGAATTTGCTCGAAAAATATTTTATCCTTCTTCATTTGCTTTTACTCTGGCCCAGCGGTTTATGTACTCCCTGATTTTTTTTTCCACTTAGAACGATTCATGTAAAACCTGGTGTCCTTGGTCTAATTTGAAAATGTGTGGAGCATGGACATTGATCAAGAACTCATCCAAACCTGCAAAGGAATCTGCATATAGTAGGATGGAAGGTATTAGACCATAATTTTTTTCACTGGATCATAAATTTATGCTGAGTGGACAACATGATGTCACCAGGTGGCAGTAAAGTATTATGACCACCCATCTAAGAACTGTATAGTAGACCTACAAATAGTTGTTGGGAAAAACTACTACACCTTTGGTACTAAATCCTCCATATTTTCCAATATGATGGTAACATGTGTTTCAATCCCATAAAAAATATATATATTTAGTTTGAGCAAAGAACAGCACAGCCATATGAAGATATAGAAGCTTGGGAGTCTGACTGGTTCACTCATAAGCTAAGAGACACGGCCATGTACGAACCTTGCAAAGTATGTAGTTTGTGCATCAGGAAAACTATGATTCAGTAAAACCACAGATTGCTACATGCCATGAATATTTGGGCCTTCTATGTATACTTGAAACTTCGAATCTTAAATCCTCAAACATCGGGGCACCTGGGTGACTCAGTCAACTGAGTGTCCAACTTCGGCTCAGGTCAGGATCTCACAGTTTGTGTGTTGTAGCCCCACCTTGGGCTTGCTGCTGTCAGCAGGGAACGCGCTTTGGACCCCCTGCGCCCTCTCTCTGCCCCTCCCCCACTCGTGTTTTCTCTCTAAAAAATAGATAAGCATTTAAAAAATCCTCAAACCATCTCTTTTGCACTGCTGGTGGGAATGCAAACTGGTGCGGCCACTCTGGAAAACCGTATGCAGATTCCTCAAAAAAGCAAAACTACCCTGCGACCCAGCAATTGCACTACTAGGTATCTATCCACAGGATACAGGTGTGCTGTTTTGAAGGGGCACATGTACCCCAATGTGTATAGCAGCGCTATCGACAATAGCCAAAGTATGGAAAGAGCCCAAATGGCCATCGATGGATGAACGGATAAAGAAGATGTGGTATATATACACAATGGAGTATTAAGTGGCAGTCAAAAATAATGAAATTTTGCCATTTACAACTACGTGGGTGGAACCGGAGGGTATTATGCTCAGCGAAATTAGTCAGTCAGAGAAATACAAATATCATATGACCTCACTCATAGGAGGACTTTAAGATACAGAACAGATGAACATAAGGGAAGGGAAGCAAAAACAATAGAAAAACAGGGAGGGGACAAAACATAAGAGACTCTTAAATATAGAGAACAAACAGAGGGTCGTTGGAGGGCTTGTGGGAGGGGGGAGGGGCTAAATGGGTGAGGGGCATTAAGGCATCTACTCCTGAAATCATTGTTGCACTCTATGCTACCTAACTTGGATGTAAATTTAAATGTAAATTTAAAAAAAGTAATTAAAAAAATCCTCAAACACCAAGGATTTAAGCTGAAAGAGAAAGTAGCATTTAATCAAGAGGTCAACTTTTCTGTTTCAAGTCTAAAAAATAGAATTCTATATTAACCAGCTTAACTAACAATTTTAATCAGTAAAGCATAGGTCTTTCAGAGAAAATACGGGAAAATGAACCAATGCTCATGTACAATTACATAACTATTTCTCTAAATGCAGTTATTAAAATGCTTATAGAATTACAGATTGCATTGATAATGCAATGTATAATAATGCATTCATTAATGGCATAATAACTGAAGGAACAATGACGCCTATTGGTCAGATCATATTTTAAAAGGCTTACATAAATTCATAAAATAGAGTTCAAGGAATTGAGTCTTTTTGTTCAGATTGAAAGTCAAGAAACGTATAATCGCAGACTGTAACTCTCCAAAAGGTATTTGCTTTGTGCTTTTCAAAAAGGCGGATTTCAGCACAACCTAAGAGAAAACCTTTGAATAATAGACCTTTGGCATAATTTGCCCCAGGACGCAGCCACGTTCCTCCTTTTATGGAAGGTTCCAAGAAGAGCCTCAAAACCAGGTTTCCTGTCAGTCAGTAAACCTGTGATATTAAAATGCGTTTTTATTTTATCTTTTTATCATCTCTCCTACCCTATCCATACTTCATAATAGAAATACCATTTATTGAGTGCTTACTATCTGTCAGGCATTTTTATTTTATTTTATTTTTAACATTATTTTTTTAATATAATTTATTGTCAAGTTGGCTAACATAGAGTGTGTACAGTGTGCTCTCGGTTTTGGGGGTAGATTCCTGTGCTTCATTGCTTACCTACACCACCCAGTGTTCATCCCAACAAGGTCCCTCCTCAGTGCCCATCACCCATTTCCCCCTCTCCCCTGACTCCCCACCCCATCCACCCTCTGTTTGTACTCTGTATGTAAGAGTCTCTTAACTGTCAGGCATTTTTTAAGTGCTTTCCATGTCTTCACTTATCAGATATTTATTGAACAACTACAATGCATCGGGAAAAATTTTAGGTACTGGGGAGGTAGCAATAACAAGAACAAATGAAGGATCTCTCACGTGGCTTACATTCTCTTGGCGGGGAGGAAGATGATAAATAATATATCAGGTAGTGATATGTGCTACAAAAGAAAAATGAAGCAAATCAAGGGATAGAGAATGAAGGGGAGAAACATTATTTTAGGCTGGAAGGTTAAGGAAGGTCTCTCTGATTAGGTGATGTGTAAGCATAGGCTACACTGAAGTGAGAGGGAGAGAGAAAGAGAGAGAGAGCACCATGGGGATATTTGGAGGAGGCATGTGTTAGGGGAAACAAAAACACTAAGGCTGGACCTTGCTCAGCACGTTCAAGCTGCCCAAAGTTTCATGGTTCTCATGAACCATGAGATCATGACCTGAGCTAAAACCCAGAGTTGGACGCTTAACCGACCGAGCCACCCAGGCGCCCCTAGGTTTTGGCTTTTAACCGTGGCTTCCTCTGGGAGTTGGTTCCTGAATCCCCAGAACTAGGGTAGATGTATCCCCTCTTACACTGTACGGCATGGGCGGTCAATATAACGTAATGTCTAAACAAGGACGTTTTGGAAGATGTCCATCTTCAAATGTTGGGCCAACGGATGTCGTAAATTCTCCTTATAAGAGTCTGTGTTTTCCATGTTGTCACTTTTCACACTGTATTATAATCTTGGTTTTCTTTCAATTTATCTCCTACCAGTAGACAGCTGAATAGCAGCTAAAATCTTGTATATCTTGCTCACATTTTTGTCCCATAGCTCCTTTTATTTTATTTTTTAAAATATAATTTATTGTCAAATTGGTTTCTATACAACACCCAACACTCATCCCCACAAGGGCCCTCCTCCATGCCCATCACCCCCTTCCCCTCTCCCCCTCCCCCATCAGCCCTCAGTTTGTTCTCAGTATTCAAGAGTCTCTCATAGTTTGCCCCCCTCCCTCTCTGTAACTGTTTTTCCCTCTTCCCTTCCCCCATGGTCTTCTGTTAAGTTTCTCTTGATCCACATATGAGTGAAAACATATGGTATCTATCTTTCTCTGCCTGAGTTATTTCACTTCGCGTAGTACCCTTCAGTTCCATCCATGTTGTGTAGCTCCTTTTAAATGTCTGGCAAAATATGGTCGCTCAAAAAATTGTTTACTCAATAAATGAATGAAAAAAGTGGGGTCCCCCAGAAAAGAGAGTTGGTTCTTGGAATAGTTTGTTCCTCTACTCCAGAAGAAGTGTTCATATGTGTAGTGGCATTTTTTTGTACTTTTCTTTGAGTATATGGTGGTTGAGTTTGGGTGGGGGTGTGTGGCGAAGATTGTGAAGTTGAGTTGGAAGAAAGAAAGGAGAAAGAAGCAACATAGGTTGGGACATTTTTCTTCCTTGCAAGTCTCTGCTAACAACTCACTCTATGTACTTGCCAGCCTTAGTCTAGAGAAAACTTTCTCTGAAAAGAAAGACACCATGGAAATTTAGGGTATCAAAATTACTTTCACTTAAAGGAGCAATTTCACATCTGATACTAGAAATTACAGCCCACGATTTCCAGCCATTCCCTGAAATAAGATGTGAATTTGGCCATTATTGACTTGATATAATTTTCTCAAATATGTCTGACATTTTCGGCAGCTTTAGTCGTTGAGTTCGGCTTTCGCTTCCTTTCTCTTGGAATCTTTATATTCCATGTATCAGATATCTCCACATTGCTTTACTCAGACTGCTCTCCTCTCTCCTTCAATGCAGTTGGATATTTTCCACCATCTGGTTTCAAGCTTTTAAATGGGTATCTGGAGGCTAATATTTCCACATTCTAGGAAGAAATGGTAATTAAAAAATATGTTGCTTTTATTGCCCTGTGGTGGCTGAAGGAAACCGTAGGCAAACAGCCCTACATTTTCTCTCATTTGAATGCAGCCGCATATCAATCAGATTCTCGGCTACTTGTGGATTTCTTTTTTCTTCCAGGTTAAGGCACAGATTCGATTTCCCAACCAACAGAATGTATAGCCTCCTATGAGGTACAGATGTCAGGGCAAATTTGTCAGCTCCAAGTGCTGAGTCTTTCATTGGGTCCACGGCTCTCACGGGCCGTATTATTTTATACTTTATATTATTCCATACGATTCTGTTATTCTTCCTTGGGATAGCAGGAGGAATGGCATATTATGATCATTTGTCTTAACCAATAATGTAGGTATGATGAAATCAGTTATGCACATCTTTATCTATCTGAATATCTATGTAGCAATTGACATACCTTTTATACCATCTTGACAATAACCACAGCAACAGTAATTACTGCTCGAGGCAGTTAGGAAATGAAAATAAATGTCTTACATTATGCGGAAATGGAGAGCGATGAAGTCACGCTCAGCTCTAAGATATCATAAACAAAATTAAGTATTTGGCTAAGCCTCAGTAAAAGAAACTTGATTTCAATAATTTTCTGGAAGAATCCAAAATAAGCTTGAATTTATGCCATGGACAAGGAACACCTTTCACAATGATTGAGTAAGAAAAGGACTGTCTCTTCAGGAGACCCTCCTGGCATCAGCTCCAAGCCATCTTGCCCTTAGCTGACTGATAGAAGAAATCTCACAATAGAACGTCTTGGCTGTAATTCTAAGGTCCAATCCATTTTTAAAAAGGTAAATTCAGTTTGGAGAAGCAAGCCATTGACTCTTGCCAGTCTGTCACTCCTAAGTTTCAATGTGCTTATCACCTCCTTTCTTTAAAAATTTGTTTAATGTTTATTCATTTTTGAGAAAGGGGGAGAGAGAGAGAGAGAGGAGAGAGAGAGAAAGAGAGAGAGGCAGGAGCAGAGAGAAAGGGAGACACAGAATCCGAAGCAGGGTCCAGGCTCTGAGCTGTCAGCACAGAGCCCAACGTGGGGCTCGAATTCACGAACCACAACAACATGACCTGAGCCGAAGTTGGATGTTTAACCAACTGGGCCACCCAGGCATCCAGAACTCCTTTCTTAAAAACTGGAGTTTTAGAGGTAGGGAGAACATAAAAGAAAGGTTTTAAGGACACCGAGTATGCAGGTATGCAGAGAAGGTGAGGACTTTCTGTAGCACCGTGGAGAAGAGAAAACATGGAAAAAGTGGCCCAGAGGTTTAAAGTCGTACTTGGCCAGTCTCACTGTTTTGCTAGTAAAGTGTCCATTCATTCCTTCATTTACTTATTAAACAATTACTCACCAGGCACTGGGAACATAAGGTGGACAAAAACAGATGTGCCCTTATAAAGTGTAGAGTCTGGGCTTTAGAGGGGAGGTACACGCAATAATAACCATACAAATAAGCAGCTACAGGCTACAATTGATGATAGGAAGAAGGAAAGACTACCAGAAAAGGATTTGACCTGAGTTCTGCTGGGTGACTTGGAGGCTATGGGACACAGTGTTCCAGAAAACCAGAGTGAGCATGCACAGAGGCCTGGGTTGTGAGGGAACATGGCGAGAAAGCCTGGAAAGGTAGGCAAAGGCCAGACCACAAGAGAGCGCTGCTGAAAATGTTAAGGAGTTTTCACCTTATCCTATCAGCAATAAGGAAACATCGAAAGGGTGAAAGTTGAGGGAGGCACCGCTGGTAGTCTGCATTACAGTTTCTTGGCGGCAGCTGGGAGCAGATAGGAAGGGAGCAATGGTGGAAATGGTAAGACAACAGTAGGGAGCTGCTGTAGTTCAGTCAAGAGGTACAGCCTTGCATTAGGGTGGTGGCAGAGGAGAATGGGAGAGCGGGATAAATATAACAGATTTGGGGGGAATGGAATCCGCGAGACTTAATAGGTAGGTATATGGAGGTGTCAAGGATGCATTTTGATATTAGGAGGTCCTGAAAGAGGACTGTATTTCATGGGGTAGGTCCGTGTGTGTGTGTGTGTGTGTGTGTGTGTGTGTGTTTGATATGTTCATGGTTGGTCTGAAGTAATGTTAAAACAACCAGGATATAGAACAAGTAGTTGAATACATGGCTTTGGACCACATATGTCACATGTTGGATGTGTGTGTGTGTGTGTGTGTGTGTGTAGTAAACCTTAGTTGGCGAGCATCATTCATTCTGGAAACATGCTTGTAATCCAAAGCACTTGTATATCAAAGTGAATTTCAAGAACCATTGGCTCAGTTGTGACCATGTGACATTCAAGGTCCCGTACTACTCGTATTGCAAGACATCGCTCGTTTATCAAGTTAAAATTTATTAGAAATGTTTGCTTGTCTTATGGAACACTCGCAGAACATGTTGTTTGCAAGGTTTTACTGTATACACACACACACACACACGCACGATACTTAACCCAATATATACACAATACTCAACTTTTATTACTTTTCTCCTTCTCTGCCCATTACATGTTACATACTGTTTTTTTTATTACCTTGGTTGTATGGGAAAGGTTATAGACATAGAAGCCAGTGGGGGTCCACGAGCAAACCGTGATTAATTCTGACATGGAATGGCTGGGTAGCGGAGGATGAGCCTGTGAAGGAACAGAGAAAGAATGGGCTGAGAGGCAGAAAGGTAAATAATAGTTCAGTATTGTGTCATATACGGTAAGGAAGGAAAAATGTTTCATGAAAGGTTGTTCCGTTTCACATGAACATCGCTGATGAGAGGGCAAATAAAATGTGAACGTTAAGGTCTGTTTGATTTGCTGACAGGGATGACATTCACCGGATCTATTTTTAGAGGGATGGGGCAGAAAGGTAGGCTGAAGTGGGTGAGTGGGGGATATAGAGATGAAGACAGTGAACTCAAATAATATGGTGAAATCAGCCTTGGGTAGAATAAAGGGCAGTCCTTTGTCCTAATTAGGGAGAAGGATGGGAGGCTGCTTAAAGATTTAAGGCAATGTGTGGATTTTGTATTGAGAGAATGAGAGCACTTCTTTCTGGATGTTTCTTTTAAAAAAATTTTTTTTAATGTTTTATTTATTTCTGAGACAGAGAGAGAGAGACAGAGACAGAGAGAGAGAGAGAGAGAGTGTGTGAGCAGGGGAGGGTCAGAGAGAGAGGGAGATACAGAATCTGAAACAGGTCCCAGGCTCTGAGCTGTCAGCACAGATCCCGATGCGGGGCTGCAACCCATGAACTGTGAGATCATGACCTGAACTGAAACCAAGAGTTGGACGTTTAACCGACTGAGCCACCCAGGCGCCCCTGGATATTTCTTTCTATCCTCTATTCTCAAATCTCCTGGCCCTTCCTCCCACTTTCTGAATAGGCACAGAAGGGGAGAGGGAGTCAAAACTTTGAAGATAATAGACAAGTTTGGAGATAGTGGCCAAAACAGAGAGCATGATAGCGATCTCAAGTAGTATTGAAGTCCTACACAAAGTTAGTAAATGTAAACTTGTATTGGAAATAATTGACCGACTATTATTGAAATAATAGGCCATGAACTCCATGGTGGCTAAGGAGAAAAGCAATGAAAGGAGGGATCTGAGTGAAGGGGGGGAAAGTAGAAGAATCAATAGACAGGAAACCTCCCGAGGTGTGACCGCAGGGGGAAACAGTTGAACCACAAAGCTGGAAGCGTAGGAGGTTGAAGTCGGGGAAGGAAAACTTGAATGAATTCTTTTGATTAGAACAGTTGTGAATGATGGCAAGGTCCACACGTCAAAATTGTGGAAGTGATTTACACGGACTGGAGGAAAAAGGTATTGGGATTAGTTGAAGACCTGAGGGGTATCAGCATTAAACGCATGACCCATGGAGGGATGAGAGTCACCTGGATGGAGGCAGATATTCTGACAGGAAAACATTAAAATAGCTGAGACGGATGGCAAAGTGTTTAATAAGGGGACGGGGATGGCAGGGAGACTGTAGGTGGCTGGCTAGGAGACAGAGGGGGTGATATAACAGGATGGTATAATTAACAGCCAAACAGGAATTCATGGCTGCCATTTTGTTGTTTCAAAGAAGAAGGCAGGAGAAGCCATCAGGGTCCATGAGGACACAACCTTGTCAATCGCACTGCACGGTGTGGGAGAAAAACACGTTAGGTTACTTAGGAGAAGTTGTCTCCAGGAAGAGCTGGGATTCAGTTATGGGGGCCAAGGGCGGGCAGCCCCCAAGATGGGCCACTTTGGCATGAAGGTTATTTTCAACTATCAAACAGTTGAGGGACGCTTGGGTGGCTCAGTCGGGTAAATGGATAAGCACCAGACTTCGCTGCAGGTCATGATCTCACGGTTCTTGGGTTCGAGCCCTGCATCAGGCTCTGTGCTGACAGCTCGGAGCCTGGAGCCTGCTTAGGATTGTGTGTCTCCCTCTCTCTCTGCCCCTCCCCTGCTCATGCTCTCTCTCTGTCTCCCAAAAATAGAAAATTAAAATTAAAAACATTAACAAAAATAAAAAGCAATTGAAACCCAGAAGATTCAGGAAGAGCTCTTTACCTCCTCCCTCAACACCCTAAAAAGAGTGTAGATAGAGGATCTGCTCTAGGAAAAGATCCATCACCATAGAGAACTACAAAACTGAGTACAGTAGACAGCCAGGAGGCTAGCAAACGTCCTCTGTGACCAATTATTTCTAGATGGCCTAGGAAACGTTTGTTTACCAAACATTTACTCTTTTTCATCTTCCTGTGAATTCCATTACTTCCCTTCAAAGTCCCAGATCCCCGCCCCCACCTCCCTGGTTTACAATGACATATGTACCTCATTTTGCCTGAATGTCTTTTGAATTTCCAGGTCTGTGTGGATTTCCCGTACTTATGAAATTAAAGTTGATTTTCGAGCCCCTTATTGGGCTCTGCACTGACAACATGGAGCCTGCTTGGGATTCGTCTCTCCCTCTCCCTCTCTCTCTCTCTCTGCACCCCCTTCCCAATTTGCTGTCTCTCTCTCTCCCAAAAACTAAATAAGTAGACGTGAAAAATTAAAAAAAAAATAAGACAATGAATGTAATGCTCACGTTTATTCTAAGTATAGGATCGTTTAGTAAATATGAAGCAAGGGCCATCTACAGAAGACCTAGTGAAGAGACTCGGGGAATGGAAAGTTGTCTCAGTTACGGGCAAGGAAATTCAGAACGTCACAGAGGTGGAGAATGCAGAAGTCGTAGCATTATAGGTGATGACTCATGAAGATGGGAATGAGATGGGCTGCCTGGTCTGGTAATTGTAATGCTGGGAAGCTTGTTTCAAGTGATGGCCACATGAGGGAAATATTACGTTTTAATCCCAAATATTTTTTTTTCTCTTTCTTTGTTGTTAAACTGTAAGGACACAAAGACAAGTTTAAAAGTACATGAGTAGAGATCTCATCAGTAAGAGGTAAACAGTCTCTGTCCCCAGCTCTTTCCAGATTCAATTCTTTTTTTTTAATGTTTATTTATTTTGAGAGAGACAGAGACAGCAGGAACAGGGAATGGGCAGAATGAGAGAGAGAGAGAGAGAGAGAGAGAGAGAGAGAGTCTCAAGCAGGCTCCATGCTGCCAGCACAGAGCCCGACTCGAGGCTCGAACTCACGAACCGTGAGATCCTGACCTGAGCCGAAACCAAGAGCCAGACTCAACCGACTGAGCCACCCAGGCGCCCTTGATTCGATTCTTATTCTGGAACCCACGCACAGTCATGGATCCTGAAGATGAGGAAAGCCACATTTTTCTCAGTGCTTATGAATTTCTGCTCAGATTAGTTGTCCCACTATAAAATAATTTGCCCTGCTCCCTAGTGCTAAGGCTTGCGAAGATTCACCCCTGCTCTGAATTCTAGGTCCATTTTTTCTCCCGAGGCTGGAGAATCTGAAGAGTCTTAGGCCAGGAATGCAGTGCTTCTGGACTTTGTAGCCTTTACTATAAGTCCTTTTTTCAAATCGGACCCTAATTCAAAGAACTATGCCTGATGAACTGCTCCCTTGACTTCCTTCCCAGTAATCCTAATTCCTCTTGCTTTTTTCCCCTTCCAAGGGTTTTTAGCAATTGGAGGCCCGTCTCTGTAACAGAGTGCTGTGGGTGATTTCTATGCCCACCCCCATTATCTTCCTCTTGCTTGAACCCATCTTGGTTTATTCGATCTGATTGGGCTTGCCGCTATATAAATGCATTTATTAAAGAAGATTAAATAAAGGAATAGGAAATGAGATAGTTTGGGATGGAGCTTCCTAACATTTTTCTGTGATAAGATTTGGGGCGTCTGGGTGGCTCAGTTAATCCTTCGACTCTTGATGTAGGCTCAGATCATGATCGCACAGTTCGTCGGTTCGAGCCCCGATAGTGCAGAGCCCGCTGGGGATTCTCTCTTTCCCTCTCCCCTCTCTCTCTCTGCCCTTCCCCAGCTCCTGTGTGCGCACTCGTTCTCTCCCAAAATAAATAAATAAACTTTTTAAAAAAGCGGTAAGATTTCTACGAAGCTTGTAATGGCCAGAGGCCACTCTGGGCAGACTGTGCGCTATCTCGGCCCATCAGTAACCTATCCGGAGTGCAGCTGTGAGCTATACTAGTTGGGAAGCTGTGGATAGGGGAAGGTTCTGATATTCTAGTTCCAGTTTACATCTAGGACACCGTATTGGTCGAAAGGAGTTGAGATAAATACTTAATTTTATTTGGTAAATTTGTAACATATGACATGGTTTTTTTCTTTTCTTTTCTTTTCTTTCTTT